>NW_012144967.1:5676195-5678617 GCF_000956105.1 Propithecus coquereli
AAGCACAAAATATATATTTTAAATAATTTTAAGGGATGGGAGTGTCTCAGCTGATTCTCTTATGTCAGAAGACATCTTTGTAGTTCAGAACTTTCTACAATGACTTTGCACTCACCCTCAGCATGAATTGTGACATGTCTTCTCATCCCTGATGGCTTTTCATGAAACTAAGCCTTACTTGATGAATTTGCAAAATGTAATTCTACTCTAGTACCTCTTATGTGAAAATTCCAGCCTTATATTTCAAACTGTGTTTGCTGCTTTCATACACATTCGTTAGTAAAATATGCTCAGGAAATCCACAAAACTAAGAAGGGAATCCAAGCTACATGCTCATAAAAAATATTAAACTATTCTGGGTCTTTGTTAATTTCTGGGTCTGTAATGCCTCATTTCTGACAGACTTTCTTCTCCTGCAATGAAAAGTAATCACTTCTCCTGAGAACCAACCAGATCCCAACATCATGTAATTTCACCTGAACATACTATACCTATTTCGGTATATTACTGAATTATGGTTTTGTTAAGGAATATTTCCTGAGAGCTAGAAGTAGAGTGAGAAAGGAGTAGGATCAGAGAGCCACACTTAAAATGCTCGTGGAGACATCGTCCTGCTGCCACCCATGTAGTGCTGAAGAGCACATTTTAGCAAGGTGTGCTCAAAGAGGCTTGTATCTAGAGCGAGAAACATCCATGGTCATGTAATGATGAAATGTGGCAGGAGAATAAAGGGCCAGAATTAGCAGCATCATGAAAAATGTGACTGGAAATCAAAAGGGTGGAAATTAAAAATGAAAAGCAACTGATCAATGAACAGTGGGGGAAAGCAAATTGGAATTTAAATTGGCAAAGGAAGACTACCACAGACCCTCAGGACAAGAAGAGGAGAAAGTGTGACAATAAGTAAGATAGATAAATAAGTCAAAGGGAATGGTCTGAATATATCGGTAATGATGCTAATGAGCAAATGTAATCAAATTTCATAGTATGTGTAGCTGTAATGTAAGCCAGACAAGAAAATGGATTTTTTTTCCTTGGGAATCACACCTCCTTCAAGGTGTGGCTGTCACTGCAGCTTTTGGAAATGCAGCAATACTCTGCTTAATGAAAGAACGAGTAGTCTACAATTGTACCTGAGCTGACTATATTCTTCTCTGAGAATATAAAAACTCATTAGCTCATCCATATAAATTCAACTCAGGTAGATGTATATGCCCATTGTTACTAAGAAGAATGTAATGTTAAAAAGAGTTATTTGCAAGAATTAATGTTTTGTTTTAATACACCATATCTAATTAACATGAGCCCCCAAGATAAAAGTTGCAATTATCTCTGTGTTCAAAAAGTATCTTTTATTCCTGCAATGTCTTTGTTCTTGTTTTCTCACCCTGCCTTCTGCTCATGGTTTCCTGTACACATAGCTTGATTTCCCTCCTCGCCTACAACTCCACTCATTCTTTCATCCTGGAGGAAAACATATCCAAATTCTATCTCTTACAAAGCCCACGTAAAATATTCTCTTCTCCCCAAAGAATACTCTCATTTCTCAACCGGAAGCAATCACTCTCTCCCTAAAGAACCCCCCACAGCAATATATCCTCAACCAGTCTTGAAATGTTCCAATCAAGAACAATTTCTTTTGTCTTTATAGTTATTTTGGGTACCTGTCTTAGCTTTCAAATATGGTTTCATACATATTTCTGGAATACATACTCTGTGCTAGAAAGTCTATACAATATAAACTTTTGATTTCATACATGTAATCAATCTATTTGTAATCTATTGTTATATAACAAATTATCCCAAAACTCAATGTTTACAGCAACAATAATTTATTATCTCAGACTTTCCGTGGACGGGAATCGTGGTGTGGTTTAGGTGTGTGAGTCTGACTCAGGATCTCCCCTAAGGTTGCAGTCACCCGGCCTGCAGTCATAGCAAGTGTCCACTGGAGCTAGAGCCTCTGCTTCTAAACTCTCTCTCATGGTGCTTGGGAGAATTCAATTCCTTACCACATAGACCTCTACATAGGAGACCTCATTCTGTGTGTCCTCATGTTATGACAACAAGTAATCAGAGAGAGTGTGTAAGATGGAAATCACCATTGTTTTATAACCTAATCTTGGAAATGACATCCGCCACTTCTGTCATATTCTATTCATTAAATGTAAGTCAGTTAAGTTCATGGAATATGCAAGGAGAAGGGGTTGCACAAGGGCACGAACACCAGGAGGATGAAATCAATGGGGGCCAACTTAGAAGCTGTGTATCACACCTAATTAGCACAAGAGGTATACAAATAAATGTGTGGGGACTAAATTATCTGCTTAGAATTTGTCGAGCTTTCTTGATTCTGTGAGTTTATAGTTTTCAACAAATTTGGATTTGATGAAAAATGTTTCAACCATTATTTCTTCAAATA
>NW_012144967.1:5680067-5682227 GCF_000956105.1 Propithecus coquereli
GTTCTTAGTACTTTTACCCAAGAAGCTTACATACAGTATTACTATTATTATTTTCAATTCAGTAACATTGAATATCTTACTGGCAGCTCTGATAAGAGGGTTTAGCCCCAAATTTCTTATAATATCATCAACACCCAGTCAGGGGTCTGATGGCCATTACATCATCAGTGTTGACTCAGTGAGTTGATCCAATTCCAGCCAAAAACAGTGAAGCAGCATCTTAGACAGCCACTGCTCTTATACTGGGAAATTGTCTACTTCCATTAAGAGTATGCCTTTATGGGTCTAGCACTTAAATTCTAAAAAAATTTTGCCTCAGTATCAAATAGTATCTTTGTACAAGTTGTAATAATGTTGAAGACTCCAAACAGGCACTGCCACTCTCAATACTGGCCAATCTTTTTAATATCAGCCAGGGAAGTTTCCAGGTTCCAATGACACCAAGCAAAATTTTTACATCACGACACTGCTTCTCTTTCTTTTTGAAATATACCAAGAATGTGCTGATTTTTCCTCAAGACACTTGGACAAGACCTCATTGCATTCTAGATTAATATAACATGAAATAATTTGCAAATGAAGCTACCAAACATAAAGTCACCAAGCAACTTTGCCTTCCAAAGTAACTGGCAAACAATCAAAGATATGACTCATGATCCGAAGCACCCTTATACATCTTTCATTGGTAAGCAGAACAAAGGTGCAAAGACACCATTAAAGGGTTCCCATAAAAGTGGCAGGTTCTGTTACTGTACTCTGAGTAACTCCATTACATCCAAGCTGTCTTTGACTGACAGTGTTCCTGTTGCCCACTGCAAATCCAATTCACTAGCTCCTGTTATACAATAGGGCCTCACCACTCCTAGAGCCATCTGTAGCATAAACAAAATCAGTCATGTAAATTTCCATTTCAAATTATCTCTCTTCTTTTTTATGCATATATTTTATGGAATTATTTAGGTTTTGGTTGATCATTTCTTTTTCTGCATACCTAATCTAACCTATCATCTGAACAACAAAATTTCAAACTCGAATAGCTAGAACCTTATACTAGGTTTTAGTTACTTTTTGACTAACAGTGGGGAGGGAGGATGGTCATACTCAGAAAAAAAGAAATAACAGGCAAATAAACTAATAGAACAAACCTGGTAGTGTATCAGTTCAAATTCAGCCACTTATTAACCGGTAACCCTGAGCAATGTAATTTCCCTTATATGTGAGTTGGAAGTAGCGCCTACATCAGAAGATTAGTGTGAGGGTAATACATATTTCGAATATATCAGAGCCAAACCAGATTCTCAATAAATTGAATTGATGGATGTGGTAGCGAGGATGATGATGATGATGAAGCTCATGCATGTAAGTAATCCTTGTCTCCTTAACTGCTTTGGAGTTTTTCAACATTTTATTACAATAAAAAAACCCTCAAAATACAGCAGCTGCTCTGCTGCCATTCGATTGGGACTCGGGGTCAGTGCTGTATTTCGGAAAGAGCACCTCTGTACATTAGAGGGTGGGAGGCTTGAGTCCTCGTACCGCCTGTGCCATGCACTCACCATGCCACTTTGGGAAGCCCCTGGGTGACCCCTAATGGCTTTGGCTTTTCAGTAGCAAAATGAGGGGATGGGACTGAATGACCATTAAAGTACGATGGTGAGTAATGAAGGCAATTTTAGAACATTATCTAAACTTGAATAAAATAACTAGATTCTATGTTGTTTCCCTTTTGAATGTCCTTAGGATTTTTGTGCCATTATGACTTTATGCAATTCTTCAATACTTACAGTGTTACTTTTATTGAGTGCTACTGTGTGCTTGCCCCACTTCCAGTGCAAGAAAGAGCCCTCAGTCCCAAAGTCATGAAGCTGGGGTGTCCTTGGATTTGAACCTAGAGTGGTCTGAATCTAAAATCTGTTGTTGGCTGGGCGTGGTGGCTCATGCCTATGATCCTAGTACTCTGGGAGGCCAAGGCAGGAGGATCACTTGAGGTCAGGGGTTCAAGACCAGCCTGAGCAAGAGTGAGAGCCTGTCTCTACTAAAAATAGAAAAAAACTAGCTGGGCATGGTGGCGTGCCTGTAGTCTCAGTTACTAGAGAGGCTGAGGCAGGAAGACCACTTGAGCCCAGGAGGCTAAGGTTGCTGTGAGCTAGGCTGATGCCA
>NW_012144967.1:5682758-5683185 GCF_000956105.1 Propithecus coquereli
GAGTTTGATTCTCTTAAGGCTTGTTTTTCAGCTTTGTTGAATGGATCCAGAACAGTCTTTAGACTCTGGTTATAACCTCTGAGGATTCTACTCCACGTGTTAGGAGGTATTTCCTTACCACCTTATGGGAAATTGAACTATTCCTGGCTCTGTTTGAACTTCAAGGGTTGTTCCACCTGCTCCTTTCTGTTAATTTCCTTATACACATGAGCTAACTGGTATTTAGCTAAACATTGAGAGAAATCCTTTGTAGAGTGTCTCTCTCTCTGTAGATGTTTCCTCCCTATATTCTTTCCCACAAATTACGGCCACCTTGGTCTCTCTAATCTGTCCTCAACTCAGAATAGCCATCTGGTTTTGCTTGGTGTCCTCGCCCCTGGGCTGTGGCCTGGAAACTGTCCAGGCAATAGGCAAAGGCCACCACAGG
>NW_012144967.1:5683235-5684544 GCF_000956105.1 Propithecus coquereli
GTGATTTGAATAATTTTTAAATTATTGGCACTTGTTTTCTGGCCCAAATTATGGTCTATCTTTGTAAATGCTCCATGTATAGTAGAAGAGAATGTATATTCAGGTGTTTGGGAATGGATTATTCTATATATGTAAAGAAAGTCAAGTTTGTTAGTAAAATTGCTCAACTTTCCTATATCCACATTGACTTTATGTCTACTTAGTCCATCAATTATTGAAGGAGGAATATAAAATCTCTGACCACATTTGTGATTTTGTCTTTTTCCTTGCAATTTCCTTGCAGATTTTGCTTCATTAACTTTAAAGCTCTATCATTAGGTACATATAAATTTTGAATTGTTTTGTCCTTTTTTCTTTTAGCACTAAATAATATTCCATTACCTTGATGTACCAATGTTTATTTACCCATTCACCTACTAAAGAACATCTTGGTTGATTCCAAATTTTGGCAGTTATGAAAAAGCTACTATAAACATCTGTTTGAAGGTTTTCTGTGTGGACATAAATTTTCAACTATTTGGGTAAATATCAAGGAGTGTGATTGCTGTATCATATGGCAAGATTATGTTTAGTTTCGTAAGATACTGTCAAACTGTCTTGCAAAGTGGCTGTAACAGTTTTCATTCCCACTAGCAAAATGAAAGTTCCTGTTGCTTCACATCTTTGTCAACATTTGGTGTTGTCAGTATTCTGGTTTTTGGCCACTTTCATAGATTTATTTGTAGTGGTATCTCATTGTTTTAATTTACATTTCTATGATGATGTGTGATGTGAAACGTATTTTCATATGTTTATCAGATATATTTTTTGAAAATATTTTCTCCCAGTCTGTGGCTTTTCATTCTCATCATTGTCTTTTGCAGAACAGAAATGTTTAATTTTAATGAAATCCAGTTTAACAATTCTTTCTGTTATGGCTTGTACCTTTGACATCCTATCTAAAAATTATTGATGAACTTGAGGTCATGTAGATTTCTTCCTATGTTATCATCTAGGATTTTTATGGTTTTGCATTTTACATTAAGGCCTGTGAACCATTTTATGTTAATCTTTTAAAGGTATAATGTCTGTGTCTACTTTCATTTTTTTGCATGTGGATATCCAATTGTTCCATCACCACTGATTGAAAACATGATCTTTGCTCTGTTGTATTGCCTTTGCTCCTTGTCAATCATCAGCTGACTATATTTATGTGGGTCTATTTTTGGGCTCTCTCTTCTGTTCACTTCATCTATTTGTCTATTCTTTCACCACTACCACAGTCTTGATTGCTATAGATTTATAACAAGTCTCGACTTTGGATAGTATC
>NW_012144967.1:5684734-5688033 GCF_000956105.1 Propithecus coquereli
AACTTTTCAACTTCAGTGGTGGGGGTGGGGGGAAGAGAACCACGGAATTCAGACCCTGGAGGCAATAATTTAAGAACATCATTTGTTTAGATAACTTACTTCATTCATTCAGGCATCATCCTTGTCAGCTTCAAATTTCTTTTTAGACATTTTATTTGCAACACAGTACAAATATCCTTTCCTGGAATTATTTTCGAGTTTTTAAATATTTTTTTATTTTAGAGTGATTTTAGATTGACAGAAAAGTTGCAAAGAGAAGACTCAGAGTTCCCATATGCCCTTCATCCAAGTCTCCCTGTTGCTAATGTCTTAAAACATCACAGTACATTTGTTACAACTAAGAAACTGACACTGGTATTTACTATTCATATTAGCTAAACTCCAGGCTTTATTTGGATTTCACAATTTTTTTCATTAAGGCTAGCTTCGTGTTCCAGCATGCAGTCCAGCAGACCACATGGCATTTAGTTGTTAGTCTCCCCAATCTCCTCTGGTCTGTGACAATTTCTGTCTTTCCTTATTAGTCACGACCTTAACCGTTTTGAGGAGGGCTGCTGTAGTATGCCTCCCAATCTGGGCTGGTCTGTTGTTTTTCTTATGATTAGACGAGGATTTAGAGTTTCGGGAGGGTGTTACATGGATGAAGTACCTATCACATCACATTGGGGAGAGAGGCAACATGATATCCACATGGTATCCCTGGTGATATTAACCATCATCACACCATAATTTCTCAGAATTTTAACAAATAATTTCGGATCTTGTGCAGGTTTCTTATCACAAGTGTGGAGATGTGAGGTCTAGAAGGTGGATATTGTCCTCTGCTTTGCTTCCTGATGCTCTGTGCTGTCCATGAGTCAGTGACTGGGCTCTCGCCACTATCAATGTCCTTCTCCAAACAGGAAAGGACAAGAAAAACCACCAGCCCTATTAAATGGTGTTTGGTTTACCCCAGCACAGGCCAGAGCAGGAGGAACACACTGGCTTCCAGTAATATACAAAGAAGCTTTGCTAAGTCATGCCTCATTCTCCTAAAGCAAACTCTAGGAACTATGAGAGCATTTCCTAGGCAAAGAATACGCGGCCCCATTGCAAACATGTAAAGTGCCTCAGTAAGTTCTGAAATTAAGAAGACACAGCTGAGTCACAGAGATTCAGGCCCTCCTAGCATTTTGGAGTCATCCAGTGGTCATTGGTAGGTTTTTCAGACATCTCCCTCTTTTTGAGGATAAAAGGATCACATCTCAGACCCTCTATGAATTCATGTGATGAAGGTATTCTCTAAAATACATGTACAATGAACAGAAAATAGCAATCCTTCTCTTTCTTTTTAAAGGGTTATTTTTCTCTTCACTTACACAGCCTGTGCATAGGCAGTTTTTCTTTATAAAGATGCCAGACTTTAAGGGAAAAAAAAAATCCCTGCATATATAGAACTTTTCATATAAAACTAATTTTTAGGTGAATTTGGCAGGGGATACAGAACAAAGAAGAGTGAAAGTATTTTTTATTTGCTTATTTTCTGGGTGGTTTAAAATGGGTTATGCCTACTTTCTTTTAGGAGAAATACTACAGGAGACTGAATGTCTTTATTATGTGACTATGCTTGAGCAAATAAAGTATATTTTGTTTGGCATTAGTCTGGCTGTTTTATCATCCTTTTTTGTGTATTATTGGATTTAATTTACTAAAATTTTGTTTAGAGTTTTAACATCACTGTTCCTGAGGGTTATTGGACTATGAGTTTATTTTTTGTATTGCCTTGGTCTGGTTTTAATATCAGGGTAATGCTAACCTCATAGAATGAGTTGAGAAGTGTATTTATTTTGTGTTACTGCATAACAAACGTGGTGGCTGAAAACACCAGTTTGACCTCAGAGTTCTGTAGGTCAAAATTCCATCATGGCCTGGGCGGCTACTCTGCTCAGCATACCACAAGGCTAAAAGCAAGGTGATCGGCTGGACTGGGGTCTCATCTGGAGGCTCAGTGGGAAAATCCACTTCCAAGCTTATTGTTGTTGGCAGGATTCAGTTCCTAGCAGTTGCAGGACTGAGGTCCCTGTTTCCTTGCCAGCTCTCAGCCAGGAGTCCCCTTCATCTCCTAGAGTCTCCCCACATTCCCTGCCACATGCCTCCCTCCATCTTCAACCCAGCAACAGTACATCAAATCTTACTTGCACTTCAAGTCTTTCCTCTGTGACCTGCCAGAGAAAACTCTACTTTTAAAGGGCTCATGTGATTAGGTTAGGTCCATCCAGATACTCTGCCCATCCTAAAGTCAACTGATTTGAGAACTTGATTGAATTCCTTTAAAGTAACCCCTAGATTAGTGTGACTAAATTACTGGGAGAAAGTGTATGTACATCAGGGGCTGGAAATTTATGGGGCCATCTTAGAATTCTGCCTGCTACAGAGGGTTTGTGTATAATTGTGTATTATTGGTATTATTTCTTCCTTAAATGTTTACTAGAATTCATCAATGAAGCTATTGGGCTTGGAGTTTGTGAAAAAATGTGAAAAAAGCTTTTAATTAAAATTTCAGTTCTTTAATAGGATCAGGGCTATGCAGGTTACCTATTTCTTCTTGAGTGAGGTTTATTAGTTTGTATCTTTCAAATAATTTTCCTAATTAACCTGAATTGTTGAATTTACTTGCATACAGTAATTTATAAAATTCCCTTGATATTCACTAATATGTGTAGAATCTGTTGTAATATCCCATGAGTAATTTGGGTCTTTGCTGTTTTTTTCCTGCTTCATGAAAGTAGTTTCTCAATATTATATATTAATAATCTTCTCAAATGATTAGCTTTTAGCTTCATTTATTTTCTCTATTTTTTGTTTTCTATTTCATTGATTTACATTTTGATCTTTATTGTTTTCTTCTGCTTAATTTAGATTAAACTTGCTTTTGTTTTTCAAATTCTTAAAATGGAAACTTAGGTCATTGACTTGGAATATTGGTTCTGTTTTAATAGAATTGTTTAATACCATAAATATGATGCTAATGTAGTTTTAAAGCATTCAACAAATTTTACTATGCTGTGTTTTCATTTTATTTTTCTACCCAAAATATTTTCTAATTTCCTGTTTGACCCTGAACTACTTGGATGTTTGTTATTTCCAAGTTTTAGGAATTTTCAAGACATCTTTCTGTTTTTGAATTCTAATGTAATTCTAAATTTATCAGCAAATACACATTGCGTGATTTGAATAATTTTTAAATTATTGGCACTTGTTTTCTGGCCCAAATTATGGTCTATCTTTGTAAATGCTCCATGTATAGTAGAAGAGAATGT
>NW_012144967.1:5689728-5709797 GCF_000956105.1 Propithecus coquereli
ATAAAACTGAGCAAAGGTAAAAGAAAGAAGGAAGGGAGGGAGAGAGGGAAAGAAGGAAGAAAAAGAAGAGATACAGAAAAAAATGGAACTGTAATCCCTTATCTGCAATTCCAAAATTAAAGAAGCTCTGAGAAACCAGAAGATTTTCATGACATAGTTTACAGCAATTCCTGACCCAGTGTGAGTTACTTTGGTGGCAAAGCCTGACCTAAAATAGCATAAGGTGAATTATAGTCTCCATTTATCCCCCTTACTGTAATTATTCACATATTTTGCTATAGAAAGTTGTATCCAAAAAGTTAACATAGCAGGCCTGAAAAGGCCTGCTTATAAGATTGGCTCCTGACTGGCATCTGGGAACTTGGATTTAGGGAAGGTTGCTATCATTCCCTAAGTCATAAGAGTGGCTCACTGTGCCTGAATAGTTCATACAAACAATGTGGTTTATGCTGGAAACTTGTTTTTCTCTTGGGAGTCTGGAGTTTTAGCAAATGCAAGGCAGAGGATATTTATGTGCCTAATCCCCATTAAAAACACTGGGTACTGAGTCTCTAATGACCTTCCTTGGCAGACAACACTTCACATGTGTTGTCACAATTTGTTGCCAGAGAAATTAGTGTATCCTGTGTGACTCCACTTGGAGAGGACTCTTGGAATCTTATGCCTGGTGTCCTCTAGACTTCTCCACATGAACTTTTTTCCTTTGCTGATTTTGCTTTGTATCCTTTTGTTGCAATAAAGCACAGTGAGGAATACAAATACATGCTGAGTCTCATGAGTCTTCCTAGAAAATCACCACACTCAAAAGTAGTCTTGGGGACCCTTGGCACAAAAGTGAATGTGATTGATTACAGAGCATTGCTCTAAACCTCGCTGGGATTGCTGCGTAGCATATACTATATGCTCTGTATAACTTTTATAAAATCCCTAACGCTCTGAATTTCAAAACACATGTGTCCAGTGATTTTGGATAAAAGATTGTGGAAACATGTTCACAAACACACACACGATAAAATGTAAATAGTTTGCACATATAACTAGTGAGAGTTTTTCATTAACCACTGATCCTTTCTAGGTAGGATAAATGGTGATACCTTAGGCCAGGATGATGATGATGAAGATGATAGTAGTAATAGTAGTAATAGTAGTAGTAGTAGTAGTAGTAGTAGTAGTAGTAGTAGTAATAGTAGTAGTAGTAGTAGTAGTAGTAGTAGTAGTAGTAGTAATATTAACAGCTAACATTTTTTAAGCTCTCATACCCAGCACCAGCCACTATTTATAACCTGCATAGCAATTCAGTGAAGTAAATATTATTATGCCTTTTTTATTGTTGTTCAAAGTAAACTGAGGCTCAAAGAGGTAAGGCAACTTGACCAACATCAAAAAGTTACAAGGTTTGGAGACCAGACTTAAATTCAAGGTCATGCAGCCCTAAGCACAAAGCCTCAGGAAGTGAGAGCCCTGCACATAGCCCATTTCTCTGCTTTCTTTCATTAGCTCTGTCTGCACTGTACACAGATTCACTTTGGGGACGTTCCCTAGTCTGTGCCTCAGGCTCACTTACAGAATTACATGCTCACTATTTACTTCCCTCAGGTAGTTCTATTAGTTGCCAGCAGAAGAGGTGCTTTTGTTCCCTTCTTTAGTTTTTTTTCCTTTACCATTTAATCTCTGCCATATGTTGATTCCCTTTCATGAGCGTGATCTTGTATTAAATAATTTTTTGAGTGCAGATAAAGGCAAACTTTATCAATCCCATTTTATGCTTAAAAAGAAAACAAGTCACAGAGGAGGAGGAAAAACAAAAAAGGAAGTCAAGATGGAAGGTAGAACTCAGGTCTCAAACAGGACAGGATTAGGCAGGCCTGAGAGGTGAGTCTGACATTTGGTTTATTTGCATGTAACGTGTACTTAATGTCCCAAGCTCAAAGCTCTCTGAGAAAACTGTGCTTGGAAGGTCATTTGTAGCCAGTAGAGAAATATAACAAGGGACATATGAGGAAAGGCTCAGAGAAAGAAAGGACACTAAACCAAGAGGCAAGGGGTCTAGGTCCCATCAATGCCCCTCTGCTTCTGTATGTGTGATATTGGGCATGTCACTTAGCATCACTGAGCCTCAGCTACCACTGAAATTAAGATGAAATTGTTCAAAATACCCATGAAGTCCCTTTCAACTAAAAAAATTCTCTGATCATCCAAAAAACATTTTCTGGGTCAAAATAGGCATCGTAAGAGGAATGTGAAGATTAAAAGATAAAAGATTTTTCTCAGTTAAATATTCTCCTTGAAGGGCTACTTAAGGACTAAGTCAGTATCTGCAGCAGATTTCTTAGGGTTTCCCTAATCTTCACATCCTGAGGCTTATATTTACCTTCAAATGTCCTCTAATTTATATGAGGTTTCAGAGCTGCTAAGAGAACAATGCCAGAGTCATCGTGTTCTAGGGGCTGGCAGGTTCTATCTGAATAAATTTAATTTCATCTTTCTTCTTTTGTGAATAAATCATTTTGCCCTTAGTATAGCAATCTGGGGCAATATTTCAGTACCAACCCTGCATGATACTTTTTGTTTCATGGCTGCACTAGAGATTATCCTAAAAGACACATGAGGCAATAAATCATAGCTAAGAAAACACTGCATTTAGAGAAAAAAAGAGGAGAACCTATATGCTAACACCACCACTAACTGACTATGTAACGTTAGGTGGTAACTTACCCTCCTGAGTGACTCTGCTCACAGATGAAGTCAGAGGGGAAAGGCCAGCTCTGCCTTTCTCACTGACTTGGTGAGATGAATAAAGTGGGACATTACCCGGATCCCATGTGTAAGTGCAGCCCACTGAGTGCGCCCAAGAGGCTAAATGTGAATGTCCCTGATTAAATGCTACTTGGAAATACCTGTGAGGATGGGAATTAGGACCACGTTCATCTTTCTGCCCAATAGGTTATGTGTTTTAGCTTGGACACAAAGGTGGAAGTGAAAGTCCAAAATAATCAGCCAAGTAATGATTCCAGGAGTTATTAATATTAATAATACCATTGTTAATAACAGCAGGTTAAATGTATTAAATGTTTACAGTCAACATTCGAGTGCTCTGTACTTTGGCTATATTAACTCCTTTAACCTATTGTGGTAGGTAGAACTAGTGTCTGCATTGAACACCTAAGACAATTGTGGTCCAAAGGGGTTGAACCTACCCAAGATCACCTAGCAGTCAGTGGTAGAGCTACATTTTGAACCAAGATCCAGTTCTAGAATCCATTTGGATACAGAAGCAGGCAGCCAGCATCACAGCAGAAACAGCCAGGGCTGTGTCCCCAACCTAGTACTGGTCCTTGGCCTATTAGGGACCAGGCAGCAGAGCTCTGCCCCTCCATCTATAGAAAAATTACCTTCCATGAAACTTTGGAAATGGGGGTGGGGGTTGGGGAGGCACCTGCACAGCAGAAGTTTCATCTCTGTTTGCAGCCGCTCCCCATCGCTCACATCACCGCCTGAGCTCTCCCCCATCACCCCCATCCATGGAAAAATTGTCTTCCGTGAAACCGGTCCCTGGTTCCAAAAAGGTTGGGGACCACTTACTAGAGAAAGCCATCATCTTCAGAAATATGTAGGTCAAAAACTTGATACTTAAAGAACACTCTGAGCATTGACATATTCTAGAGTTTTACACACAATCCTGATATTAGAAAGCTAAATCCCAGGGCGAAAAGAACATAGACAAAAAGCAGAACTTTAAATAGGTTACAACAGCAACCATTCTCTTGGTATTTCTATTAATAGTTAAGGGTTATTATTCTCTTCTTTTTAAGGACTAAACAAATGTCAGAACTTAACCATATATTTTATGGTTGTCAATCACATCATAAAATTTGTATGTTTCTTAGTGCAGAAGGTGGGTTTAATCCTCCTTGTTGAATCTGTTAGCTATCTTTGCATAGCTCCTCTCCCAGATCTCCAGGTAAGATATAGATCACGCACTGGCAAACTTTTTCTACAAGGCAGCAGATAGTAAATATGCTCAGCTTTTCAGGCCACATAGTCTCTCTCACAACTACTCAACTCTGCCAATGTAGCAAGAAGTTGCTCATAGACAATATGTAAATGAGTGGGAGTGGCTGTGTTGCAATAAAACTTTATTTGCAAAAAGAATCAACAGGCCTTTTGCCAACCCCTGGTATATACATAGTTGTCTGTATTAGGCAGAGTGACCAACATACTCCATTTTGCCTGAGACTTTCCGAGGTTCAGCACTGAAAGTCCTGTGTCCCATGAAACCCCTCATTCAAAGGCAAGCAGGAAAGATTGGTTAGCATAACTATTAGGTTGGTTCTATTTGTAATATACAATATTCCTGAAACACAGAGTACATCAAGTATGATAAGAATCACCCATTCCCCCTTAAAATTGCCTTGGCTAAACTGTTATCTGTCAGCATAAAGTTAAAAATGACAAATACATTCTGTAAACCCCCAAGAATTATGCACATATAAGGGAAAGAAGCTAGATTCCAACTTTACTCTCCTATATCTGGTTCCACACAGGGACTTTGTACTTCCTCCCACCATTGGTCCTGTCTTCAGATAAAGCCACAAACCATGTTGGCAAGGTGTCTGAACATCTCAGGTGATGAAACTCGAGTTACAACAGAATTGTTATTCTTGGACTAATTATTATTGTTCCATATTAGAGGGAGCCCCAGAGACTCTGCTGAGTATCAGTGGATAAACAGCGGGGAGAATCTTTAGGGACTGAGATAATACGGAAGAAAAGCAACCTCAAACAGAACACTAATTCACTGTTTTCTTGGCAGCTTTAGCCAACTCCTGCGTGGGTTTTTAGAGTGAAGTGTTAGAAACTATGGGAATCATCAGCACGTGAATTTTCTACTGTCAGAAATGTTCCCGACACACCAGGGCTGCAAGGAATAAGCAGAAATTCCTGGTATTTAGAATAAGAAAACTGGCACCTACCATTGCTACCCATTGTAGCCTTGGATGAATCTCTGAACCCTGCAGCCTCGGTGTCCTGATCTTCCAGTCATCATACCAAGCACTCCATAGAGTTGTGGTGAGAATCAAAGAGGATATCTTTGCAATTTTCCTGAGGTACAGAATACATCCTTACATGCATGATTTGACTTGCGACGATGCTACCTCTTCCTGTGGGACTTCATCACCAGGGAACCCGACCCTGCCTGGTGAGTCAGGAAAGGCACCCCAGAGATAGTTGCTTTTTTGTTTGTTTGTTTGTGAAAAGCTTAAACATGATTAATATTTATTTAAAAGGAAAGGGGAAAGAGAGGCATACGATGGAAAAGGCTCTGTGAAGATATGTTGATGAGAGTGAGTAGAGACAAGAAAGAAGAGAGAGACAAAAGTTCAAAGTAGTAACAGAAATTCCACGAACTGGAGGGGAAGGGCCTATGGGGAAGAGTGGAGACAGCTGGAGTTGGAGAGGTGAGCCTGATCATGCAGGGGAGATGGAAAAAATTCTAATTTTAAAGCATATTGGGTGACAAGTGTGCAGTTGATATGGGCTGTTTCTTGGCAACCAATGTCCATTCATCGTACTTCTAAGGACTGCTTCTAATTCCTCTCTGGAGAATCACTCCTAGAACACATTAACAGGCTTCTAGGCCCTGTACTTCCGATGGCATCGATGGCATCCCTGGCTACAGGGGAGGACAAGCAGCTTACACACTGAAGTCTTTAATCCATCTTGAAGTCATTTTTGTATAAGGTGAGAGACGGGGGTCCTGTTTCACTCTTCTGCACGTGGCTATGCAGTTTTCTCAGTACTATTTATTGTTATTAGTATATAGAAATGCTACTATTTTGGAAAAAAAAAAAAACAGCCCATATTATTCTAGTTTGCAACCTAATTACCATAAAGAAGCCAGAACAATGCTGAAAGAAATTCAACCCAGAGCGCAGAAAAATACAGAACATTAGAGAGCATGAGTGAAAAATCTGGTGAGAGACCAGGAGCAAAGGCAGGGTAGAAAGGGTGGGGAAGGCTTGAGGAAAAAGTGAGAGGTCCCAAAGGGAGAACGAATACAGATGACTTTCTGGAGCTCAGTTAGCTCTACCTGGGTTACTTTCCTGGGGAATACCTAGTCATTTCCTGAAGGAAATCTTGGAATAGGAGGGGCATGGTAGGAATGATAGGAGTGTCTGGGCTTCATGAAAATCGTGGTGGTGCTGAAGATGTTGAACCTATGCAGGCTCCAGAAGCTATGGTGGCCTTCTCAGACATGGCACAGAATATAGCAGACAAATGGAGTAACAGGACAATCCAGTGTTTACCGTGGTGTATAATGTGGTCCTCCAACCGGATCTCCACGGGTCCCCTTTGTTCTATTTTTTGGGGCCCCAGAACTTTGGGAAACTTTTGCTCTCAACATGCAGCACATGAAGCTCTTTTTGCAGAGGACTGTTCTTCACAGAGTCTGGGAATTTCCTTTCCCCTAAGTCAATGACTGATGGGTTTGGGAGTTTGGAAGTTCTGTGTCTCTTGCCTTGGGTCAGCACAATGCTAAGCTGCAACTTACGCTCCTGTGGGATAAACCGAAGCAATTCTCTATAAAACGTCACTGAAAATGATCCTGCTTGGCTTCCCCTTTCTCTCACAGGTCTCCCTTGGAAGTCCTTTAAGCACAAATCACCTGTACGATGCCCTCTGACTTAGAGACTGATTTGAGGGCAGTCGACCTATGATACTTCTCAATTTAATCAATAAGTACTTAAATTTGGAAGTCAAGTCTAATGCCCTTTAAACAGATAAAGATTTTGCTGAAAGAAAAACAGCTCAGAACACTTAATAAAGGTCATAATAATACAACCAGCAAACATCTGGCCTTTTAATCAGATAAATTGTGAAACTTTGAAGATAATCCTTGCCCGCTACTCCAAAGCAGCAGAAACATTTTACAATCGATTTGCTATTAGGATTTTTAAGGAATGCTTTCCTACAAGAAATTTAAAAATGTATACACTTCTGATTATGCAAAAAAAAATATTTAAAACATAAATAAAAAGTAGATGGTAATTCACACGTCTTCTTTACTAATAATTTTGTTGGTTCCTTTGAACTTGTTGCTGTATCAGTGTGTTAGGGCTGTCATAACAAAATGCCACACACCGAGAGGTTGAAAAGCAGTCATTTATTTTCTTACAATTCTGAAGTCTGGAAGACTGAGATCAAGGTGTTGGCAGGTTTGGTCTCTCCTTAGGCCTCTCTCTTTGGCTTGGAGATGGATGCCTTCTTGCCGGATGCTCACGTGGCCTTCCTTCTGTGTGTGTGCACACATCCTGCTGTCTTTCTGTATGTCCAAATTTCCTCTTCTTATAACGACACAGTCAGATTGAACTAGGGCCCATCTCAAGAACCTCATTTTAATTCAATTACAACTTTAAAGGACATATCTCCAAATACAGTCCCATTTGGAGATACTGGTTATTAAGGCTTCAACCTACAAATTTGGGGAAGAGGGGCATGATTCGGATCATAACAGTTGAATATGGAATAAGAATTTCAAGTGTGTAATACTTTTTGCTCTAGATTGAATGGGAAATGGTTTAATGAGAGAAAGAAATATTATTCATTATTTACATAGGTATAAAGTTGGAGTTTAGTTAAAGGCCATTGAGGTATTTTGATTTGTTCTTAAATAATCTTTTGTTTAACAGATTTATTTTGAGAAATAAAAACAGGTTCAGGCCACCCACATAGAATTTGAATAGGGACTTGAATTACTTGGTAGGGATACAACTATCTTTTCAACAATTTTTATAATATAAGCCCCATGAAGACATTAGTAATTAATAGGCTGGTTGGGGAGAATTGAAATCTTGCAATGTGGGAAGGGCATCATTTTGTAATTGTACAGTAGGATTGATTTACCATTAAGTAATCTCATCTCTGCTCCTGTCCACTATATACCTAAATATTTTTTAAACAGAGAGAAAAAGTTAGCGAAAAACAGTTGAACGGCTATCACAATCCTACACAGGTAGGACCATCAAAAGCTGAAATACTGATATACGATGTTTGTGGTCACCCCACCAATTAAGTACCCTAACTGCTGAAGTGCTGTCAGAAGGTAGGGTAGACCTGGAGTGAGCTGTGGCATTGGTAAGCCGTGAGCATCACCCACAGGCATGGGACTTGTAGAGAAGATGACTAAAGCCATTACTCAGAATTTCCTTCCTTATTGTGGCATGTAAATATTTTCACTAAATTCCCTATTTTTTCTTGCTTTCCACCAAGATTGCATATGCATTGGTGTCATCTGACTTTGTAATTATTTTGTGGTTTGTGATATATCAGAATAGGATTGCCACCAAACTAAAAAAAGAAATAGATGTCGTCAGAGGTCTTGGAGTTGGAGCTTGAACAGAGTGGAAAGAGACGATTGGTTTCTTTGGGGGAGTGGAGTATTTTCAGCTGAACAAGAGTGGGCTAGTTTATCTTAGGAGGCTTTTGCATTGCACGTTATGTTTTGGTTTTGGTTTTGTCTGGGAAATGGTGGAGTACGGTGTGGTGGGCACATGTTTTTTGTTCTGGCTGCTCCTGACTATAGGAACCTTCCTCCTTGAAGGAGATCCTGCACTGTGTGTCCTAGTGGGACACGATGCGTAGCCTGTCTCCCAAAGCAGAAAAATCAAGCACTCTTGGAAATCGTGGCCATGGAGGAGTGGGCAGGTGATGGAGGGTTAGCCAGTAAGACACTCTCAGCCAAGCTTTTGAATTCTGGAGAACAGCTGACAGACTCACAGCTGTGAGTTGACAAAAGCAGGGGCACAAAGACACCTGTGTTGTCAGTAGTTCAAGTGGCAGTGGCTTAAGCTAAATTCATCCTATGGTTTGAACTTGCCTGTCTTTGTTTGAGTCTAGTCTCCTTTGGTTCAGCCCTAGTTTTCTGGTCTGAATTTTGATAGTTACACCAAGGCCTTCCAAATAAATTCCTTTTTGCTTGAGTTAGTCAATTTTTGCTGTGGCTTATAGCATTAAATTCTGATGAATAAACTATTTCTACATTCATCCTCTCGTCTTTCCCTCCTACTTTTCCAAGGTTTATTCTGCTATCAGGGGCTGGAAACCTTTCCCCTCATGACTTTTCTGGAATTTTCCCACGTTAGATATCCTCATTCCCATTCGTATCTGCAGGATGGGACACCACTAACCAATGGCTCCCTGCCAGCACTTTCTTCTGCCTTCTGCTACTGGGCAGTCGTCTGGTCCATATTCTGCCTCTTTGGTCTCTAGTCCTCTGTCTTTTTCCTTCCTCTTCTTTCCTGTTTACATCCCTCCTGGGGTCTCTTCTTCCTTACATAAACTTCCTGATTCTTTGAACTATAATACCTACAGCACCTGTTCCAAATGTGATGACTTTGGCTAAATACAGCTCTGCCCTAAGGCTGGCTGTTCTTCTCCCTCCTAAAACAGCCTATCCGAAGAACACAAAACACAAAACTTACCATCCCAGTGATTTGACTTGACAATTGAGTTCAAAAAGTAGAGTGAATAATTGTTTGAAAGAAAGTTTATAGACACTGATCTTCCTAGAAATATATACCTGAGAGCTTCTCCTTCCTAGGCTATTTTGTAACTGGCTGTCTTGACAGGAAGCAGAAAAGACTGAAAAATAAGGAAACTGGATGAGAATTGTAAAGAGCTTTTAGGGAAGCGAACTATAAAAATACATTTGGACAAGTAGGATACGGGATGCTTTTGAAACCATATTCTCGATGGTGACCGTTATAATGACTCCATGACTTTGCCCACCAACACTTAAATGCCCACCAAACACCTTTTTATAGCTTAGTCCCACTGACTGCTTGTAAGTTTTTGTACGTGTTTATTTGCAACTCTATTTTAAAATGAACTTCCATCAACTTAAGCATTGAACTAATTATCCTTAGGAAATATATCTGTTGACAGGCAAGTAGAGAAGACATCTTATTATTTCCTAATCATCACCACGTTTCCATCACTACTCTATGCCTTTATCTCAACATTGCCCTGCCCAGGATGTGATTCATAGTCCTGACCCGTGATCTAAGTCCTACCCAATTTCAAGGTTCAGCTGAAGTTCTCATCTACAACTCTCCCTTGATTACCCACTCCTTCCTTTTCAGCATTTCTTATCCATCATAGTTTTCTTCCTACCCCAACCTCTACCTCTTTTAGACCACCTTTTTAATTTATTCTCTATTGTCTCTTAATTTTTCTAATCTATGTACTCACTTAGACTTGGCCAATGTAGGATCAAACATGAGCTACCATGAATCAATGACTCTGTGAGGATGATGGTCACCTATTGCCTGGCCCTCAATAAACATTCATGTGGATAATTTGCTCATTTGCTCACGTGATCAGAAGGCTAAGCCATCCCACAATAGGCTGTCTGCAAGCTAGAGAAATGGAGAAGCTAGCAGTGTGACTCTCAGTATGAGGCCAAAGGCCTGAGAACCCCAGGACACTGCTGGTGCAAGTCCCAAGCCCAGAGGCCAAAGAATCTGGAGTTCTTATGAACAAGGGCAGGAGAAGGTAGCATCTCACTCCGGAAGACACACACACAAATACTTTGCCCTTCTGCTGCCTTTTTATTCCATTCGGGCCCCCAGCCTATCGGATGGCATCTGCCCACATTGAGGACGGATTGTCCTCACCCAGGCCGCTGACTCACACGCCAGCCTCCTCTGCAAACACCTTCACAGACACAGCCAGAAACGTTGCTGCACCAGCCATCTTGGTGCTCCTCAATCCAGGCAAGTTAACCCTTAACATCAGCCATCACGATGCTGTCTTTTCTCACCTTGCTGTATTTTCCACATTTTTATCTCCCTGGTGCCTTGTTTTACTTCACTGCTTGGACTTAAGATGTAAGATTGCCTTTCAGGTGAATGACCATCACAAGCAGGCTGGAGACCAGAGAGCACCCGATGGCTTGATGTGCACGTGTGTTTCTCAGCCCACATGCTCCTGTGCATGCATCCTCTTCACTGGGATGGCTTGTACTTAGCAGGCTGGATCAGACTCTTTATGGTCCACAGGACTCTCGTGGAAATTTCCTCTGTGACTGGTGTAATTGCTGAAGACATGGTTGCTGACCATTACCCAAAGAGAGAGGTTTTATCATTAAGGTGTACTGTTTTGAAAATAGAACCTCAGGTTTGCTTCTTCTGGGAGGCCAAATCTTCCAAACCTGCATATATTTAGTCTATTTTCAAAATCGATAGCATCCATACAAGTTCTCCTACATATCTCAGAACTAATTCTTAATAGAAGCTCATAGGTATGAAGATCTTTCTATTAGAGGGTAGCCTGGAGAGAAAATCCTCGTGCATACACATACCATGCAGTTCAGCTCAGAGAGGCCTTTGGCCACCTCCTGTCTTACTGTCCTGTGTAACGCGATCATAACATCTAAACTCTTCTTAATGGTAAGCAGCAGGGGCCTTATCTGTCTTTTTCACTGCTGTACCCACCCCCACCCAGAGCCTAGGACAGTCCCTGGTAGAACTTTAGGAATATTTATGGCCTCAAAAGGGTACCATGTTAATAAAGACTGAAAGCATTCAGACCACAGGTTTAGAGCAAAGGGTGGGAATTTAGGACACTGTAAGCATCTTGGAAGAAAACTGCCTCTTCAACCCTATGTGTGTTGAAATCGTGTCTGTCTTCAAAGTCCTTTAAGAGTGTATCACTCCAAATGAGCAGGAAACAGTGTGAGTAATTAATGTGCTCAAAGTGTCAACATTTCTTTAGGAACCAGCCGGGAACTTCTGAGAACACCAGATTTCTTTTACTCTAAAGCTGCATGATAATGGGTGACATATGCAGTGGCAGAGCATGAAAACCGAGAGCACAGCTTGATGTCAGGACAGATCTGAGTTCAAATCCGTGCTGTTACCCCTGGAGTCATGATGTCCTTCTCCAGCCTTCCTCTCCTCCTCTGCAGAATGAATGCCCTAATGGACCCAACTCTTAGAGTTGCTGTGGGATAATTAAGCACTTAACATAATGTCTGGTACACAGTGAAAGTGTGATGTGTGTTGATTTTTGTCAATTTTATTCCACAATTTGAAAAATAGCCATGATAATAATATTAATAATATTCCCATGGTTGTTTTAAGGATTGAAATAAACATGTAAAGTATCTTCCAAGATATTTTACTATAAATTGATGTTGATCACAAGACCAAACTGGATGAGAAAAAAATTTTTCAAATAAAATGGGCCTGTTGTTTGTCTGCAAGCACAGGCACATGGAAGAATATATGTGTACTATGCAGTACTACTCAGCCATAAAAAGTGGTGAACTGGATACCTTTTGTAACAACCTGGATGGAACTGGAGACCATTCTTCTAAGTGAAGTATCAAAAGAATGGAAAAACAAACACCACATGTACTATTAAACTGGAACTAATCGATCAATGCACATGTGCACGTATGATAGTAAAACTCAACAGAAACCGAGCAGGTAGGAGGGGTAGGGGGACAGGTAAACACACACCTAACAGGTGTAATGCACGCTATCTTGGTGATGGGCACACTTATAACTTTGACTCAAGCTGCACAAAAGCAAATCATGTAACCAAAACATATGTACCCTCCTAATATTCTGAAATAACAATAATAATAATAAAGAAATAGGGCCAAGAACCAAATCAGAACAAAGGGAGGCAGGGAGGGATTCATTCACACACAGCTTTGCAGCTTTATGTAAGGTAAACTTTTAAGGCAGTGGTTCTAAAACTTCAGTATGTGTCACCCAAAGGACTTCTTAAAACACAGATCCTGTCACACCCTTCTACCACCATTTCTGATTTTATAGTTTGGGGTGAGTCCCAATAATTTACCTTTCCAGTGAGATGACCATAATGCTATACTGCTGGCCTTGGACCACATTTTAAGAACCACTGCCTTGATATTAAAAGTCATTCTCAGCCTTAGTTGCATCTCAAAATCATCTGGGGAGCTTTCAAAGCTGCTGATATCTGGGCCCACCTACGGAAGGTCTGATTTCATTGGTCAGGGGTGGGATCTGAGTATCAGGAGTTTTAAGAGCTTTCCAGCTGACCCTAATGTGTAGAAGTTAAAAATAACTTCCCTAGGAATATCAGATCTGGTATAGTTTAGAAAAGAGGTATTCAATTATTCATCCAACAAATATCAATTGAGTACATACTGCAAGTCTAGCCCTGTGCTAGGTACTGGGAAAACATATATAAATAAGACAGAGAGAGGAGGATTGCCACACTGATAACTAGTAATTGAAGCGACTAGTATACCGATGCATGTATGCGCAGAAAGCTGCTAAGGATTGTCGGGGTGTATGTGGAGGGCAATGACGTTCAAGTGAGAAAAGGCGTCACTTCTTGAACTTAGTTTTGAGGAAGGAGCATGATGTTTTGTGAGCAGAGTGGCAAGAACATTGAGAGAAGAGGAGGTGATTAGCTAAGGCCTGGAGTTGGGAATGGACCATCGTGCGAAACAAGGTAGGAGAAGTGGGCTAGAATTGATTTTCATGCTTAGACTTAGTCTTTTGGACCCTGAGGAGGCATTTGAGGGTTTTAGGGGGAAAGTGATACAAATGGATTTGATCACCAGATCCATCAAGACGTTAGAAACACCTACCTGAGAGATGTTCTCTAGATAACAGTACAATCAAGACACCAGCTTCCTTCCGTTTAGCTAATCCCTCAACATCTGACTTCGAGTGCAAGGAAAAAGAAGGATGTATTTCTTTTCATTGTAAATCTACCTGTTTCAGATTTTGGGAATGTTGGGAAAAAATTAATGCGGAGAAAGAAGACATCAGAGGAGGAAAAGGGAGTAGGAAAACGAGGCAGAAATGATACTGGGGCTTGAACCAGCTCAGAAATGGCGAATAAAAATTAAAGCTGTGGAAACCAGCTTCTCCACTTGCCTCTGGTCCTCTGGAACCCTTTCCCAGCCAGGCCAAGGGCCACATACTGTAGCCTGCACTGCCACCTGCAGGTAGAAATGTGGAAACAGCGATGATCGAATCTCCTGGATTTTATCCTCAGCTTTGGAGAAAGCAAGATGCAACCAGCACAGGCCTGGTATATCATCAATCTGCCTTCCACCTGGGCCGTCATGTTACCTCTTTGTCATTGGTATTTAAGCCTAGTTTTTAAATTGCTCTTTTTCGTGGGTCTTAAAAGGTACTTTCCCCGCCCCCTCATTTTTACATCTGAAATCAGAATGTCTTGGAATCAATTGTCTGTCAATTTAATTGGCAGGATTTTTTTTTTTTTCATTGTGATACGTAAAGGAGCATCTTACAATTGATGTCATCTTAGGCTTGGCCACATTTATTTTGCATATATCAGAGGTGTGGCCTCATGGAAAAGATTTTTTTTTTTTTTTTTGAGTGTGAAAGATCTGCCACCTTGAATCTCTAAAATCCTTTCTTAAATTTTGTTTCTCCATTACTCACTAGCTATTTGATTTTTGGTAAGTTAATTATTTCTCTGAGTCTCTATTTCTTCTTCTTTGATACTACTTATAAAATTTTGTGAGAGTTAAGTGAAATTACATCTAAAGTTCTTGAACAGATCCTGCCTAAAACATTAAAAAAATGATAGCTATTATTTCCAAATTAAAATCTCAAAAAACAGCTGCTTCTGCTACCACCTGAGTGAAAAGCATCCAGATGAAAACACTGTTCATTCTCAGAATGTGCTGTTGAACCCGCAGTGCAATCTGTGCGGATTAATACCTGGAATTTATGAGAACTACTGCTGAGCGGCTTGCTGTATGTTGATAACAAAGGCACGAGGGTTCAGATGCAGTCTGTGGGGGCATTCATTTTAAATGCACCTATTTGGATGCTTAAAGTTTTAAGCAGAACCCAGTTATCTTTGCTCACTATAATTCAAAACCTCAGGTCACCAAACTGTGTTTTTCTTTCCTCTGCCCTCAAAACTATCCAGCTTGGTTTCTGCTTTATTCTGATAAACCTGGAAGTGCAGGGCCCAGCCTTTTAAGTAAAACTGCTTTTCCAATATTTAAGGCAGCTGAGCATAAATGAAATAGAAAATGACAATGATAACAGGTAGTGTTATCACAGCCTGCTGGATGCTGTTTGTAGCTCTCCCTAGCAATCACAGGGTAAAATAAAGCCCACGTTGAAGAGCAGTTTCTCTAATTGCTGCCAAGGGATATAAGCAGCCTGGACTTGAAGCCTCCGTTAGCTCTGCAGGGGGGCAGCCCTCAGGAGCACCTGGACAGGAATGGAGCTTATAAAGCTGTCCTGAAGCAGGCTTTCATGTTTGCCAAGTGGCTGCCCCTTGAACTCCCTAATATCCCTTTTTTCTTAAGTGATATGAAATCGTACAGTTCAATTTCTTAGCACAAGTCCCAAGGAGAGAGAAGAGCAATGGAAAAGGGAAGAAATCAAAGCTTCTCGTGGTGGGCTGCCACATGCTTTCTTGGTAGCATCTTTGCATTTCTGGGGCTTATGTTGGGACAAGGAGCTGAAAGGGCACAGATGGAGGCTTGTCCTGCCCAGGACCTGCCCCTCTGGGCCAATCTGCCACTACTGCTGGTCATCAGATAAGCGTACATGACAACTCTCTTAAACAGATATTAAGTTCACTTTACACTTTGGGGTTCCAGGTTTTCAGTCAAGAATCTTGGTAGTATGTGACAAAGTCATGGTTTGAAGCTAGGTCAATGTGACATCGATGCTTGTGTTTATTTCTGTGAAACAGTTCAACCTCACCACGTTGCCTCACCCCAGGCAGGGATGACACCTGAATCCATAGCCTCCCACTCTCATAGACTTTGTTGCGGATAGGATAAATTTTTACGCTACTTGTGTATAAAGAATATGAACACTTGCTAACTTATCTATGCCTCAGGATAGCCTGCTGTGATAAAATCACTGGGCTCATTTATAAATGAGAAACCACTGAGCCTATTATATGCGAGAAATCACAGGGCTCATGTATCAGTGAGAAATTAGGGACCCAAAGACGCGATGTTGACTGGTCCCGGGTTACACCGTGAAGCTCATACTCTAGCCCAGGATTTACAAGTCCCGCGTGTTGCCAATAAGGCACATCATTCCAATTTTTATACTTAAAACGGATAAGCTGACATAATTTCTAGGAGTATCAGATTACTGCAGCAAAAAATGGCTGTTTTGAAGTTTCTTGTTTCCGTAATAAACAAGGAGGAAATGGCAAGCGGTGAGAGATTGTGATAATTATTTAATGAACCCTGAAGTTCGTTTTCAGCCAATGGGAATTCGGATTTAATAAGTTTGTTTCTCTAAACGTTTTCTTTACGTTTATAGAAAATTACAAAAATCTGATGGATGCCCTAAAAGCCCAGAATTCACTGCTACAGAATATATCCATGTGACAAGATTGCTCTTGTACCCCTTACAATTATACAAATAAAAAATTATAAAAATAAAGTACACCATGAGCTTTTAAGGGGAATTTAACAGTCGCTTGGATCTTGTGTGGCTCTGTTGTCCCCCTGCCATGATAATAAAAGACTAGAAATAGCAGCAAAATGTATTTGATTATTCCCTTGATCAAAGCTGCTATATTATCAGGGGGAGGAAATGTGTCAAAGCATTCTTTATGTAAACATTTATGTCCGAGGTAAATCATTATGTTCTTCCTTTTTGAATCTTAAGAAGGAACGAACTTTTATAGAATACAGTTTGTGGTATGTATACATGCCCATACCACAAATATATATGAATTAATTTGAGGGATACTCTAGATTTTTTTAATCTGGATTTGTTTCCCCCCAAGCTTTATCAAGGTATAATTGACAAAAATTGTATATATTTAAGCTGTACATTGTGATAATTAGATATACATATACTTGTGAAATGATTACCACAATCAAGTTAATAAATACATCCATACCACACGTAGTCAGCATTCTGTGTGCATAGATGTAGTAAGCACACTTAGGGTCCATCTCTCAGCAAATGTCAAGTAAGCAATACAGTATTATTAACTACAGCTACTACTCTGCACATTAGGTTCCCAGAACTAACTCACTTATAACTTACTTAGAACTGAAAGTTTTTACACTTTTGCCAACATCCCCCCATTTCCCCCAGCCCCTGGAAACCACCATTTTACTCTCTGTTACTATGAGTTCAACTTTTTTTTTAGATTCCACATATGAGTAAGATCATGCAGTAATTTCTTTCTGTGCCTGGTTTATTTCACTGAGCATGTTTTCCAGGTTCATCCATGGTGATGGTGTCCCAAATGGCAGGATTTCCTTTTCATGGCTGAATAATATTCCATTGTGTATATATACAATGTTTTCTCTGTAATTATGTTCTTATACTGTCTGAAATGCAGACACATTTAGTAAAAATGAAATTCCCCTAGATGACCTCTTACTATCCCATGCACTCTAGCGGTGCCTGCATCCTTGGAGCTTGAGAAGCAGCAAGAGCAGAGGCCCATAGCTTGAGGGAAAAGCAGGAAGGAGGCTGGGCAGGTGGAGATGTGGGATTGAAGTTCAGCTCAGACTCTCACCGAGATCATGACATTGAGCGCGCCACCACGATGCTGCTCTCCGCTCATCGGGGTAAAAGCACTGATGTTGCAGAACTGTTGTGAAGGTTAAGTGAGTTAATGTTTAGGACAAGCTAGCGCACTCATTCCGAAGAGCCCCATTTATCATCCCACTGTACAGAAGAGGAAATAGAGGTGCAGACAGAGCGAGTTTCCTGTAGAAGGTCACACAACTTGTGAGTATTGAAGCCAAAATGAGAACCCGGATGAGGGTGGCCTCCCCTTTCCCCTGTTCTATGCTTGCCTAAAATGCCCCGTCAATGATTCCATGTCCTTTGCTCTCCTGGAACATTCTGATGTGTAATGAAGTTTTCTGAGCAGACCCAACCATCAAGACATGGCACATGACCCATGCTGGTCATATTACCAGATACACTAATCAATACAGGCGCATCCACTAGCATTTGAGCTTAGGTTTTAGCCTTTCCTGAGTATAGCAATGGGAATTGCACCCCCACCCCTACTGCCCAGCCTCAGCATCTCTGGTGAAGCCTATCAAACAGAAACCAGAATTGACCTTTAATCGTTAAAATTTTAAATCAGTAAATAAAAGTCTATCCCACAAAATTACTGCTGGGTCAAATGTTTTAGGAGATAATTCTTCCAAAAATCAAGAAATACATTATGTCTATCTTATATATAATATTTCACAAAATAGAAGATAGAAGGCTAACTCATTTTCTGAATCTGATAATGTTGCTGCAAAACTAAGAAATAACAGCACAAAAATTATGTAATCTCTCTCTTGAATGCAAATTCAGAAATCCTGAATATTAGCAAATAAAAGTCATCACTTTATTACTTTTAAATTATGATCAAGGAGGATTTGTCAAAAAAATTCATGGATGATTTAACATGAGAAAAAATGTTATGAATGAAATTTACCACATAAACTAATTAAAGAATAAGACCTACCTTTATATACCTAAGTATATACAAAACAATCATTTGATAAAATTCAATACATATTCAAGATTTACACACATATACATAGTATAAAAGGCAGCAACCTTACTTAAAAAGATTATCTAATTCAACCTTAGAAAAATCATGATACTTAATAGTGAAATGTAGAGCCATTCTTTTTCAAGTTAGGAATAAGGCAATGATGGCCTGAGTTCAGTACAAAATAAAAAAAAATAAAAATTACTCTAACAAATGATATACTAGACTGCTACAGAGGGGAAAAAATTTTACTGAATGATGCAAAGAAATAATGAAGCAAGTTCTTGAATTAGAAGACATATTTGTATAATGGTATCAATTATTTTAAAATTAATATATGAATTCCATGCCATTCTAATCAAAATCCTATCAGTGTATTTGGTAGGACTTGAAGTGCTCATTCTAAAATTTATACGGAAAGCATAAGGCAAAAGGAGCCAAGATAATTTTGAATTAGAACAAGGTAGAAGAACTCACTGAACCAGATATCAAGTAATACCAATTAAGACAATATCAGTGCATAGAAGAAAAAGAGCAAGTCCAGGGAAAATAATGTACCTGACACTACTTACATAAATTATAAAATACACTAAAACAATGTGATATACATACATATGGAAGCAAAGACACAAGTATAAAAATATTGATGGGAATACTATACGTTAAATTTCAGGTCAGTTGTTCCTTCTAACGGGAAGAGAGGGGTATAGAGTCACAGGGGCTGCAGCTGCAATTGTAATGTTTTATAAAAAACAAAAAAAAACATCTAATGCAGAGTTTCCCAATTTTCTCTGTTCATCACACCCTTATTATCTCAATTATTTTTTCCTAGCACTCCAGGCTGAAAGATTTAAAAGGTTCTCTTTATTAAGTACTATAGTTAGGATTTCAACAAAAATAAACACACTATATGTTAGAAGACGTTAAGTGAAATGGGAAACTATTAGAGGGAACACAGGGAGAGTGCATGTGTATGTGTGTATTGGGGGATTGTGACTGACCAAATAAAAAACTAGGGTCTGAATATTCAAATCATCAAATGAACTTTGGTTTGGCAAATGTATTTACAAATGCAGTGGGCATACACCTGAACTCCCATCCTGTACTGTTCTTACATGGTATCTCCACCATTTGGTATATTTTTTTATTCCCCCCATCATTTGGTATATTTTCATGGCCTCTGCGGTGTCTAGAGTTAGAGGTGCCCCCTCCATCTCCACATAAGTTAACATGTACACTGTCTGGTCATTGTTCAGAAGGTCCACATATTCTAATCAAAGAAAATGTGAGCAAAAACTCAGCAATTAATTTCCTATTTCCTAGATGCCCAGATATGCACCTACAAGGTATAGTCTTCCTAGACTGATACAATTAGGTAAATTCTCTTAGTCCATTTAGCATTGCTATAAAGGAATCTCTGAGAGGACTCCGGCTGCTTCCACTTATGGCAGAAGTTGGAAGAGGAGCTGCCATGTGCAAAGATCACATGGTGAGAGAGGAAGCAAAAGAGACAGGGGGTTGGGGTGGGG
>NW_012144967.1:5710347-5733727 GCF_000956105.1 Propithecus coquereli
TTTTTATCACCGAAAAATTTTCTCAATCAGGGTCATGTTCAGAATTCCACAAATATTAAAATGAGGCAAAATAATGTTTTCAAAGGCAAAGTGCAAATACAAACAGGCGAATGGAAGTTTCTTTTACACAGTTAGGACGCTTCACAATCTCCTTTGATCTCTACAATGATCATGCAATATAAATGAACTGGCAAGTTTCCAAAGGGAAAATGACTTGCCTTGCCTAATAGGAACGTTCATAGAATTGTTATTTATTTAACAAAGAAAACACTGGGAACAGCCCAGATCTGGTAGTTCCTGATTTAAAACTGTGTGGGCAGAAGGCTCCATTCCATTGTACCCAAGAGCAGACCCACAGACTTATTTGTCCATGTTGAATCTGTAATAAAATGAGAGGGAAAAAAGGTGATGCAATGAATTTTTATTAATATATAAAGCTAATATTCATTTTTTAAAAAGCCCTTTATTCTGAGATTTTTATCATGTAATCAATAGTTGATGGTAGAGAGATTTTATGTGTGTGTATGTACTTGACACAATTTGAATCTACAGTTTATTTTAATCCTGATTTGTTAAAAAATGTATTTTTTACTGATAAAATTAGAAATTTGGGTACAATTGACCTAAAAAAGTTTATATGATCATTTGTTCTCTCAAAATACTAAACTGGACTGCAACTATGAATGACCTAAATTTTACAGAAAGCACAAAAACATTTGCAGGATGAAAGATGAAACAACACATGAAGAAGTCAATTTCTATCAGTGTGTCAATAAGAGGTCAAAAAAGTTTGATTTATAGCCATTGACTAGAGTGATTTTCTGCTGTGTGTATTTGTAGGGCAAGCTTGAAATTCACAACTTAGCAGAAAAAGTAAAAGATCTGTGGGGAAATGGCAAGAAATTTGTCATTGTTCAAATCTGGTACTCAGCCTTGGGCTGAGTTTAATATTAATCTTGATGGAGGCATGTTTGCAGTGGGACAGAGAATAAAAGAAACGCACCCAGGATTTATTGAGCGTGTGGTCAAAATCCATTTTTGCAGGGCTATTTTTCTTCTGCAAAAAATGATTAGGAGAGGAAAAAACAAAAGCTTAAAATTGGTGTCAAGCTCTTTATTCCATCCATTTGGGATTAGCTGGAAGATAAATATGTCTGTTTATAATATATCACTTCTGATGAAGTTGGAAAGATGGAGAGGAGAAAAGTATCAAGCAGGCAGGGGTTTGTGCAGATTTAGCTGAAGTCCTAACAGTAGAGTTTGTCAAGTGGTAAGGGACTATCACTGAATTTTTATTGACTGAATTTGATACACAAGCTGAGCACAGTCCTTAACCAATTCTATGAGGAAACAAATGTTACAAAATGAGAATATATCACTCTTTCCTGTCTTAAGATTTACAGATAAAGAAATTTTTCTCATCTGTTAACAAAACATATGATACCCTAAACCATTGATCATTGTCAAATTTGGGGGCCTGTATTAAATTGCAATTGTACAGTCAGACCAGTGAACTATATATCCATTTCCATATTAGCTGAAGAGAGGCAATGGATACTCACACCTCCTGCATCTTTTCTAAAGACAGAGGCTTCAACACAGTTTCTCAAAATTTGTTCATTGTTCTACCAAGCAGTGGGTTGGATCGAGAGGTGTAATTTGAGAGAAGATGGCAGACATTATGATTTTCCCTTTTCAACTTCATTTCTGATTATTCTCAGGATACTCTGCTTCATGTTGTTAGTTGGAGTGTTCAGTGCTCATCTCCTTACTTTGCACATGTCAAATGACTGCTTGTTGCAGGTAAAACTATGCATCCAGTCTCGGTGAACTTCTAACAGGAAGTTCGTAAGAGAGGAAATAGTATAGTGGGAAATATGTGTGCATGGTTTTGTGCAGCTTTAGGTGTTATGGATGTATTTTTTGGTAATATTTCTCACCTTCTTGAAAAATTCCAACTTATCATGTACTAATAGATCAGATATAGGACATCATAAATGATCTGAGAGCTGATTTCTCTTCTTGCAGTGTTCATAGAAAGGATTTGAAATATGCTATCTCCATGAGGACTTTTTTTTAACCATTGTTTTCTTCATGAATGCATTTTGCTGCATAAATGTTTCTGGTCTACTCTTTATTTTTATATATCTGTCCTGTATAGTATTTTTAACAGAGTCCTTTGCATCCTTTAAGCATCTAGCCTTTAAATTGATAGTGGCTGTGTGTATATTTTCCCACCAAGTCCCAATGATTTCATTTTGTCCATTGATTCTTGGCATTGTTTTCACATTTAGCAGAAGACTTTCCTTAAGGGGAAGATGTAGATGTTTCATCATCACTCTCCAAACCAAGTTCTTTGGAAGTTGGAAAAACCATTTGGACGATAGTTGTTAGCTGAGGTCTACATTAAGTAAATATATAACAGAAAGAACTGAGACTGTCACACACTTATTTACTCTTACACTCCCAGGCCAAGTCAGCCTAGACTGAATGGTATTTAATCAAGATCAATGAATTCATCTGCAATAGGCTGGATCGTTGAACAAAGCAGTTCCTTAAAACTCCTTAGTACACTGATATACCTGGGAACTATGGTTTATAGCCTGTGGCATCGTTTGGCGGATTCCTTCATAAGCAGTCAACTATTCAAATCAAAACACTATCAACTTCTCATAGGACAATACATGCTACAGACATTCTCCATTAGTGTCAGTGCCTAGCAGATTCTAGAATATTTGTCCCCCCGTTTTTTTATTGAGGGCTCCTTTTCAATGTCTAATGTTTCAATGATTTAAGCTATTGTTTATTAAGAAGTTTATCTGTTTCTAAGATATGTTTTTCCTAACCATAAGGTTAAAAAATTTCATACGTTCATATGCTTTGAGGAAATTTATAGAAGCCACAGATTACATGATACTCCCCCCACATACACACACACATACTTATAAAAAATCTCCAAGATGCTAAGAACACAGTTCCAGGTAGGGATCTCACTGAATTCTTTTCCAATTCTATAATAAATATAGCTACAGTTATTCAAGTCCAGCGATTAGTGTGACAAGGTTGGAGGAAGACAGGACCTAAACATAAGGAATCTTACAGTGGAAAACGTGGGGGAGAAACAAGATATGTTATCCTAGTAAGGAATGTTCTTATGGGTAGTGTGGTGATTTAGATTACTTCCTTGGTCAAATTCCACATTTTCTTTCTATTATGGGTAGTGAATTGGGGTTAATTGAGGGTTATTAAATTCATAACAATCTGGCTCAAAATTCCATCCTATCTCATGATTTTCCTCTCTTCTCCTCTTGTCCCGACAGGGGTCACAGCACAGGGCAAGGACACGTGAATCGCATTGCTCTGTCTTGCCCTTATTCCTCACAAGCAGGCTGGCCCCTTACTCCCAGCTCTTTAGCTTCCAGGAAAAAATACTCCCGGAATCCCTTCTGAGCCATGAGATCTACACAAGCTCTGGTGTATCTGGGTACGATCTCTAGGGTCCTTCCTCCTGCCTATACGTCATGCCCCCACCTTCCACTGGAATTGTTCCCCACACCCCAAGCCTGGCAGGACAGGGCTTCCGCACTGGCCTCCAGGACATGAGCATCATTCTCTCATCACAACTGGTCTTTCACCTAAAGCTGTTGACTGAATGAGGATCTAGAAATCCCCTAAGTTCAGTGGCAGGAATGTTGTTTTGTGAATATTATTTATCCAAATGACTATTTGAAACTCATCAAACATTGTAGGGGTGGAGAAGAAATGGAGATTTGTTTCCTACGTAGTCATCAGTAGGAGGTTTAGTCCTATTCAACTTATCCTTCTGTCCGCAAGCCAGAAATCCGTGATGCTCTTTATGTGTTATCTGGCAATTGAAGCATCCTGTACTGGAAGGTGTTTCTTTGAAATTACAGTTTGCCATATTTACCATATCTCCCTCCAAAGGCCTAAGTTTATAATAAACCATAGTACTTAAGAGATCCATCTATACAAAAATACTATATCCAGAAAGATGATCATGATGGCTAACTAGAGATGACCAGCACCCACCTCCTCTATAACAAAGGACCAAAACAGTGACTAAATGACCACATATCAAATAGAGAATCTAAGGCAAAACAGTGGAATTCAGCAAGAAAGTGGCAAAGAGCCTCTGAGACATGGAAACTTGAGAGAGCAGCATAAAAAGATAACCAAACCTGCTGGCAGAGATCAACTCAGAGCCAAGAGAGACTTCCCAGTGTCAAGAACAGGTAAGCAGGAGACCCCAGTAGTCTACACTCCCACCCAAAATCCCTGCACTACCAAGTGCAGGAGAGCCCCTCAGCCCTCACTGTCCATGAGCTAAGGGTAGGGAACTGCCTGAAGTCCACGCACTGCATTTTTCCAGAGAAGGAAGAAAAGGGCTGCAAACAGAGCGAGTTAGGAGTTAGGCCGCAAGGGTTAACCCCAGGTGATAAAGGCACACCTTGTACAGCCTGACAGGCTGAGCTGGCACGTGTTATGTGATGAGCTTGTTTCTGGGTAATGGGAAACTGTTTACCAAATGTTTGAGGGTTTTGGTGAAAGAACTGATGGGATGTCATGGCATTTTTAAAGGCATTAGTGGAATATACATGGTAGGAAATCAAACAATCAATGGCATTATTTCCTTCTGTCAGAGGTCCAGGCAAAGGGGTATGAGCACGAATATGAGAAATGAATAGAGAGTGTCGCCGGATATCTAATAAGTGCTCTAGAACAAGGAACTGTTGAAGTTTGATTAGGTGTATCCTTAATGATAGCATTTTGGATATGGAGAATGGAATAGAATACATAATGGGAGTCAGTGATGATGTTTAGGGGTTCTAATGAAAACGTTTTTAAAGCTAATATATACGTCCCTAATTCTGCTTGCTGAGTGGAGGGAAAGCTGGAGGTGGATAAATATTCCCAATCACCATCTTTCCATGCCATTCCTGCTTTAGATGATCGACCTGAGCCATCTATGAACACTGTCCAGGTGGCAGGAAGAGGTGTAGGGGAGAGTTTTGTAAGCAGTTGTACAGGAAGTAAGGAGAGAGTGGAGAGAAGCTTGTCAGAGGGGCAATGGAAGGAAAGAGAACCTACATAACTTGCAAGGGCTGATTGACAAAGTATGGAATTACGTAAAGTTGCTTCAAAACAGTTTTTAGGAATAGGGAGATACGTAGCATGTGGATCTAATCCAAGCAATTGTTGTGTACGACAGTGTCCCTTAATAATTAAAGGGGCAAAGAGATCTAGAAGGAGAGAAAAGGTTTTGGGGGGAGTGTGAGGTAGAAATAGCCATTCCAAAGGAGCAATGTGAGGTGTTAATTGGCCTATGAGAGCAGTTGGAGATAGGGGGATGTTGAAGATAAATAAAAGAACAATTGACAGCGATTAAGAGCTTTGTTCATAGTGTGGAGTTCCTGTAATGCCAGAGATGTTAGTGAACGAGGTGAAGAAGGATCTGGATCACCCTTTAATGTTTTAGTAAGACGATGTATTTGTTGATTAGTAATTCCTAAAGTGGGACGTATCCAATTCACATGTCCCAAAAGTTGCTGCGATGAATGTAGTGTCAGGGTAGAAGACAAGGAGATTGCTATTTGTTGGGGTCGCAGGGAACGCGAAAAAAGTAGATAACCAAGATAGCGCCAGAGTAAGTTGTATTTTGTCTGGGGCAATTTGCAGCCCATGGACGGCAGTATATGTTTGCACATGGGCAAACAATGATAGTAATTCTGCTTGAGTACGAGCTGCTAATACGTCATCCATATAGTGATAAATGATGGTGGATGGGAACTGGCACTGGGAAGGGGGAAGGGCTTGATGAACATAATATTGACAAACAGTGGGACTATTTAACATCCTTGTGGAAGGACTTTCCAGCGATACCTGTCAACCGAATGGGTATTATTATAAGTGGGAACAGAAAATGCAAATTTTTCCAGGTCTTGTTTCGCTAGAAGAATTGTGAAAAAACAATCTTTTAAATCAATTACAATCAAAGGCCAATCTCTTGGAATTACTGACAGCTGGAGAAGACCAGGTTGTAGAGGTCCCATTGGGACTATAACAGCATTGAGAGCTGTTAGGTCTTGTAGTAAACGCCATTTATTGTTCTTTTTAGGTATGACGGATACAGGAGTGTTCCATGGGCTCAAAGAAGGTTCTATATGTCCCGCTTTAAGCTGGTCCTGGACAAGAGATTTTAAATGTTTTAATTTATCCTGCTTAATGGGCCACTGCTCTATCCAGATGGGCGAATTAGTGGTCCATTGTAAAGGTGTGGGTTGTATTGGACGCACCTGAGCAGCAGCCCCTAATGAAAAGGCTGGGTAGTTAGAAAAAGATTCCATTGTTCTAGCGAATCTCATCCCCATAAAGATTGGCCCTCAAGTAGGCAATGTTAAAAAGTGGATGGTTTACCAGGGGAGGAGCAGAGATCCCGTTTGGGAGTGGGGGGCAGAGAGAGAGGGGGGAAGAGGGGGAGGAGGAAGCTGCTCCTCCTGTTGAGCCCAGGAGGCCTTGCTGGAGAGAATGGCTTAGGATTCAGGAATTTTACCCCAGGGGACACCAGCTCCTCCAGCAGAACGGATGGCAGAGGAGGAGCAGCGGGTTCCAATGGATTAGAACCCATAAGAACATGAAAGGGAGTCAGCACTGTTCGCACCAGGCTCCATGTAGTCAACACAGCAAGGGGCACAGGAACCCCCCTGCCCAGAGTTCTTCTTAAGAAACTTCCCTACTCATTCCCAGAGTTCTAAATCTAACGTACCCCCCCTCTGGGAACCTGGGGCGATGTTGCCTCACTGCACAGAAGAGCTGCTGCTTTTGGTTCAACAGAACACTGCGCAGCTTTTAAGAGTCACTGCAAAGTGCACAGATAGATTTGCTGATCTTTTGTCAGTTCTCGCCCCATGTTAGAAATCCCCTTCTGAAACTACACGCGTCGGTCCCTTTCCCAAAGCAGCGGGCGGGACTGTCCCTTACCGGGATGAGTCCCCTTGTAGTCCGGACACGAAAACGCTCACCGGAGGCGCGGATTCCTGAATCACGTCGGAGTCACCACTTGCAGCAGCAGCTTTTCGCTCCTGAGCTCGGTAGCGAAGGAATGAACAATTACTCGAAACGCATAGTGTTTAGAGAGAAGAGGAGAGACAAAATCTAAAGGAGAAAATGGCCTCCTCGGCTACGTTCCTCCCCGTATTTATTTCCAGGGACACGTGCGAAGGGTCAGGCCCTTTGCTAATTTCTTTAACCACTTCCATACAGGTCAACAGCTGACCTTAGCACAGAGCAAACAAGCAGCTTCTGTCAGGTGTTTTCTCCTGACCCTTCATTCACCTGCTCACGTTCTTTCCATCCATCCATCCATCCTTCTAGGCCCAGCCCCTACAGCTACCTATTTCCCCCTCTCCTCTTCTGGCAGTTTCATTATGTATATGTTGGAACGCTGGATGGTATTCCACGTTTCCTTCAGTCTCTGTTCACTTCTTTTCATTCTCTTTTTCTTTCTGCTCTTCAGACTTGATTATTTCAATCATGTTACCTTCAAATTCACTGGCTCATCTTCTGCCTTCTCCAATATAATGTTCAACCTCTGTAATACATTTTTTTGTTTCATTTTGCATATTTTTCAACTCCAGAATTTTTATTTGGTTTTCTATAACAATTCCTACCTCTTTATTGATAGTATTTGCTGAGACATCTTTCTCCTGGTATCCTGTAGTTCTTTGTCTATGGTTTCTTTCAGCTCTTTGAGCAGATTTAAGACAGTTGATTTGAAGTCTTTTATCTTAAATTTTATCTTAAGTCCAATATATAGCCTCTGTCAGGGACAGTTTCTGTTAATGTGTTTTCTCTGAGAGGCGATTAGGCCATGCGGAGTCCACCCTCATGGGTGGAATTAATGCCATTATAAAAGGGCACGTTGGGCCCCTGTTAGCCTCTTTGCCCTTCTGCTTTCTGCCATGTGAGGTCACAGCATGAAGGCCCTCACCAGATGCTGGCACCTTCATCTTGGACTTCCCAGCCTCCAAAACTGGGAGAAAATAGATTTCTCTTCATTATAAATTACTCAGTCTCGGGTATTGTGCTATAGCAGCACAAAACAGACTGAGACGACAAGAATGGCAAACCCACATTCAAGATTTAAGTCAATCACAGGCAGGAATAGTCAATGTGTACATAATGGGGCCATGAATGGAGTAGCCGTGATGACAGAAATAGACACTGTATGGGTGCAAAAGTATGGGTTCCATCTCTCTAAGCCTCACCTAGCTACTATGATGCTAATGCCCAGCCTAATGGCAGCAGCAACAAACACTGAACCCTCATATAGCACCAGTCCTTGAAGAGAGCACCAACCTCTTGCTGGCATAATGATCCCATCAGCCCCTTTACATCCTGGAAGCAGCAGTGACTATTCCGGATTGGTTTTGGGGCTGTCCCGTGCACTGCAGGCTATTTTGTAGCATCTCTAGCCTCTCTCCACTAGATGGCAGTAACATCCTTCCCTCCCAAGTTAGAACAACCAGCAGTGTCTCCAGACATCACCACATGTCCCTGATCAGGTACCACTGTCTTAAGTAAGAGAACCTAGTCTCAAAAGGTTACATGTTGTATAATTCCATTTATAAGACATTCTGCAAAAGTAAAAAAATGTAAGACAGAATTGATCAGCAGTTATTAGTCAGGGATAGGGGAATAATCTGAACACAAAGGGACAGAAGGAGAGAATTCTTCAGGGGTTGGAATTGTTCTGTGTCCTCTGTCGTGGATACAGACTGATGCATACTCATCTAAGCATATGTAAGAATGCACACAATTCTATGTACATACAGCATAATACATTATATAGTTTTAAAAACTGAAATAATAAAAATAAACAAATATAAGTGTTGTTTACCCCCAAAAAGCTGGGGAAAAAAAGGCAAATGTGGTATAAATGGAAAAGAATCCTTTGACTCCTTAATCAGGAAGAGATCTTGGTAGAAAAGTTTTCAGTGAGGTTGGTGAGGGTGGCAAGGTTGAGCCAGTCTGTAGAGTGTGCAGTGAGCTCAAGTTAAGGAGAGAGAAAGCAGAAGGGCCTGCCCCTTTGAAGTGCACCATACTTGATGGGCAGGCCAGAGAGGATGAGTGGCAGTCCTAATAGGGTTCTTTCCACTGAGCCTTTTGGGGTATTTGGATGTCCTGTTTCCTAAGTGTTGCAGAGCCTAAAATTGTTCTTGGGGCTCCTCTGTTCTTCTACCTGGACAGTAACCATGTTTGTTCCAAGGACTTTCTCAAGAGTCCTAAGCTAGGGTAAGTTTGACCAGAGAAATTGAGTTGAGTCAACTTTTTCCAGGATCATGAAGTGTGACCATATCTGATCTCCTGGAGGTAGGGAATGGTCTCTGGATTAGTTGCTCTCCTAGGTTCATCATGTTCTGTACTCTATTGCTTTCCTAGGAGACCTCCTAGAGATGTAAGAGACAGACAGCAAGCAGGGGAGGAACAGAGATCCCCTTTCAGAGGGGGAGGAGAAGGAGGAGGAGGAAGCTGGGCGCAAGGAGGTGAAAAATAGCGACTGTACTTGTAGGGCAGAGATGTCGAAGGTCAACAAGATCTTCAATCAAAGGGCTAGAATTAAAAAGTGAGGCTCCGGAATAGAACAAGCCAAATGTGAGGAGCAGTGGGGTAATGAGTATGGGACTCAGTCCTGATTAATTTTGCAGATAAAATTCCATTCCCAGGATTGGGACTTTACAAATCTCCAGTCCTCCCCAGCCTGGGGAAAGAACATCATTTAGAGATTCAGGGACTGGACAGATGGAAGCAGCCTGGAGGGCAGATTGTGAACTGAATAATTCCAATGGCACCGTTCACATTATGTTTGTATGAATGACATCTCCGGAGTGGTGTGCTCGGTGGTGGAATCCTCTAGGGTCTCTTCTTAAATGGATTTAAAGAACACAGATATATCGAAGTGGGTGGGGGAGAGTGAGTGAAGACACTTAAGTAATACGGTGAACATATAGTATATTGTCAAATTGGAACACTTTTGAAAGGAAAAGGGACAATATAACTATATAGGAACAACATTTAAAGCATGGCTATCCTGGGAAACCAGTAATTTCATGTTGACCCCAGGAATAGGGCAAAGTTCCCTGGGCTGCATTTGGCCTGAGAGATCTTTTTTTTTTGTTGCTTATCACCATCGAAGTCTATAAAATGTCACCCAAAGGAGCAGCAGAAGGCATCTGAGAAGCATTACAGGAACATGGTTGGAATTCTCAGCTCTTGTTCTCTCTTCATTACATACATCTGAGCCAGAGCAATTCCCTCTCTTCTTCATTTCTCATAGGTGTGGTTTGCAGATCTTCCATCATCCCTTCACTGCTGGGAAGAGCTACCCATCAGCAAAGCTCTTCTGGTCTAATGCCCAGAATATGTGTTCTTAACTTTCCTCCCCAGGCCCAACCACAACTGGATTCTCATTTCCATCTCTGGGATGCTTAACTTCATTGTGAAGCTCAGGTGATATTTTGCCTTCTCTCCTCTTCTCTGATTTTAATAACTAGGATTTGTAACTGGCAAACAGGTTCGCTCCTAATGACTTAATCATTCAAATACTGTTTTGGCTGAGGAGACTTCCCAGTATGTAATAACCAGGGCTGTCTTTGTTTACAATATCAACCAAATGTTGTTTTGATTTAATGTGAGCCTGGCATACAGCACTGTATTAAATACATGTCAACCAGCTGACACATCATAGGTACCGCCTTGTCGAAGATTGCTTATCATCTGACCTGCTAATGGGCTCAGTGGGTGTGAGATTTAAGGTGTCTGCCTATCTGCAGGTAAGAGCCATTGAAATCATGTGCCAGGTTCTAAAACAAATTAGAGCTCTCCAACTTGCATCTGAATCACCTGGAGGGCTTATTAAACCACACATTGCTGAGCGCTACCCCCAGAGTTCCTGGATTCATTAAGTCTATAAAGGGGCTTAAGGCTTTCCAAGTTCCCAGGTGATACTGCTGCTGCTGTTCTGGGGACCACACTTAGAAAACCACCATCTTAAAAGTAATGATTCAATAACGATATAACTTACCCAGTGCAATCAAGGCAATTTCTCTCCTCATTTGAAAATGCTGGCAGTCATCATTTTTTTTTTTAAATTAGCAAACTAAATGATGAATTAAACCTATTATTTAGCTTAGTACACGTTTAGTAGTAGTGGCACCAACATTCTTCAAAATTATGCACGTTCTGCCAGGATTACTTCCTGAGTGAGATAAAAAGTGGAATGCACAAATTAAAGTCAATTCATATATGTATTGAGAACTTGGAGTCAGAAACGATGGTAAGAATCTAAAGAAGAGCAAGACCCTGTGTGCTCTCAGGGAAACTTAAAATGTGCAGACCATACCTTACAACCACTGAGAGTTACAGTCATAAAATCCTCACACAAAGGATGAGATTCACTCCAGCGGTGGGAGGAAACCAAGAAATGGTTAATGATTATAGAGTCAAAGAGTTTGAGAATATTTGGCAATGTATCAGTATGATATGTTAAAGGGACAGATTATAGAGAGTGAAGCCTTAATTGATTGTTTCATCCTCTGTTTGTGGGAAGAACACATGGATGGAAGGAAGATGGATAGCACAAATAAGGAAGTTTGACAACACCAATTTCCTAACTCTGCTCAAAGAAGGCAAGAAGGCTCTTCTCTTACCCTGACAGATAAGGCCCTAAGTAGAAGTGGATCCACTTGAGAAGCATAAGCTGATGCTAGTAATTATTTTTGTTAATTTCACAAATACTTCTCATCTCTACTTTTGGTTCATGCAGACTTTTGACCATACCAATATCTGAGCATGCTGGTGTATTATTTGTTATTGATTAATAACTTGCCAATCTGCTCACCTTTTAAGATTTGGTGAAATTGGTTATCATGGGAAAGGACTATATGTTCTGGAGTACTTAGAAAACTGAATTTCTGGGCCTCTGAGGCTGAGGACAACATTCTAGAATGTGCTGATCTAGCTGAGGGTGCAGGAGTAGGAGATGAATTTAGGAGGCAACTTGGCAGCTGGCCTGCAGACTGATAACGTCCCAACCTTGCCTAATGCTTCCGTGAAAAAGAAACCCTGTTCATACACAGAAGACACAGACACAAATAGCGATAAGCATCATAATGGATGTTTACAGGTATGTGAGACAGGGGCTCAACAGAAGAGAAGATTCAATTGTTTCAGAGTAGCTGCAGAGACTTCATGTAGATGGTGGCATTTGAGATGTACCTAAAAGGATGTAACAATTTTCTACAGGCAAAGATGGAGTGATTTAAGGTTTCACACAGAAGAAAGAGTAGAGCTCTTATAATTCCATTTGCAGAGAGTCACATTACTCGGTGAGGTCAAATGATTGGCCAGTGGCATGCTCTCTTCCCAACTCTCAGAGAGTTGAGAAGCTCTATGCTTGTGTGCTGCTGCTATTACCATGAAAGAGGCCCATGAAGCTTTCTGAATGCCTACATCTTTGCTTGATCACTCCTTGAAGCAGTATTGTTTGGAGTGGAGCAAAGAAGGGGAAATCTACCAAGAAACTAACAATTTACAACTCAGCTGATTCATTTCAGAAATTGCAGCCACATCCCATGAAGTAGATGTAACAGGAAAGATTTTAATGAGTAAAAGAGGCAGATGTGAGTTCCTTATTATATTTCCAAATACAGGAGTCCAAATATGATGAGAGGTCCCAGGAGGTTTTTGTCAATTTAGGGAAAGGACCAAACCATTAATTATTAATACATTTGGAGACCTCAGCTTGGGCCTACATTGAGATCAAGATTTGAGGTATAGGATTTGATGGAAGAACAACTTCCAAACTGGCTGAAATTCTCAAATTCTTAGAGGATCTTCTGAACATTTTCTTAGGCATCTTCAGTCACCTTTATAGAGAAATAGTAGATCAGTGGCTGAGAACCTGTACTCTGGAGTCAGAATGTCTGGATTTGAAACCTTGCTCTACCACTTACTAGTCCTATGTACTTGGGCAATTTTCTTAATCTTTTTGAGGCTTGATTTCCTTATCTATAAAATGGGATCATAAGATACCTACCTCACAGGTTTGTTGAAATAATTGGTGTTATCTATGTCTTGCATAAAGTTATCTTGGCAGAGGGAAGACAGCCTGAGATGTCTGTGTGATTTTGAGCAAGTTATATAGGTCGATGCTCTGCTAGAGCTGACAGGGAGCCAGGAAAGCTTTCGCTTCCAAACCTTCACTCTACAGATGATTCAATGAAGGCCATGGTCATAGAGATTCTTAATAGCTGGGTGAAAACCAAGACCATAGTACTTGGTAGGATTCTTTTAATTGCTCAGTACTCATTTTCCTAATAGTTTACCTCTTCTAGAAAAGCTCTTGGGTTTCTGACCACTACCACGCAAATTACAGCTGTACAGATTCGTACGCTAGAAATTCATGACCCTTAGCATGTTCCTTTTCAGAGCCCTTCAGTAGCTATCTTCAGACTTTCACCTCTCACTCCCACCCTCCCTGAGCATACAATTGCACTTCTGGTGTCTGTTTTACAGGGAAAAAAAAGCTCAAGCCATTGACCCTTTAACTTTATGCCCTATGTATAAACTACCCTGCATTGGCCACCCTCTGTATCTCTTCTCTTTTTCCTCCCTGGCCCTTCTGAGCTTGTCACCTCTTCCGGGAAGGAGGGAGTAGACAATAGGGTCAAATGCTGGGCTGAGGATCTAAAACTAAATATTGATTGTTGGGTTTAGTATTATGAAAGTCTTAGTTCAGTACCCAATTTCCTCAACTTATTTATTCTGCCTCTGACAACTGCTCTTGCTAAAGCATGGGCTTTCCTCTGCAATCTAACAAACACTTCCTCATTTTAGCTGATTACTGTGAAGCATTTGACACCACTGGCCACCGTTGCTTCTCTAACATCCTCTTCCCTCCCCTTCCATTGTGTGCTTCTGACTTCTCTGGCTTCTTTTGTCCCATCCCCTTTGCCTGTTCCTTCATCTAACTCCTTAAATGCCAATCTCCCCCCAGGTCCTTCCATATCTCTCTTCTCTGTGCACTGTGTGTAATATCCTTGGCTGGATTTACTACCTTCACCTAGGCCGATTTCTACATTTAAACCTCCAGCCCAACCCTCTCTTTTAACTCCAAACTAACTACTATGTAGTCCTGGTGCTGATGCTATAATATCATGTGAGAGTTTCAAAATCATATTGCCATCTGAACTCAGCACGATTTCATCCTTTCCTTATTTTTTTCTTTGAGAATGGCACCTCCAACTGCCCAGGTGCTCAAGCCAGAGAAAAATAAAACCTGGGGATTATCTTAGTTTGTGTCCTCTTTCTCACTGTCCACATTCAATCACTCATAATCTCCCTCATCCTACTTGGGCATGACTTCAACTCTGTCCCTTTTTTCCAATTCCACTGCCAGGTCCCCATCATCCATAGCTTGAGCTCTCATGATAGCATTTTTGCCCATGCTTTTCCCTCTGTAGCACCCTTCTCTAATCTACCTTCACATTCTTTCCAAGTCCAGGCATGCCTTGGAGATATTGCAGGTTTGGTTCCAGACCACCACAATAAAGTAAATATCACGATAAAGTGAGTAAAACCAAGTTTTTAACCTCCCCAGTGCATATAAAATCTATGTTTACACTATACTGTAATCTATTAAGTGTGCAATAGCATTATGTCTAAAAAGCAATATGCATATATTAATTTCAAAATACTTTGTTACTGAAAATGCTGATGATCCTCTGAGCCTTTAGCAAGTCATAATCTTTTTGCTAGTAGAGGGTCTTGCCTTGATGTAGATGGCTGTTGACGGATCAGGGTGGCAGTTGCTGAAGGTTAGAGTGACTGTAGCAATATATTAAAGTAAGATAACAACACAGTTTGCCACATCGACTCTTCCTTTTTGAAAGATTTCTCTGTAGCATGCAATGCTGTTTGGTAGCATTTTACCCAGAGTAGAACTTTTCAAAATTGGAGTCAATCCTCTCCAACCCTGTCACTGTTTTATCAACTGAGTGTGTGCAATATTCTAGATCCTTTGTTGTCATTTCAGCAATGTTCACAACATCTTCACAAGGAGTAGCGTCCATCTCAAGAAGCCATTTTCTTTGCTCATTGGTAAGAAGTAACTCCTCATCTGTGCAAGTTTTATCATGAGTTTGCAACTATTGAGTCCCATCTTCAGGCTTCACTTCTAATGCTAGTTCTCATGCTATTTCTACCACATCTGCAGTTACTTCTTCCACTAAAGTCTTGAACCCCTCAAAATCATCCATGAGGACTGCAATCAACCTCTTCCAAATTCCTGTTAAAGTTGATATTTTGACCTCCTCCCATGAATGACTAAAGTTCCTACTGGCATCTAGAATGGTAGCTCCTTTCCAGAAGGTTTTCAGTGCACTTTGCCCAGATACATCAGACACTATCTATGGCAGCTGTAGCCTTACAACATGTATGTCTTAAATAGTAAGACTCGAAAGTTGAAATTACTCCTTGATCTATGGGCTGCAGCATGGAAGTTGTGTTAGCAGTCATGAAAACAACACTAATCTCTTTGTATTAATATATCTCCATCAGAGCTCTTGGGTGATCAAGTGCATTGTATAAGCAGTAATATTTTGAAAGGAAATCTTTTTCTCAACAGTAATTCTCAACAGTAGGCTTAAAATAGTCAGTAAACCATGCTATAAACACATGTGTTGTTACCCAGGTTTTGCTGTGCTAGTTATACAGCAAAAGCAGCTGAGATTTAGCATAATTCTTAAGGGCCTCAAAATTTGTGAAACGGTAAAAGAACATTCGCTTCAATCTAAAGTCACCAGCTGCATTAGACCCAAACAAGAGAGTCACTCTGTCCTTTGAAGTTTTGAAGCCCCGCATTGACTTCTCTTCGCTAGCTGTGAAAGTGCTAGATGGCAACTTCTTTTAATATAAGACTGTTTCATCTATCAGTACATTGGAAATCTGTTGTTTAGTGTAGCCACCCTTCTAAATTATCTTAACTAGATCTTCTTGATAACTCACTGTAGCTTCTGCATCAGCACTTGCTGCTTCACCTTGCACTTTTATGTTGTGAAGATGGCTTCTTTCCTTAAACCTCATGAACCAACCTCCACTAAATTCACACTTTTCTCCTGCTGTTTCCTCTCCTCTCTCCGCCTTCATAGAATTGAAGAAAATTAAGGCCTTACTCTGGACTAGGCTATGGCTTATGGCTGGTTTGATCTTCTCTCTCTAGACCACTAAAACTTTCTCCATGTCAGCAATAAAGCTGTTCTGCTTTTGAAACATCATTTGTGTGTCCACTGGAGTAGCATCTTTCTTTTTTTTTTTTTTTTTTTTGAGACAGAGTCTCACTCTTTTGCCCAGGCTAGAGTGAGTGCCGTGGCGTCAGCTTAGCTCACAGCAACCTCAAACTCCTGGGCTCAAGCGATCCTTCTGCCTCAGCCTCCCGAGTAGCTGGGACTACAGGCATGCGCCACCATGCCCGGCTAGTTTTTTCTATATATTTTTAGTTGTCCAATTAATTTCTTTCTATTTTTTTTAGTAGAGACGGGGTCTCGCTCTTGCTCAGGCTGGTTTCGAACTCCTGAGCTCAAACAATCCGCCCGCCTCGGCCTCCCAGAGAGCTAGGATTACAGGCGTGAGCCACCGCACCCAGCCTCCTTTCATTTTTTTGAAAGAACTTTTCCCTGCATTCACAACATGGCCAACTGTTCCAAGAAGTCTAGCTTCCTGTCTATCTTTGTTCCAACATGCCTTCCTCTCTAAGCTTAATCATTTCTACCTTTTGAGTTAAAGTGAGAGACATGCAACTCTTCCTTTCACTTGAACACTTAGAGGCCACTGTAGGGCTAGTAATTGGCCTAATTTGAATATTGTTGTGTCTTAAGAAATAGGGAGGCCTGAGGAGAGGGAGAGAGTCAGGGAACAGCTAGTTGGTGGAACAGTCAGAACACACACACATTTCTTGATTAAGCTCGCTGTCCTATATGAGTGCAGTTCGTGGCACTACAAAAGAATTACAATAGTAACATCAAAGATCATTGATCACAGATCGCTGTCACAGGCATAATGCTAATGAGAAAGTTTGAAATATTGTGAGAATTACCAAAATGCGACACAGAGACATGAAATGAGCACACGCTGTTGGAAAAATGGTGCCAAATAGACTTGCTCATTTCAGGGTTGCGACAAACCTTCATTTTATAAACAAAAATGCACTATCTGTGAAGCGCAATAAAGCAAAGCACAACAAAATACTCTTTGTAAACACATGTTGGATTCTGTTGTAAAACTCAAGATTCTATGTCATCAAAGACATTGAACTGGCAATGTTGCAGCTATCCACAGATAATTAGCCACCATCCGCAGGCATGTGTGCGTGATTTGGTAGATATTTCAGTAGTTCGTTTAAATTCCAGGCCTTCAAGCTCTTGTATATATGTCACGCAGCCTCAGGATGGCCCAGAAGATGGCAACATGGCCTCATGAAATGATGCTGGGGCTGCTTCACGGACTTAGCCGCAAGGTGACAGCCTTGCATTGTGCTCTGAGTTGAACAGGAGGCTGGAAACCCTGCATCCACCGCTCCCACAGGTGAAAGCCTCTCCTACCTAGCTGATGTAAAAGCAAGCTTCACCTTCTGAGGCTTCTAGAGGTGACTGTTCAAGACCTGCATCCACTATGTGATGTGTGTTGTTTCGGTAAAACAGTGTATCTTTTGACGGGTTAATACCAGAAATCTGGGCAGAAATGTTTTACAGGTTTACTTTACTCATAAATGAAAGATCTCCATGGATAGGATGACACAATCCATCTTTATGAATCGTTAGTGACTTAAGGTGAAGGCTGGATGCAGGCTTTGAAGGTTTGTGAGGATTCCTAAGGCACAGGGCGTGGCACAGTCCATTCCCCCAGAGTGATGCCCCACGCCGGCCGCGCTCACGCAGGGCTGCACATTCCCGGGAGACTACGACAAGCTCCCAGCCCTACCACAGTCTCCAGGTTTTTAAGCAGACCTGGATATGTTTTTCTGGAGTCTTCCAAGTCTCCAGTATTGGCAACTATTTCAAATAATTTACAGCAGGACAAACAAAACACAACTGAGAGCCAAATTCAACCTTCCCCTGCCAGCTAGCAGCTCCTGTGTTCCCGGAAGAGTTAGGAAGGGCAGGAGTCAGGCTGGAAGGGTCAGAAGGGAATGACCGGGAGCTGGGATGGCAATATTTTGCTTTGACTTTCTCCCGTGAAAAGCAGGTTTAAGTAATCTCCGGAACACTCGGCTCGGTCACTGTTAAGAGAATGCAGATTTTTACGGAAGTGTTGTTTTCTTCAAAGAAGAGTCCCCCAAGAAAGTATCCACTATTTGAATTTTTCGACAGTATTAAAACAACTCCTTAGATTATTTTTCTTGGCTTTACTGGCAGAGGAATCATGCTTCTACTTGTGCCATAGAAATATTTTCATAAATAATAACTGCCCTAATATTTCTGTGTGACTCATTTCATTTTTTGTCTGTATTGGAGATTTGTCATTTTTGCTGATTATGAAAGTAATACATGCGCCTTAGGGGGCAGGAAGTAGGGGAGAACATCAAATAGTATATAAACATTTATAAACTATAAAAAGTAACTAATGTTCCCTCACAATCCTCCCTTCCCCCACACAGTGGCAACTTTCTGTGTGATTTTACAGACTTCTTTTACGTGTATCGAAACATCAATAGGGGATAAATATGCAAATCTAAGTTTTCATAGTTTTTTTTTTTTACAAACATACATAACACTTGATTTGTAATCCACTTTTTCATATAACAATATCATCTGATGAGTTGATTGATATACTGATTGTGTTCCTGGAAGTTCTGATACAAAACAGGCCCAGCAAATCTGTATTCAAATTATAGCCCCACTATTTACTGGTAGTGTCAGACAACACCCTAACTTGGTTTCTGCCTTTAATGGAAATATTTCTGGTATTTCACAATGAAGCATAAGGCTGGCTTTGCTTTAGTATGTGTAATGTTTTCAACATGTTCAGAAAGTATTCACCTATTTCTATTGAAACAAAGGAATTAATTTTATTTTAAATCATGGATGGGCATCAATTCATTAAAATGCCATCTTGGCATCTGTTGAAATATTTATGACTTTTTTTGAACTTTTAATATGGCAAATTATTTTCATGTATTTTTTATTAAGGATCTATTCTTGCACCTTAGTACAAACTTTACTTCACTGTACCATATTTTTCTTATAATGTCCTGCTCAATTCTCTTTTATAGGATGTGAGATTTGTCCATAGTTTTATTTTCTTCTGTTTTTTATGCAAACTTTCTAAGATTTGGTTTTACTGTTGTGCTGGTCTTACAAAAATGATTTTGGATGCTTTTTCTTTTTCTCTGTAATATTTAAAATACCATCAGCAAAGTCTTATTTAATAATGTGAAAAGAATTTATATCACTGGGCCTGATGATTTTTTTGTGATGAAGTTCAAAAGCAGCAAAACTAATTAATCTGTGATGTTGGATATCATGATAGTGGGTGGGGGAGGATTAAAAGGGAGAATGAAAGGGGCTTTAGGAGTTTGTCATATTCTATGTCTTGATTTGGGTTATAATTACATGAATATTACATTGATTATTGTAGATCATAAATCTCCCCCAAATTTAGTGGCTTAAAACAACAATAGTAATTTATTAACTCATAATTTCCATGGATCGGGCATTCAGAAAGGGTGTAACAGGATAGTGTGCTTCTGCTCCATGATGTCCGGAGCCTTAGCTGGAAGGCTTAGAGACTGAATCCTGGAGTTCTCTGAAGGCTTGGCTGGAGTGGGAGGGACTTCTCCCAAGGTGGCACCCTCACAGGCCTGGCAAGTTGGCACTGGTAAGTTGGTTCCTCTCTTTAGGGCTGCTTGAGTGTCCTCACAAGATTTCCACTGACTTCCCCAGAGCAAAGGTCTAAGAGGCCAAGGCAGAAGCTGCAATATCCTTTATGGTCTGGCCTTACAAGCCACACAGTGACACTTCTATAGTATTCTATCGGTCACTCAGGCCAGGCATAATTCAACATGAAGGGGAGTATAGAAGGGTGTGAATACTGGAAGGTGAAGAACACTGGTGCCACCTTGGAGGCTACATAACAGAGGTTTGCATTTTCTGCGCTTCTCTGTATGTATGTTATACGTCAACAAAACGTTTACCTGGAATAAATATTTATGGAGGTTAGAAATGTTATAAAAATTAGAAATCACAGCAGTGAGATACACTAAGCTGTCAAATTCTTAAATGTTTTTTCTTCTTATCACGGTAAAATGAAACTAAAAAAAAAAATATGTAATCATCCCAAGTACTTCCAAAAGCCAGCAAGACAAATGTAAGAAATTCAGGGTGAAGGGAATGTTAAAGATACTGTCAGAATTTGGAATGGTCATGTTGTGTAGGAGTAAAAGTGTGCAGGCTTTGGAGGCAGGCTGCTTGACTTGAAGCTCGTCTTCAGTGTTTTCTATTGGACAAATTACTTATGTTACTTAATGCTATGTGCCTCAGTTTCCTCATCTATAATAGGGGGATAAAATAGTGTGTACCACATAGAAGTCTTTTGAGGAGTATATAAGTTATTATTTCTATCAGGTTAATGGTTTTTATGAAGAAGTCATAATAAGCTCATGAAAACACAAGCATTTATTGACCAATGAGAAAAGTATAATGACACAGGGAGAACTTTTTTTCAAAAAAATAAATACATGTTTTTTTTTTTTTTTTACAAAATTTATGGAACACTATCAAGAAAACAAATCCTAAATAGAACAATTAAAATTGAAAAATAGTTGAAAATTTTCTCAAAATTTTATCTGCAAAATTATTCAGCCTGATGGCTCTACCTCTGCTCTCATACCTGCACAGTACCTACTCGTTTATAAATTCCCTTCATATTTGTTGCCTTGCTGCCCTTACAAACATTTTGAGAGTCAAGCAAGTGGGTGTATTTCTTATTTTACTAAAAAGGAAGTAGATGATCAGAGAAATTAAACCATTTCCCAACTATCAGATAGCTGAGAAGTCTTCAAGCCTGGACTCTGTTTGATACCTTAACATACCGCCTTCAGTAGAACAATGCTAATTTAGACTTAAATTGTCATAAAAAGTTAAATTTATATGCCAAATTCTGTATGTAAGGAAGGTAGCAAAATGCATATACAATCTTAGAAAAATTTTGGGTAAAAGTTCATAAGCATTTAACATTCGTACTGTTAATTGAGGCAGTCTGGGACAATTCAGTTACTGAAAGTTTTTCAAGTTTAACTTTACTCAGTGACATTTTCAGGGAGAGAAGCTGAATGGTCAACGTAGACTGCTGACAATTTACAAATTATACTTGAGTTGACTTAAAACTGTGATTCACAAGGCCTGTCATTTCATGCTTGTAGAATGAGGTAAATTTAATAATTCTCGGTTATTTCAGACCAGTAGAAAAATGCTATACTCTTAACGTTATGCTCTTAAATTGTGTGCAATCATCTCAGGCCCGGCAGAAAATCTGGGCTAGGGAAGGTATTTGTTTTACTCTTTTGATTTTCACGTAAGATCATTTTCCCTTTAAAATCTCAGGTGTTTTCCATTCTCAACCTCTCAGTTTTCTGCTTTGCCTAAGTCAAGCAAAGATTTCTGCATCCACAAAACCAAGCAAGTCCCAACCATGTTTACATTCTTTCCTGCATATTTCTTTGCCCAGCAGAGCCTCAGCCCCAAAGAGTGTTCAAGAGTAAACACCATTCTTTATATAGACTTGAAGAAGAGGTAACCCAAGCAAACAGCATGGGGCTCGAAGCCTTTGAAAGCTAATATTTAGCAACCTCTTGTATTCTTCACTTTCAAAATATTTGTCTCTGGAAATAACGTGAGAACGAGTTTGTCAAGGGGAAGTCAAAGTGGACAAAACCCAACACGCCAGTGTTCCCTCTATCAGTGTCTGGGTAGGGGCTGTGATAGGGCAGATCAAAGCGAGCACCTACATCACTTGAGCTTCCTTCGCAAACAACACAGCCTGTAACCGGAGATTCAAACTCTGCACTTCAGTCACACTTGGTAGAGGAAGGAGACCTTAGGGTTTCAGCTTAGAGGATTTAAAAAATTGGGGGAGATAAATACAATTATGTGGCATCAAGACAAGGGCACGGGTTGCCTAATTTAAAGCTATTTGCAATTTTGGTACTCAAATTCAATGTTTTTAAAGTAAAAAATCAACGCTTTGATAAAAAAAATCCTTGCTATGAGATTTGTTTTTATAGAAAATGAAATGTAGAATTGATGGTATAGGTTAAATGGATCATAAACATTACCACTTACATCAAATTTTAAATAACTTTAAAAATAGATTATAAAATGAGCCTAATAGAACACATTCTTTGAAACAAATTAAAGACTTATTAAAAGATTATTAAAGTCTATATAAAGGGTGGAAAAATCAAAATTACAACCAGATACAGGCAGGTGGTCAATTATTTGCTTTGAAGTGCTAACTGAACTCAAACACATTTTGATCATTACTCCTGACAGTGAAGAACCAAATGTTAGTTATATGTTCAAGAAGCGAGTTCATGATCTTTCCAAGTTTAATATTAGCTTAAAAGTTAAAAACAAAGCTCACTTAAATACATAGTTATTTTTACCACTAAAGATACAGGCCATTAAGTGGTACTTTGTAACCCAATAATTCACAATAATTTATTCACTCAACAGGTCTTTAATGAGCACCTTCTATACACCAGGTTCAGTGCAAGGGGTGTGGGTAGAGTATCAAACAAGGCAGATGCAGTTTCTTTCCTCATGGAGTTGAGAGTCTAATTAGGGAGGCACAAATCAGAGAGACACAATATGGAGAGTTAAATGCTAAGATGAGAGAAGAAATGAATACCTGGAAAGGTACCAGCCCATCCTGGAGAATCAGGGAAGAGGTAGACTACTGGACTATTTGGGCTATTGGTTGTTAGGAGCCCAAGTGAAGGAGAAAGTGTTTTCATGTTTTAATACATTAACTACCATGGCAGTTGTATTTAACTCATGCTAGTTTTGAGCCTGGGGCCTCGTGAAGCATATATATTAATAACTTACACATCTCTTTACCTTGGGAGCCACGTTGTATGTAGGTAACTCACACTGCCGTGCTGTAGCATATACGTTATGTGATGGGTGGTTCCCTGGGCGAAACCCTGCAGTTGGTTTGTGAAAATCTTACTTGTTGATGCTCTTATTGTTACAATTGATATTGACAATTTAATTGCATATAACTCATGCACAGAGAACAGTAAAAAATA
>NW_012144967.1:5733777-5734352 GCF_000956105.1 Propithecus coquereli
TTTGCCTAAGGGTAGGTAAATTGCTGAATTATAAAGTTTAAAATCTGTATGTCCATATACGTTGGCTCTGGCAGGCATGTTGTAAGTCATGCCCACTGTGATGATGAGAAGGCAGAAACCTTGCTATAAGAGTAGAGTAAACATAGCAAAAAGAGAGAAGACTGCTACAGTTTGGGTGGTGGGGAGCGCAGACATGGCTGGGGCACAGCCCAGACACACCAATGTTAGCTAGAGCAATACAGGGAAACCCAGGCCTCATCGGCTGGTGCATCTGAGCCCAGCTCAAGAATTGGGTAGGATGGAGCTATTCTGGTGATCCTGTATGTTGAGAGGCCTTAGTGCTTGCCTCTAGGGAACCTTCTGCTAATTTTCCCTTGAGGAAAAGGGTGGCAGTCCTCAGTGATTTTGTTGAGCTTTCAACCCCTAATAGACAAGAGTCATAAGGAATTGAAAGCTGGGACAGTGCATTTTCGACTTCACGGAGGAAACCCAGACATAGAAGGTGACCCTTGTGAACCCAATGTCAGCAGGTTAGTGCAGCCACTCAGATCAGAGGTATCAAAGAGCTGCTATGC
>NW_012144967.1:5734402-5750054 GCF_000956105.1 Propithecus coquereli
ATTTATGGAACACTATCAAGAAAACAAATCCTAAATAGAACAATTAAAATTGAAAAATAGTTGAAAATTTTCTCAAAATTTTATCTGCAAAATTATTCAGCCTGATGGCTCTACCTCTGCTCTCATACCTGCACAGTACCTACTCGTTTATAAATTCCCTTCATATTTGTTGCCTTGCTGCCCTTACAAACATTTTGAGAGTCAAGCAAGTGGGTGTATTTCTTATTTTACTAAAAAGGAAGTAGATGATCAGAGAAATTAAACCATTTCCCAACTATCAGATAGCTGAGAAGTCTTCAAGCCTGGACTCTGTTTGATACCTTAACATACCGCCTTCAGTAGAACAATGCTAATTTAGACTTAAATTGTCATAAAAAGTTAAATTTATATGCCAAATTCTGTATGTAAGGAAGGCAGCAAAATGCATATACAATCTTAGAAAAATTTTGGGTAAAAGTTCATAAGCATTTAACATTCGTACTGTTAATTGAGGCAGTCTGGGACAATTCAGTTACTGAAAGTTTTTCAAGTTTAACTTTACTCAGTGACATTTTCAGGGAGAGAAGCTGAATGGTCAACGTAGACTGCTGACAATTTACAAATTATACTTGAGTTGACTTAAAACTGTGATTCACAAGGCCTGTCATTTCATGCTTGTAGAATGAGGTAAATTTAATAATTCTCGGTTATTTCAGACCAGTAGAAAAATGCTATACTCTTAACGTTATGCTCTTAAATTGTGTGCAATCATCTCAGGCCCGGCAGAAAATCTGGGCTAGGGAAGGTATTTGTTTTACTCTTTTGATTTTCACGTAAGATCATTTTCCCTTTAAAATCTCAGGTGTTTTCCATTCTCAACCTCTCAGTTTTCTGCTTTGCCTAAGTCAAGCAAAGATTTCTGCATCCACAAAACCAAGCAAGTCCCAACCATGTTTACATTCTTTCCTGCATATTTCTTTGCCCAGCAGAGCCTCAGCCCCAAAGAGTGTTCAAGAGTAAACACCATTCTTTATATAGACTTGAAGAAGAGGTAACCCAAGCAAACAGCATGGGGCTCGAAGCCTTTGAAAGCTAATATTTAGCAACCTCTTGTATTCTTCACTTTCAAAATATTTGTCTCTGGAAATAACGTGAGAACGAGTTTGTCAAGGGGAAGTCAAAGTGGACAAAACCCAACACGCCAGTGTTCCCTCTATCAGTGTCTGGGTAGGGGCTGTGATAGGGCAGATCAAAGCGAGCACCTACATCACTTGAGCTTCCTTCGCAAACAACACAGCCTGTAACCGGAGATTCAAACTCTGCACTTCAGTCACACTTGGTAGAGGAAGGAGACCTTAGGGTTTCAGCTTAGAGGATTTAAAAAATTGGGGGAGATAAATACAATTATGTGGCATCAAGACAAGGGCACGGGTTGCCTAATTTAAAGCTATTTGCAATTTTGGTACTCAAATTCAATGTTTTTAAAGTAAAAAATCAACGCTTTGATAAAAAAAATCCTTGCTATGAGATTTGTTTTTATAGAAAATGAAATGTAGAATTGATGGTATAGGTTAAATGGATCATAAACATTACCACTTACATCAAATTTTAAATAACTTTAAAAATAGATTATAAAATGAGTCTAATAGAACACATTCTTTGAAACAAATTAAAGACTTATTAAAAGATTATTAAAGTCTATATAAAGGGTGGAAAAAATCAAAATTACAACCAGATATCGGCAGGTGGTCAATTATTTGCTTTGAAGTGCTAACTGAACTCAAACACATTTTGATCGTTACTCCTGACAGTGAAGAACCAAATGTTAGTTATATATTGAAGAAGAGAGTTCATGGTCTTTTCAAGTTTAATATTAGCTTAAAAGTTAAAAACAAAGCTCACCTAAATACATAGTTATTTTTACCACTAAAGATACAGGCCATTAAGTGGTATTTTGTAACCCAATAATTCACAATAATTTATTCACTCAACAGGCCTTTAATGAGCACCTTCTATACACCAGGTTCAGTGCAAGGGGTGTGGGTAGAGTGTCAAACAAGGCAGATGCAGTTTCTTTCCTCATGGAGTTGAGAGTCTAATTAGGGAGAACAAATAAGCAGAGAGACACAATATGGAGAGTTAAATGCTAAGATGAGAGAAGAAATGAATACCCGGAAAGGTACCAGCCCATCCTGGAGAATCAGGGAAGAGGTAAACTACTGGATTATTTGGGCTATTGGGTTGTTAGGAGCCCAAGCGAAGGAGAAAGTGTTTTCATGTTTTAATACATTAACTGCCATGTGAGTTGTATTTAACTCATGCTAGTTTTGAGCCTGGGGCCTCGTGAAGCATATATATTAATAACTCACACATCTCTTTACCTTGGGAGCCACGTGGTATGTAGGCAACTCACGCTGCCGTGCTGTAGCATATATGTTATGTGATGGGTGGCTCCCTGAGCAAAACCCTGCAGTTGGTTTGTGAAAATCTTACTTGTTGATGCTCTTATTGTTACAATTGATACTGACAATTTAATTGCATATAACTCATGCACAGAAAACAGTAAAAAATAAATTTTTCATTAAGTTAGAAAGAATCATTTTGTTTTCAAAGTTTTTATTCTATTTTCATAATAAAACTCCATGGCCCCAAGGAAAAAAGATTTTTGTTCCTAGTGTGGCAGTCAATGTATTATTTTCTTCTTCAGAGGGACTAATACCAACCTCACCATTAAGTAAACTCCATGAACTAGTAAAAAGGCTTCTCCCCTTAATGAGGAACTTGACGCCGGTACACTATGGCTCCATTTTACACTAAGAAGCATGCTTAGATCTAAGCAGGAGGAGACAGTACAAAGAAAGATGTAGTCATTTTCCAAAATGGCTCAAATTTGAGGGTTCTGTATCCCCATAGGCTCCTGTCTGGGGTTGGAGAGTGGCTGCATTTCAGATGTCCCCGCCCAAAGGGGCTTCAAGAAGTCAGCTCCATTCAGGCTGATCGGTAATGATATGATGAACAAGGAATCAGGTTTATCTTGGCTTCAGTGAAACTCAATGAAGAGTAAGAGTCTGTTGAGCATGGGAAAGCCAGTAGCTGGGGGATGGGAATCATTGACAGTAGGGAGAAGGTAGAAAGTTCTAGACTGTATCGAAGGAGGTTATCAAGAGCCATACAGAGAGTTCTGTAACGATCACCTTACTGAGGTTTGGTGGATTCCTCAGTCCAGCCCAGGAAAAGCCAGCCAGCAAGGATCATTTAAGAGCCCTTGGGAACCTTTGGAGAACTTTAAGGGATGCCCTGCAGATGGGAGAGAAGGCACTGATCAAGAAGAAGCTGTTTAACTCCATTCTATTTTAGTTGTGTTTCTGCTTATACTTCATCAAACATAGGTTTATTTAGCTTTTAAAAAGTTTGAAAACTTCACATCTGGTTGTCAAGGTTATACATCTGAACTTGGTTATCTAGTAGCTGTGAATCTTTTTAGAGTTCTCTTGTGAGAATTTAGATAATAACACCTACCTCATGGGGTTGTTGTGAGGATTATATGAGCAAAAGCATTTAAAATGTTTAACAGGCCGGGCGCGGTGGCTCACGCCTGTAATCCTAGCACTCTGGGAGGCCGAGGCGGGAAGATTGTTTGAGCTCAGGAGTTTGAGACCAGCCTGAGCAAGAGCGAGACCCCGTCTCTACTAAAAATAGAAAGAAATTAATCGGACAACTAAAATATATAGAAAAAAATTAGCCGGGCATGGTGGTGCATGCCTGTAATCCCAGCTACTCGGGAGGCTGAGGCAGTAGGATCACTTGAGCCCAGGAGTTTGAGGTTGCTGTGAGCTAGGCTAACGCCACGGCACTCACTCTAGCCAGGGCAACAGAGTGAGACTCTGTCTCAAAAAAAAAAAAAAAAAAAAATGTTTAACAAATGCCAGGAAGGCCACCATGTATAGTTGTGTAGATTGGGCACTGCAAAACTCCAGGTAGGAATTTGCCTAAGGGTAGGTAAATTGCTGAATTATAAAGTTTAAAATCTGTATGTCCATATACGTTGGCTCTGGCAGGCATGTTGTAAGTCATGCCCACTGTGATGATGAGAAGGCAGAAACCTTGCTATAGGAGTAGAGTAAACATAGCAAAAAGAGAGAAGACTGCTACAGTTTGGGTGGTGGGGAGCGCAGAGACGGCTGGGGCACAGCCCAGACACACCAATGTTAGCTAGAGCAATACAGGGAAACCCAGGCCTCATCGGCTGATGCATCTGAGCCCAGCTCAAGAATTGGGTAGGATGGAGCTATTCTGGTGATCCTATATGTTGAGAGGCCTTAGTGCTTGCCTCTAGGGAACCTTCTGCTAATTTTCCCTTGAGGAAAAGGGTGGCAGTCCTCAGTGATTTTGTTGAGCTTTCAACCCCTAATAGACAAGAGTCATAAGGAATTGAAAGCTGGGACAGTGCATTTTCGACTTCGTGGAGGAAACCCAGACATAGAAGGTGACCCTTGTGAACCCAATGTCAGCAGGTTAGTGCAGCCACTCAGATCAGAGGTATCAAAGAGCTGCTATGCTCATGAGCACTTTGTGGTCAACTCTGGCAGGTTACCAAGGCAACTGGTAGCAGATACATTGGTCTTTGCCTAATAACCTGGCTTCTTTTGCAAGGATCAGCAGGGCTTCTCTTGCAAAGTTCCTATTTCAACAAATTATTTGGCTTCCAGAACAAGTTCACAATGATAGTGAGGAGAAAAGATTAAAAAGAAACTTTCAACTAAGATAAACTCACAGGCTATTTTATATGTTTTTGGGTCAAAGAAAATGCACCTTTAATTTATCTGAGATGGTAGGAAAAGAAATAAGATATATGTGTTGCTTCAATCACAGCTCATTTTTCATTCTAATATCAGCTTCCACTCCCCTGGGCTTTCACACAAAAAATTAGAAATGAAACATCACTCTTGCAGAGGTACTGATACCGTGTGTGTGCGCCTGTGTGCTCCTGTGTTAAAATGCTAACCAGTCATGATCATTGAAAGTTAGCATGACCTTCCAAGAGTATAAGACCTTGAAAAGCAGAATCTTTACAAAACAGTTCTTAAAAAAGTAAGAAACAATCATCTTAATTTTGCTACCATAAAATGACCTTAGATTTGATCCAGTTTAACATCTTTATTAAAAAATATGAAAGTATGAGACCCAGAAAGGAGAAGAAACTTTTATATAGTCAGGGTATAAGAGTTGTTGGGAGACAATTCTCCATGGGTCTCTTGAATTTCTGCACATCTTGTGAGGAGAAGCACTGCCTGCCTTCATTTTGTATTATCATTGCAAGGATGTCTGTTCTATAAATGGCCTTGGAAGAAAGAGATAGTGTCTCCTCTGGAGTGATGGACAGACTTGCTAACTCCTCACTATAAAAGATTTGGGTTCCCTCAGCTCAGAGTTTCTCTGCTGTAACACAAGTCACCTGTGTGCATGCAGCCATCCGTCCCATCGGCACTGGCCTATGAGTTGGGGCAAACAAGCGAAACTGATGCAAATATGCCGTGATCGTGCTGCTTGTTGTGCCGTAATAGTCTTTTGTCTCTGGGCCAGGAGTCTTGTGTTTTCTGCCAGCATCTTTGAAACTGTGGTAGGTGAATTTGCTAACTTGCAAGGAGGATGAAATCTCCTTTCACCATTGTTGATGAGAGCGAGGGCCCAAAGCAGGAATTTTAATTCATAATCAGTGCTGTGGTGTTTGCTATTGCATAAGTGGTTTTCAGAATGGTGTTATTCCTGAAGAATATTTCCAACATGAGTGAAACACACACACACACACACACACACACACACACACACACACAAGTTCAAGCAAGCCCCAGAAAGGACACAAATGATGTGATTCTGTATAGAAACTAAGACATTTTCATCCTAATGCCTTAGGTTGCAAACAAAGAGAGAAATTGATTCACACCACGTGCCTGGTAATGTTCCCAGGATTTTCTGTTAGGAATTGAAAATCAGGAGCTTGCAGTCCTCCCTCATCCTCATACCCTCAGAACTGCTCTACTTAACCTTATTTCTATGAAGAATGTCTATGGTTTATTTCTCCTTTTCCCGTGCCTACAGTAAGAACTCATTCTCATGTATCTTTAAATCAAATTCTTTTGAAGTCATTTCTCTTTTTCTTTTTTTTTTTTCTTGCTCCTAAGGAGATATTTCTGTCCCATTGTTCCACCTAGCAGTGTTTATTCTGAGTGTTTCTGGTTTTCACTGTTGACCGCACCATTGCTGCCCTGGGTACAAAGGCCTTCCTTGCTTTCTGTTCCCCTGAGCGCATCTGCCGTAAATCCTGTGGACTTCATTTGCCTTTTATCCTCTCTAACCCGCTGCTTGATATTCAGAGCAACAGAACGGATGCCTTTCTATTTCACCACCTTCATCCTGTCTGCTCAAACAGGGACGCACCCTTTTATCAATCTGTCTCACGGCTAGCCTCCCGCCCTGTCACTTCCCCCATGGGCAGGGAGGCTTAACTCGGGAGATCTAACTCTTGAGAGAACAAGAAAATCAGAGCTGCCAGGCTGAGAAAAACAAGTGCTCTTGAGGCGATTGCAAGGATCTTCTAGGAATAATGAGAGAAGATTGGATTGTGCGCAGGCGACCGGACTCCTTGGCATTCAAGAAACATCTTAGTCAGGGAGCACACACCGGCCCAGGCTAATAAACACTTAAGCCACAGTTTCAAGAACAGGCAATAATTCAGGCTCTTGTACCCAAAAGTAAAATCATACTGATGATCATTAGTTTTGGAATCTTTTCTGACCTTTGAAATCCATTTTCGAACAAGAGCACACTTTTCATTTTTCTGCCTCCTTTGGCTCTCTTAGGAGACATGAACATTTAATAAACAGAAAGAAAACTCAGGATTACAGATGATGTTAGGGCATGGCCACGGATGCCTCAAAATACAGCTTTTACACATGCCAGGAATATTCCATGGAAAAAGAAGGTAGTTACTTTTTATATGTGGTAATAATTTTATTCGTTTTAAATGTGACTTTTCTCCCAAAAGGATTATCCATTCTTTTTTGGCAAGGAGAGTGTTTTATACAGACACAATTTTCTAAACCTTCCTGCTATCTCCTTCTGCAAAAAGGCAGTTCAATAGGTATTGTTAGCCTGGAAAACATTACAGGATACAGTACAGGGTTTTCCAGGGTAGCCCTGACAAGGTACATTGAGGGACATTTTGCTGGCTCCTTAAGGACACTTCCACCTTCTTTTTTGTCAGACAGATAGAATGTTCCTGGGAAGGCAGGGCAATGGGGCGCCCCAGGGGTTGCACACAGCCAGCCCTGGACACACAGGTCTCCTGGAACTGGAGTCTCCTGTTGAGACTGGATCCTCTCAGAGTCTCACTACATCCCAACTGCCTCAGCTGCCCACCACTTGCAGTATCTAACCATGCTCCATGGGGCCACAGTTCTACGGGCACCTCTTTTCTGCTTCCAGTGACAACACTGTCATGTCAGGATCATCTCTCGATATGTGCATTGATGCTTGCCTTGAAGGTCCAGGCCTCCCTCCACCCCCTCCATTATCTGCCCCCGATGAAGGAGAGTGTATTAGAATTTTGAGAGAAACTCCCACTGTCCGTCTTCCTGTCCACCCTCCACACACACACACACACACACACACACACACACACACACACACACGATGTGCTATTGAATTCCAGGCATTTCTGAGGGTGAGCCTGAGGTTATTCAGGAACCCAGTGCACAGCCCAGGATCGTGATTTATGTCCTCTCTTCCTCACCCTCCCTGGTTAAAACCTCTTACATGCAATCTTATGGAATTGCCTGTTTGGAAAGGAATGCAAGGTTTATGGTTTAATTTATTTCTCTTTGTCCAGATGAGAAATGATTTAAGCTGCATCTCAGGAGGACACAGCATCATCTCTAGAAGGTCCTTGAGAGAAGGTGGATTATGTAAGAGCTGTCTACTTTATTAGAGCACTTGAGCTGGAATACTAGCATGTCCCAAACATTGCTGAAGGAATGTGTAAACTCCACGAGAAATTAATCCCTAGAACAGGGTCTGCATGTCATCCTTATAATCTCACGGTTATATGTCTAAGGCAACTAAGGACATGGAACACTATCAAACAAATTTCATAGTAAAGAAATTCTCCCTTGGCTTACCCCAGTCTCTTTGGCCACCGAACCCCTTTTCTCCTGTTCTGGATGTCCCGACAATAGAGAACATCTGGTCTGCCTTCTCTTCTCAGAAATCATCGCACTTGTGAAGTGGGGCCTCTTCTCTCTCTTTGTGCGGTTCCAATTCTTCCTCTATTTACCAGCTTGAGTGAGCTTCATGCCTGGTACTCAGCATCTGGGTCCATTTGCCAGAGATTGACAACACTTCTAGAGTCAGGGAGAGATGTTCATCATAAAAAGAAACTCTGTATTGGGACCTTTAGACTTCATTACAGGCAAGAGAGACAGGATTTCAACAGGAAACCCTAGAACCATCCCATAAAAATGTTCCTTGGGTAAATTCTGCACAATTAGTCCCCCATAGTGTATACATAAGGCATCCCTGTGAACTGGTTCCCCTTTGCTTTGGTCCTTGCATGCATGCCTGCTAACGGAAATCAATACTGCAATTAAGTAAGGGCACCTCCCTTCCAACCTTGTCTGCAATCATAAAACTTTTTGCCCCCTCTAGATTCTTCCTTTCTCAAAATCTCCTCATGTGTAATGATGATTAAAGGGACTCTACCAAAGCTGGTCTTCTGTCCACCCCTCCAATAGCCATGTGTTATACTAGACTACCTTATTTCTTGTTGTAGATTACCTTTTAAGATCCAGTTCAATCAATACCTTTTGTGCCATGTTATTTGCCCAGTTTATAGTATTTGCTTAAACACCTCTGGTGATGGAGGACTCCCTAACTCCTTATGGTGTTTTTTTCACGATGCTCTTAGAAATGCTCCCACAAGCTGAGCCAACTTTAATCCCCTGTATCTTATGCATATTGATTTTAATTTGCCCTTTTGGTTTCATAAGCTTATTTGTTTTGGAACCATTGGAATCAACTTTGTGTTGATTATGGTTCAATTTCCTCCATTAGATCCAGCTATTTTTGCATCTCAGAGGATTATAATCAACCATCAAATGAATTGGTTGTTGCCTTTCTTCCGTGTCCATGTCATTGGCAAGTCTGCTCAACATAAAGTCAACTTCTTTATTTGGTCATGGATAAAAATGCTGATCAGAACAAGTCTACAAACTGAGTTTGGGGTAGATTTGGAGTTGATCGGTATTGTTGAGTGGAATTGAATGGTCATTACACACAGATGCCTACAATGAGAGTTAAAGAAATATGCTAACCACGGTGGTATGGCAGCATCTGGGAGGATGGGACCTCTGAGTGGGTGACCCTAGTATAATGGGAGGAAGTTTCCCTTTCTATGATTGCAGAGGAGGTTGAGTGGGAAGTCATGCAAGATCAGCAGTACACCAATCAGACTCCAGCAGTCATTTGTTTGCAGGTTCCTGGAGCAATGTTAGCATAACTAAAGCCTAGCATTTCCAAGAGTGTTCTTACAAGGTGTCAATACAAATTCCTTGCAAAAAAAAAAAAAAAAGTCAGCAAAAATTTTGGAAAATGCTGGCTTAGGCAAAGTTAAGCAGATTTCTTTTATTGCCAGACTTTTAAAATGTTTTAATAGGAAGTTTTGCCAAGTAAGTTTCTTAAAAGTGTATAAATTATGCAAGATTTCTTAAACATGCCTGCTGAGAGGACTCACTTTTTTCTTGGAGTGATTTGAAGGGTTATTGTTCCCTTGGGAAATGCTACACTAGCCAAGAGGGGACTAGGGTAAGGCAGGTGAGACAGTGGCACTTACACAACCTGAGAGCGAGCGCCACCTGAAATTGTGCACCCTGGCTGCTTCGATTACCTTGTTCTGGTCCCAACCCTGGCTCTAAACTGTGGGCAGTCGTGCAGTATAACCAGGGTGAGGGCTCTGGGTTTATGCATAAAGCTATGCCACCATGTGCCTGTCACAATCAGTCAGGTACTCAAACATTTCCTGAACAAATAAAATGAAGAGGTGTTTCCCCTGACTACCAGCATCATCAAGCAAACTGACCTCATTGAGCAGAACACCCTGCACTGGCTACCAATCGCAGGGAAGGACGCCAACTATATGGAGGATAGTGAAGATTATCACTATGCCAACCACCAGGAATAGAAGTCCCAACACTTCTGCCCATTGCCTCTTGGTATTGGAGTCGTCAAGGAAAACACCACATAGTCAAGCACTGTATGGAACAACACTTTCATCCAGAGAAGAGAAGAGTCAGAGCACGATCAGCTTCAATAGTGTGTCAGGCTTTCTGGCCAGCTGGTCCCCACTCCCCTGCCCCTGGCATCCAAGCAGGGCAATTTGCCTGTGCATACTCCTCTAACGCCTGTAGAAGGACCCTGACCCCTACCCCATGAACTATAATATGGAAAGCTAGGGGCATGCCTGGGGCTGTTGACGTACATGCTTAAGCAGAACAAAGGAATACTCACTGAGTCTGAAAGAGGGAAAGATATTTCCACAGTTGGTAAGGAAGTGTTCTAGGCTCAAGGCCCGTTCTTATGGGATTGGAAGACTGTACACATGAGACTGCCTTTCCCAACAGGTATGAACAGAGTTGTTCTGTGACTGAGCCCTTTTATTCACTCTGTGGTGTGTGCATGTATACATGTACACGCACACATGCACACACACAAGCACACACACAACGTCTGGAATATCAAACCTCAGACTTTCCCTGGTCCTGCGCAATCACGGTAACTCTTCCTGGCTACACGAATGTACCTAAAGGCAGCAAGGCTCAAGCGCCACAGGGCTCTTGCTGCATGGTGGGACTTGAGGAACTATTAGAACCCTGGGTTCAAGTTAGGAGGCAGCTGCCTCCTTCTATGGCACATGCCCTTGGCTTCTGCTTCCCCACAGATGGAAGGAAAATCTTCAACAGGTTGTTGCTTCGGAACCAGGAGAGCCTGTGTCCGGGGGAAGCTCCCGTTGACAGCTCCCCACAGATCCTGCCCCCATGTCACCTATCTACGCTTTTCCTTTCCTCTACTTCTAGGGGAAATATTTTCCAGAGTGTTAAACTTCATAATCCAAAGCAAGGTCCAAAAATGACACTCCATGTTCACTCTACCATTGTTGGAAGTTCCCTCTGTCCCTAAATTTTCATCTCTCCTTTCGTTTGCTCCCCTTCCTAATTGCTTTAGCTGATTTGACTGGTCTTGTCATTCCTAAGAAGCCTATTATACATTTCCAAGCACATGCTGTAAGTAGCAAAAGTGTTGAGTGTGAGTGTGTGTGTGTGTATACATAATGTATATTTTTCCTATTTGAAATGTATATATGATCAACATATAGATATATATCTTTGGAAAGTTGTAATTGACTGCTCCTGGTCAGAGTATTACATTGTCCTGGTCACCAGGTGAGATTGCTTGATTCTCTATTCTAAGCACTGTATTGGAGAAGGGGCTCTTCAAAGTGTCATGGGTAATTGAGAAAAAAAACGTGACTCCTGGGGTTGGCTATTGGAGGATTTATTGCCATTCTGTCTCTGGCGGTGCCAGCTCTTATATACCAAATGAGGCTTGTGCTTTTTGTACTCTGAGTGCAGGCAATCAGGCTGAGAGCCCTCAAACTTCATGCAAACAGATTAAATAAAAGCCTTGCACAGAGTTATCTACCCTCAAAGGGATGCTACCACAAAGCCCAAAATTAACTCTAGGCTTCTTCTTAAAAGACTCAGCAGATACAAACTCAGGCAGAAATCCTGGATAGTCAAAAGGACCATGGATGTGTTCTCAGGATACAATAACAGGAAACAAAATGTTGTTTGACTAATTCAATGTGGATGAAATAACACTGGGATGAACATTTTTATTTTTTGTTTTTGCTTTTTCAGGATACCACAAGCAATACCCAAGCTATGGGAGAGAGAGGAGACCAGTGATCAACACTAGGACCTTTTAAATAGGCCTCATTAAACTGAATTGAAAGTGTGCCCCACAGATTGCTAGGGTGGGTGTTTTGAGGTACAGCCCTTGCTGGATTCAGCCCAGTGAACTTCATCAATGTCTTCTTAGTTATACTTGCACAAGATGGATAGACTTAACATTTGATGCTATGTACGAGTACTGGTTCTGGTCCTGGCCAATGTCGTTGTTGGATGTTTAGTAGAAATGGCTGAAATATAAATATTGCTCAATTGACTCCTAAAACATGTAAATTTAACTCTCAAAAAAGAGCTACACTGTGGGAACAGAACAGAAGATCACTTAGCTGGGAATCTAAAAACCATTTATACAGAAGAAGTATGATCCAACAGCCTAGTCTGTGATGTCAAAATCCCTTAATCATTAGGATATGAACTGGGGGATTTAGAGTATTCCATGTTGTGAACATTTCATAAATTTTGTGTTACAAAACACAGATACAGCAAAAACAAACAGATGTCACTGGTAGAAATTTTCAAAAGTGATCACTTACGTACTGTACATAAACAAGCAGTTTTTTAATTGCAGAGTGATCTGTTGGTCATATTTAGGACAATATGTTCATTTTATAAATTAAGACATTCTGACTGAAGTGTTCCAGTTATCTATTCATTTCTTTATATAGTTAAATATTTAAGATGTATGCAATATGTTTATCTCAATTTTCAGAAATATCAATCAGTAAAAATGAAGATAGGTCTTTAATATATTCTTTGATTAATTTACATGATTTATATTTAATAGATTTTTTAAATATACATATTCTTTAAATATCATATAGACTTTATTACATGTTATACCTCATATTCTGGACTATACATGCCAAAAATATCCCCATTTCTTTTTACCCTTCCCTTCTGTGGCTTATATATCTAAACTCTAGAAATATCATTAATCTGGCAAAGGTTAGGATCTGGGACTTTTTAGGAGTTTTAGTCAGGTCCTAGAAGAAAACAGAGCACTCTCAAAATGAGTGATTTTGAGAAAGCTTAATAAAGAGAATATTTATGAAGATATCGGGCAAGATGTAGAAAACCCGCAAAAGATAGTGCAGCATCCCAGAGCAAGTACCATCCAGAAGCCACTACACCGCGAAACCTGTATTCTGCAAGCATGTAGTCGTAGAATGTGGAGAGAGAGAAACTGTGGTCAAGGGATGAGCTTCATGGCCAAGAGCTGTAGCAAGCTCATGTGAGTCTTGGAGAGAGAGCCAAGTGAATAAATGACTAGTTTTCATTCTCCTTGTCCCCTCCTGGGACCCTCCAGTGCTCCCCGTTGGCAAATGCAATGGTAAACTAAAGTTGGTGCAGTCCAGAAGGGTCAGCATCCCACATCATATCATAGGCTGGAGTGGGATGGAGAGTTATCTAGGCACATAAAAATGAAACTATCTATGACATCATGTCAGTAACCTTATGCTATGTGATCTTGAACTTTTTACTACTAAATACTTATCTAAACATTGTTTGAGATTGCTTGAGGAGTTGACAGTTCATCCATTGCTCCTAAGCAGCGCTCCTCATCTGTGTATGTGCACCAGAATCCCATGGTGAGCTTTGTCAAACCTCCACTGCAGCCCTATTCAATCAGACCTCTGGTTTGGGTACTAGGCTTGCAGAGTTAGGGCAGTTCTGATATACATCTCAATTAAGAATCATTGATTTAGACCTTCTAACATACATACTTGGATTAAGTCTGTTCACAACAGAGATCCATTTTTGGATACAATATTTTGGACATCTCCCCTTCTTCATTTCCTACCCATCCATCTGCCTTTTCAAAAAAAAAAAAGAAAAAAAACAGCTGCTATTATCTTGAGTTTTGGTGTTTGAGGGGCAATATAAAAAACAGCCCTTTGAAAACCTTTTGTTGGTATTACTGTAAAGATATTATTGAAGACATTGTTCAATAGTATCTTCTTTAAATGACACATGTAAGAAATGGCTCTTAATCATTCCAGGAATAGATTTTTTTGAACTTCTAGTTTATTTTTGTCATATAGAGTCTGTGAATCATAGTGATGACTACATGTAATTTTTTGTTATTTAGTGGAAATTCTTAGAATTAAATTTTGACCCACTTTAGCTATGCCTATCTACCTTTTTCTAAATACATTTATGACATTCACTCCATTGAAATATAACTTATTTTTCTCTTTAGCTGATGTATTGTGTGTATATTTGAAATATGCCTCAAATCCAACTAAATGCAGCTATTTAATTTAATCAATTAAAATACTGAAAAATAGCAGAGAGGGCAGAAATTTTCTGCTTCCCCTTCTCTTTAAGGTTGGTTTGCATACACTAACCTGAATTATTAAGAATGATTTAATTTTTTTCTTTGGATTTTCCTGTTTATATTCTACTACTCTCTATCATATTCTTGATGTTTACAGTTATAATATACAAAGCACTGAATTTGAACATCATGACGTTCCGAAATAGGCAGGGTAGTTCATTATCTTAATGGTAAAGAAGAAATGTCATGTTAAAATGCCTACCTGGAGGATTAGATGATGTTAATTTCCTTCTCATTTCCCTGTTATAAACATGAAATTTCAATTATTCTCATTCCACAAACTTTCAACCAAATTTACTGACAAGGAATAGAAATCATCCTCTATTTTCATGTTGTTGTGTATTTCTTTCTATCCTACACAATTTTGCTGGAAATATTTTGACATAATAAATTATTAAAGGAGAGATCAAATCCCTTCTTGGCTACCTATAGATTCATTAGCAAAGCCTTCCAAGGTAGGTAGAAAATCATATTAATATATTCTGTACAATCTCCTACTTCCCAAGGCAAGACATTCTAGGAGATATTTGATAAATCAAATCATCTGTACAACAATTTTGGACCAATATTTCTGATCCAAAGGACAAATCTCTTCTAAATTGAGGTCACTGTAATTCGATTCTAAACTAAAATGTCAACCAGGAAAAAGACACACAAAATATTTTACAACCTATACAACTGAACTATTGTTCCTGTAGTCTTGGGGCTAATGCACTGTGCATTAGTAGAAGAACAGGTAATAATTCAGAGGAAGGGAGTTAGATAATTTTCAGCGACTATTTCCTGGCAGGTAAAATGCTGATAGTAATTTTTGCAGGTGATTTCCTTCATGCTTGCCTTCTACCTCTCTGTGTTAGGTAAATCTAAGAACATGGCATTGGTCAAAGTTACTAAATGAGCTTTTGTTTATGAGAATAATCTATGATATTTATGAGATCCTCTGGCTGGTACTGCATGCTCATTTGCAGGTGTCATTGAATTTTGATCACTGTTATCTTCATGAGATTGGTTAATTTACCTTACAAGGGGAAGAAAATAAAATGAATCAAATTAGAAACACAACAAGACAGCTGTTCCGATTAAGATGGAAAGCAAGGCTGAATTAGTGAAGATGTCAATTATAAGTGTTCTGAATGAGAATTTACTGTTATGAGAGAATGGAATCTATTTGTCCTTTTGATCAAAGACAGGACCTGTTAAATATGTTACAAGAAACTGTTAAAAAAATCAGAGCTGATACTATTGGTAGAATATACCCGGATGCCCTTGAAATATTTGAAGATAGTTTTGAACTCTTCAGGAATTTAGATATTTT
>NW_012144967.1:5750999-5753251 GCF_000956105.1 Propithecus coquereli
TTTTTAGTAGAGACGGGGTCTCGCCCTTGCTCAGGTTGGTCTCGAACTCCTGACCTTGAGCGATTCACCCGCCTCGGCCTCCCAGAGTGCTATGATTACAGGCGTGAGCCACCGCGCCCAGCCTATTCTGGTTTTTATTTTTTAAGACTGCCTTTAGGAGTTTTCCCTGGGGCAGTATAACTTAGTGGTCAGCCAATGACTAGTCACAAATTGTGCTTAAACACATTCAACCAGTAAGGCTTCCACTCTACCATTGGATCTCCGTGTGACTGGGTGTATTAGTTACATATTGCTATGTAATAATATCACCACAAACTTAGGACCCTAAAACAACACACATTTATTATATCACAGTTTCTGTGGATTAATAGTTTGGGCTTGGCTTAGCTGTATTATCTGCTTTGGAAAGATACAATCAATGTGTTGGCTAAGGCTGTTATTCCCACCTCAAGGCTCAACTGGGGAAAAATGCACCCCCAAGTTGAAATGATTGTTGGCAAAATTCAGTTCCTTGTGGGTTATTGGACTGAAAACCTCAGTTTGTTGCTGACTATAGGCAGGAGGCTTTCCTCAGTTCATTGCCACATGGGCCCCTGTATAGGGCAGTGCAAATCATAGAAGCTAGCTTCATCAAAACCATAAAGGGAGAGAGTTTCCTAGTAAGCCACACATTAAAATGTTATATAACATAATCAAGTAAGCAGCATTCTGTCATCTTTGCAATAGTCTATTTGAAAATCATAGGTCTTGCCCATACTCAAGGGAGAAGATCACCCAACAGTGAGTACCAGAATGTAGGATAATTGGGGCCCTCTTGAGGAATGCTTTCAAAGTCCAGGGAGTTTACAAGTGTGCCTTAGTTCGTATGTTCTGCATTTGCAAGACCTTATGTTAAGCCAGGGGAGAGTAGCTCACTAGAACCTTCTCTGGTTTCTCCTAAGCAGACACACACACACAGCCCTGTGCATGTGTGTAGTCTTCCAGATGACAAGGTACAAGTGGGATCTCAGCAAGGCCCTCTGGCTATCTCATTTTCCTGAATCTCCCTCTTACGTTTCTGGCTGGTATGCTGTTTTGTCGATTGTCCTAACTAGTATGGACCTCAGGCTTATGTTATCCTTCCCTGTTTATGTTATGTCTGCCACTCGTATCTTTATTATTTTCAGTAATAGGATCTTCTATTATCTGTTCCAAATACTGCAAGTTCTCCTCTGGCAGGGAGCAGAGCTTCCAGTCTTTATGGTTTGTCCTGCCTGTCTAGATAGAATTTCTGCTCCACAGAATTGGTGGATCAGGGTACAGAGATGGGAAAAATCTCTGGCTAGAATGCCCCAGTAAATTTTCTTAGATAAGAACTTCTCAGTTTGTTGCATGTTCTTTGAATAATTTCCAGAGTCTTTAAATAGTAATTTTTGATAAATTTATCCAGTATTATCCTTGCTTCTTGAAAGAGAAAAATTTTCATGCTCATCTTTAAACCATTCTGGAAGTCCTGTCTCCCAAAACTCTAGAATCAAAAACTGCATTTTAACAACAGTTCCATGTGACTTATGTGCATAAAAAGCTTAAGAAGCAGTGGTCTAGGTGATTTTCAAGAATTCCAGATTGTCAATTTGGGGGTTTAGTACTATTTATTGTGGGGTTAAGAAAGATTGAAAACACAGCTACTTGTTTCTAAAATGTTAAATATGAAAGAGTATTTTGTCCATATATTAGGGAAAAATACTATGTGTATTATGCCTATACCAAATATATAAAAATAATAATAATAGTTATTAATGATAAGTAGACTACAGAGTAGTATAATTCTATCACCATGTGCTAAAGTACATCAACCTATAGTCTAGTGCACTATTTTGAAAATGAAAATAATAGCTCTATAACTAGATAACTTCAATAAGAACTCAATTTAAGTATCAAATGTTTACCCAATCTATTAGAAACTTCTACTGATTCTACATTTAGAATCCATCTTGAATCTGACCACTTCTCATTTGAAAGGCAAAATGGTGTAGCCAATAAATTTACCCTTGAACAACACTGGGGTCAGGAGTGCCAACCCCCTGCGCAGTTGATAATTTGTGTATCACTTTTGACTCCCCCAAAGCTTAACTAATAATATCCTACTATTTTCCAGAAGTCTTACCAATAACAAAGAGTTGTTTACTAAATATTTTTATGTTATATGTACTGCATACTATATTCATATAATAAAGTCAGTTAGAGAAAAATTATTTTTAAAATCATAAAAA
>NW_012144967.1:5753301-5753967 GCF_000956105.1 Propithecus coquereli
TTTATTTTTTTAAAAGAAGAGACTGTACAAAAGGAAATTGAATATAGAGCCTTATCACTCAAAAGAGTGGTCTATAGGCCAGTAGCATCAACCTCACCTGGGAGTTTGCTAGAAATGTTGACTCTTGAGCCTCACACTAGACTACAGAATCATTCTTCTTGTCTGTCTCTTCTTTTTACTTTCTGTTCTTCAGGTAAGATAAACTCTATTGATTTATTTTCAAGTTTGCTGATTATTTCTTCTGTCATCTCAAAGATGCTGTTGAGATTCTTTAATGAATTTTTATTTCAACTCCAGAATTTTCATTTGGTTTTAAAAATAATTTTCATTTCTTTATTGATATTCTGTATTTGATGTGTCAAAATTGCCATTATACTTTCCTTTAATTTTTTAAGGATTATTTCATATTTAGCTCTTTAAACATATTTATAATTAATTTGACATATTTGTCTGATAGGTGCCCTCAGAGATGGTTTCTATGGATGGATCACATCTTCCTATTTAATTTCATGTTTTGTAATTTCTTACTGAAAACTGGATATTTTAGATATTTAATTGTAGCAACTCTGGATTTCAATCTCTCCTCCCTCCCTTTCCCCAACAATCTGCTTGGGGCTTATTCTTGTTTATTTATTTATTTTATTGACCTGGCTAAACTAATTCTGT
>NW_012144967.1:5756782-5759673 GCF_000956105.1 Propithecus coquereli
TCAGGAGGGGTTGGTCTTGCTATCTCGGGGTGGCAGAGGCAGAAGAAAATCCGCATGTAAATCAATCTGTGTAGTTCAAACCCATGTTGTTCAAGAGTCAACTGTACTTGAAATTGTATCTCCTTTATTCTTTCTAGCTTTGAGGAAGTTACTTAACTTCTTTGTGTTTGTGGCCTCATTTATATGAGAATGAAAGTATTTCATTTATAGGGAAGCTGTGAGGATTAAATGAATCAACATGCAAAAGGTTAAAAACAGGCTATGTAGGTGTTTGCCTTTATCACTTTTCAATGTTATTTCCCTAGTCTGAGACACTTTGACCTATTTTCTGTGTTGTTGTAACAGCACACTGTCTACCTGGCCTTTCTGCTCTTACACTTGCTTCCTTGGGGTCTATTCTCCATCCTGCATGGATAGTGATCCTTCAAAACTGCAGTCCCCAAGCCCCGGGCCATGGACTGGTACCAGCCCATGGTCTGTTTGGAACGAACCAGCTGCACAGCAGGAGGTGAGGAGCAGGTGAGCAAGTGAAGCTTCATCTGTATTTACAGCTGCTCCCCATCACTCACATCACTGCCTGAGCTTTGCCTCCTGTCAGAACAGCAGCAGCATTAGATTCTCATAGGAGCATAAACCCTACTGCAAACCATGCATGAGAGGGATTTAGGTTGCCTGTTCCTTATGAGAATCCAACGCCCCCCTCACTCATATGGGAATGTCTGTAGCATATACTGAGTAAGAACCTTTGGCTTTGTATGTGGGTGCTTTCATACGGGTCAAGGCTCTGGATGGATGCCTTGGTTATATAAATCCTTAGTGTGGTGATTTTCTCAGTTGCTTTTAATAGTTGTTTGTAGACTGTAGCAGTAGTGAGCTATGTGTGTGGGCATATTCCCTATCTCTCTTTGATGAGGAACGATGGAGGTCTTTGAGATCCTTTTTGTTTCCCTACCCCTGTGGTCTTCTTAACAGTGTGAATTGTATTGGCATGCCTAATGTCATCTCTGAGACAGCATGTGGTGCTTGTGGATGAGAAGCAACCACACCTTGTATGATTGAGTCAGTAAACACTGTCAAGGGCTGTGCAAATTGACCTCCCTGTCAGTAGGTGGTGCTTGCCAAAAGGAGCAAGCTGCAGTGTTGTTTTTGGGATCTGTGACTGGCTCTAGCCACTCAGGAGAAGCATGTAAATGCTCCAGGTGGTACGTGGGGCCCTGGAACTTCAAGTAAGTCCTTATTCTCCATCACAGCGGAGGCAGGTAGGGGAGTGAGGCTGGGCATGTCTGTGTTGGGTGACCCTTCCCTCAGGCTCCACAAAAGCTGGTAAGGTAGCTATTTCAGCAGTGGTCAAATATCTGCTCCCAGCCTTCTGGGGAAAGCTGATAGGGAGGGGCTGAGGTGGCCCCACCCAGCCAGAAAATCTGTTTATGGAGGCAGGTGCCATCTGAGAGTGACACAGTCTGGCTGTCGGGAAGGGATTTTCCTCTCCTCCCTCCTCCCCTGGTTCATGGTCTCCCTCTGGCAACTGCCAGCAGGCAAGAGCTCAAACTGGTTGAGCTCCCCCATGATGGTGCTGCAGGCTAGGGGCTTCCCCAACCAGGATCCTGCCTTGGGCTGAGAGCATGATTTACCTATGGAGTGAGGGGTGCTCCATGAGCGCACTATGTGTGGGACCCACACTGCGCTCTCTCAGTTCTGCCTGTGTGGGGTCCCTCACCTCCTGAGTATAGTTCACCAATCTCCCCTCTCCCCATGCCACCAAGAAACATGATCAAGTCCCGGCGGTATGGTATCTGGCCTGCAGACCTGTCCCTGGGTCCCCAAAGATCAATCCCTACTGTGCCAGGGAGAAGCGTGCTGGTCTCGAGTTGCCTACGAGGTGCTCAAGCAGGTTTGATGTTCCTCCACTTTGGGGTGTGCCCTGCTCTGATGGAGCAGCCGGGCAAGCAACACTGGGGAGGGCTGGAGAGCAGGGAGCTCACAGTCTGAGCACCCCTTAGTCCTCTGCAGGTTTTTAAGAGGAAAGACTTAAGCCACACTCTCTGTGGAAGCCCCAACAGAGGGGAAGCAGCAGCTCCTGAGAACCCTGGCTCAAATGTCTCTATTGGCAGCCACAGGCAGGGGAGGGGAAGGAGAGAAAAAGATTCTGGATGGAGGAAAGCTAGCACTCTGGTCATCTCTGTCCCTCTCTCTGGAAGGCAGTCCACCCGGAATGTCCAGGCTTTGGGGTCACACAGATCCCCTGGAACCCACTGGCCACCCCGTGGCTCCTGCAGCCTGGGCTGGAGTTGGGAAATGTTTGTGTGGGAACCAGCAAATGAAAACTGAGGGGCTGAAGCTCTCTGGGGAGGACAAAGGTACATGGTGGGTGGAGAAGCAATATGGTGCCTTCCATCTCTGCTCGGGTCTGTGGTGACAGGAAGCACCCCCAGGGTCTGGCAGCCTGGCACTTTGTCCTCAAGAAGCTCCCAGCTCACTGGCAGGAGCAGCTTTTGGACTCATGAGGGTAGAAAGGCTCTCCAGCTGCTCGGGAGCCTGCAGACTGCCAGAGATGTGAGGCAGGGAGAAACCAACTGCTGCACCTACCCTTTTTGCCAGACTCCAAGCCTCTTGGGGGTTGACCTCTGCCTATATCTTGCTCCTTCTTGTTCTGCTCCACAACTTCTTCCCATGGAATCTCTGCCAGATTCTGGTCCTTTCCCCTTGGAATTACACCCAATCTATGATTGTTTGTTTGTTTTTTCTTTTTCATCTAAAACTTTTCCTTCTTTCTGAGATAATCTGGTAGCTTGTGTCTCTAGTCAACCATCTCCCAACAGTTAATTTTTATGTAGTCAAATCTAGCAGTTTTTTTCTTTTAGAATTTGTGGCTTTAATGATATATTTAGAAA
>NW_012144967.1:5761603-5763011 GCF_000956105.1 Propithecus coquereli
ACCTTGCCATTTGCAACAACATAGATGAACCTGGAGGACATTATGCTAAGTGAAATAAACCAGACACAGAAAGACAAACACTGCATGATCTCTCTTATACGTAGAATCTAAAATAATTAAACTCATAAAAGCAGAGAGTAGAATGTTGGTTACCAGGGGCTGAAGGAAGGGGGATGTGTTGAAGGTATTGGCCAAAGGGTAGAAAGGTTCAGTAAGTCATGACGAGTAACTTCTGGAGATCTGATGTACAGCACAGTATCTATAATTTATAATACTGTATCATATACTTGAAATTTCCTGAGAAAGTTGACCTTAAGTGTCCTTAGCACAAAAGGAAAAAAAATCTATCTGAGGTGATGGATATGTTAGTTAGCTTGATTGTGGTAATCATTTCACAATGTACATATGAAATCCATGCCTAAAAAACAGTGTTATAGTATAGAAGTCTATGTAATAACATGAAAAGATGCTCACAATGTATAGTACCAGGGAATAAGGGTTAGAGTACATCATATTCTTATTTCAGTGACTATAAAAGCATAAGAGAAAAAGAGAGAATGAGAGCAAACCGTAAATTCCAACATTAAGGACAAATATTAACATACTAAATTACCTCCGAGTGTCAGGATTGTGAAATGGGTTGTCAGTTTATTTTTTAGTTTATATTTACCTGTTTTCTAAATTTCTAACTAGGTATGTTTCTTTTTAAAGCAAAGAGTTCTTGTGGGCTCTTTAATCGTTTTCCTCTGCCTTTCCTTTTCATCAGAATAATGACATCATGTTCTCTTTCCCTCAGTCTTTAGTAGCCCTTTTCAATTTACTAGCTCACTCGCTCAGCAAATATTCATTGAACACTCGCTAATCTATGTTTGCAAAAGATGGCGCTATGTGCAGGTCATGTAGAGAGAAATTAGACGTAATACCAAATCCACGGCATGGTACAGCCTACCAGTTAAACACAGCTCTACGTTGAGTGCTCAGGGAATAGACCAAGTGCTTTGAGTACAGGGGAAGGAGCTGTGTGTGCGTCAAGAAGCAGGAATCAGATGACTTAGTTTTTTAAGATTTTACCAAAATAAAAGGAAACACCTGCAGGTGTCTTCCTCTGCCAGGGTCTCTGTGGTATAGTGTAGGGACAAGGGGGTGTTTAAGCATCGAACTCAGAGAAAAAACACTTTAGTCACTTCGCATGGTTGAACCTTTTGCTTAAATGGCACTTTAATGTTGTTGAGTGTTACTGTAGTTTTGCTGTGTGGTCTTCTTGCTGATCTTTGCTCTTTTTGGGGAGAAAGGGCTACTCACACCATAGACTCCAGCCCCATCAAATTAAAAAATAATGTATATACAGAATGAACACTGAAGTAAATTTGTAAGTTCTTACTTTTGGAAATAAATACTTCTTATTATA
>NW_012144967.1:5763061-5824454 GCF_000956105.1 Propithecus coquereli
TGAAGCAGATTTTCATGTGTTCACAGTCTCCTTTTAAGGATATGGCTTCCCCTATAACTCTTAGATAGCATCTGGAAAAGAATGCAATCGTAGTCCCTTACAGCATTAAAAGGAAGAAGAAAGATGTTTTCTAGTGAATGAGTCATTTAATGGCTGCCATTGTTTTTACCTCCGCAGTCTATGCCCAGTACTATAAATCTCCCTTTCACTTACAGACACATTGTGCCATATACAAATTCTTTCCTGAATAAAGAAATGCATTTCTTATTAGCGCAGATTGGCTCTTAGTGCTGTTGAACCTTAAGAAAAGAAAAAAAGGGTTTTTTTGTTTCTTTTTTAAGAGAGAAAATATACAGAGCAGCTGAAAGACTCTTTTCAACAGTTATTGATATGCAAAAAAAATCTACAATTACTCCTACAAGATAAAAGGTGAAGAATGTTAATCATGGAAACATAAAACTCAGGATTTAATATGCAGGAAGTTAGGATAATCTGACTGTGGGAAGTCTGGTGTGAAAAGACTGAGTGATGCTATTAACCAATGTGACAAAAGCTACAAACCCAATTGCATTCAGTGATGCTATTTCTTCAAGATAGAAGAGCAAATCATCTATCTGACAAGGAGTTAATATCCAAAATAGATGAGGAACTCAAACAACTCAACAGCAAAAAAACCCCAAATAACCTGATTAAAAAATGGGGTAAGCACCTGAAGAGACATTTATCAAAAGAAGACACAAAAATGGCCAGCGAGTATATGAAAAGGTGTTCTACATCACTAGTCATCAGGGAAGTGCCAATCAAAACCACAATGCAATATCACCTCACCCCTGTAAGAATAGCTTTTATCAAAAAGACAATAAATGTTGGTGAGGATGTGGAGAAAGGGAAAGCTGTGTACACTGTTGGTAGAAATACAAATTAATATAACCATTATGGAAAACAGTGTGGAGATTCTTCAAAAAATTAAAACTAGAACTGCCATATGATCCAGCAATCCCACTCCTGGGTACATATCCAAAGGAAATGAAATCCAGATATTGTCAATAGATATCTGCACTCACGTTGATGGCAACATTGTTCACAGTATCCAAAATACAGAATCAAACTAAGTATCCTTTGATGGATGAGTGGGTAAAGAAATTGTGATACTGTATATATACACAATGGAATACTATCCAACCTTGAAAAAAAAAAGGTAACCTTGCCATTTGCAACAACATAGATGAACCTGGAGGACATTATGCTAAGTGAAATAAACCAGACACAGAAAGACAAACACTGCATGATCTCTCTTATACGTAGAATCTAAAATAATTAAACTCATAAAAGCAGAGAGTAGAATGTTGGTTACCAGGGGCTGAAGGAAGGGGGATGTGTTGAAGGTATTGGCCAAAGGGTAGAAAGGTTCAGTGAGTCATGACGAGTAACTTCTGGAGATCTGATGTACAGCACAGCATCTATAATTTATAATACTGTATCATATACTTGAAATTTCCTGAGAAAGTTGACCTTAAGTGTTCTTACCACAAAAGGAAAAAAAATCTATCTGAGGTGATGGATATGTTAGTTAGCTTGATTGTGGTAATCATTTCACAATGTACATATGAAATCTATGCCTAAAAAACAGTGTTATAGTATAGAAGTCTATGTAATAACATGAAAAGATGCTCACAATGTATAGTACCAGGGAATAAGGGTTAGAGTACATCATATTCTTATTTCAGTGACTATAAAAGCATAAGAGAAAAAGAGAGAATGAGCGCAAACCATAAATTCCAACATTAAGGACAAATATTAACATACTAAATTACCTCCGAGTGTCAGGATTGTGAAATGGGTTGTCAGTTTATTTTTTAGTTTATATTTACCTGTTTTCTAAATTTCTAACTAGGTATGTTTCTTTTTAAAGCAAAGAGTTCTTGTGGGCTCTTTAATCGTTTTCCTCTGCCTTTCCTTTTCATCAGAATGATGACATCATGTTCTCTTTCCCTCAGTCTTTAGTAGCCCTTTTCAATTTACTAGCTCACTCGCTCAGCAAATATTCATTGAACACTCGCTAATCTATGTTTGCAAGAGATGGCACTATGTGCAGGTCATGTAGAGAGAAATTAGACGTAATACCAAGTCCACGGCATGGTGCAGCCTAACAGTTAAACACAGCTCTACGTTGAGTGCTCAGGGAATAGACCAAGTGCTTTGAGTACAGGGGAAGGAGCTGTGTGTGCGTCAAGAAGCAGGAATCAGATGACTTAGTTTTTTAAGATTTTACCAAAATAAAAGGAAACACCTGCAGGTGTCTTCCTCTGCCAGGGTCTCTGTGGTATAGTGTAGGGACAAGGGGGTGTTTAAGCATCGACCTCAGAGAAAACACTTTAGTCACTTCGCATGGTTGAATCTTTTGCTTAAGTGGCACTTTAATGTTGTTGAGTGTTACTGTAGTTTTGCTGTGTGGTCTTCTTGCTGATCTTTGCTCTTTTTGGGGAGAAAGGGCTACTCACACCATAGACTCCAGCCCCATCAAATTAAAAAATAATGTATATACAGAATGAACACTGAAGTAAATTTGTAAGTTCTTACTTTTGGAAATAAATACTTCTTATTATAAAGTTAGTAAAAATAACAAAAAAAGGGAGGTTAATTTTAAATAGTCAAAATTATTTCTTGTACTCCAAAACACAAACTTAATCCTTTAAAGTCTTAGGAGATGCACTATAGTCTACAGTTCAGATTTAATTAAAACATACAGTGATACTCCTCTTTGATAATGCTACAATTCACCTTTCCCCACAATAGTTAATCTTTTCCAGTCTTTACTTTTCTGATCACGCTAATATAATAAATCCCTGAAATGTGCATTCCATTTTCAAGTTTGAGTTGATTTCTTAGAAATGCTTGGCAAATGCTTCTCTTCTATTGCCTATTTTTCTGTGAAACTGACTTTGAAGAACATATAGATCTTGCTATGAAAGTGGCCGATCAGGGCTGGGCGCCTTTGTATACTCAATTGTTTCACCTTTATGCCACATGTAAACTGTCATTAAAAGATGTTAATAAGCTTGATTATTGGATGCACATTCTGGTTGATGTGAAAAATAGCACTGTTGAGGAAATGCTGATGTTCATCAATAAGTATTGATTCAGGTCTCAGACCTGCCAAGCCTTTAGCTCAAGAAGTCAATCTTGGCTGCAAAAGTTGAGAAAAATCCAATTTATTCATAGTTAACCATATTTTGTTATTGTTTCAGTGTAACATATTCTAGGAAACTGGCATATCCACATGATATGTAATGCTTTGTGCTTTAAAATTCTGACATATTATTTTCTGCTTTCATCATTTTCCTTTGGTTTCTAGAAAAATGTGACCACGTGCTTTTGCTGGAATCTGGAGGTGAGTTTAGCTGAGTTATCTTTCTTACAATAGAAGATGGCCATTTTCCTTCATTTAGTGTTCACGGTATGCAGTTTCCTGAACTGTTAGCCCTCAAAATGTTACATTTGACAAAAGCCAAGAAAATACACTTTAGAAGTAACATCAGAAGAAATGGGTGCTTGCATTTGAAATGCCTGACTACAGCTGTGACGGCCGTGGGGGAGGATGGCATACCAGTACAGATCACAGGTGCTGGGGCCACACCTGGCTTCAAATCTTATTTCTGCCACTACTGGCTATTGCTTTGGGAAAAACCTCTTGACCTCTCTAAAACTCAGTTTTCTCATCAGTGACATGAATAGTAGAACATCTTATCACAGCGATTGTGAAAACCAAATGGCATGCCCGTGTATGCCAGGCACGTTGTCAACAGCCTCAATAAAAGTTGGCAAATATTGTTGTGGGAAGGCAACTGTGCAGTAGTTCCGCTGCTCTATCTGGCTTTGTTCTGCCCCTGTCCCTGACTAGTTGTATGCCTTGGGAAAACACCTTACTGATCTTTAATTTTTTATTAGAAAGATGTGGATACCTAAAACCTGACTAGCCTACCTCAACTTCTGGGTTTACTCACAAGCTTCTATCGAATCTGGGTGAAAAGAAAAGTGAGTTTCCTGAAAAGGAGGGCACTGGTCAAGGGGCCAGGAGCTGAGGTAGAGGCTGAGATGTGCTCGCTGCCCCATCCTGCTAAAGCTGCCCAGCTGCGAGTGTGTGTGTGGTTACCTGACAGGCGAGGTCTGCTGTCCTCAGGGGCCCTGGTCAGTGACCCAGCACGGTGGGGTAGCCAAGGGCAGACCCTTTGCAGGTGGCCCCCAGCCCATGAGTGAGCAAGCGGCTGCCCGTTTCCCCTTCCACCCACGCGGACCCTGTCTGGTGGGCAATCTTTGCTCCGTGCCCCAGGGCTGGTGGAGACCTCAGAGCTGCGAGACGCTCCGACAGCTCCCTCTGCCCAATCCTACCTCTTCCCTTTTCTTTTCTCAGGTATGGTTCCCCAGTAAACCTTTCCCACACCTACCTCCTTCTCAGTGTCTGTGTTCTGGAGAACTCCAGCTGAGATGGGAGCCAAGGGTTAAAAAGTCAGGAACATCCAGCCATCACCAGGATTGGGTAGGGTAACCAGGTAGGTCCTGAGAATCAGAAGAGGCAAAGAGGGTCAACCTAGACCCAAGCAGAGCAGCTCAGCACCAAGGCTCAGCCGAGGCCGTAGAGGAGGGGAGGTGAGCGTCAAAGCGCGAACTAATGTAAAAGTGCCCTGTCAATTCCAAAGCTCTGTTCAAATGTAAGCAAGTTTTCCTCTGGGTGGCAATGCACAGTTTTGTAACCTGGAGCATCAGGGCACCTACCTGACAAGGTTCCCGGGGGTTTGGGTGCTAATTGCAGCCTTCCATCTAGTGGCAAATCTGATGTTATTTTAAAAAGCATTCCTAGAGAGTTTGCTCTCTACTGCCCCAAAATTTCATGGGCAAAAGCTGCCAGAGGTGCAGGTGCAGGCCCCAGCTTGGGCCCACTTCCAACCACCAAGCGTTTAGGGGGCCCTCCAACATCTGGTAAATTTGCTCCCAGCCCTGTAGTCAGCATCTCGGGCCAGAACTGGTACATGTGGTGGCAATATTCTAGAGAGGGCAAGATGGGGCACACCCCCACTGCTGTCCCCTAGTGTGGACACAGACCTTTTGTCCACATAAGCAGAATGATTCATGCCTAGCCCATCGTTACAAACTTTACACCTAAGAGTTAATGCGACAGCAATAAAATTCAGGATATATGGAATGAACATAGGACCTCTGAGGCCTATGAAGTTCAGGGTTTTTCTCTGGGCTGCCAGCTCCAGATTCTTACCTTAAGGAAAAACATACTTCCCTTGAGCGTTTCAACAACCTGTGTTTATGCAACAGGAGGTAAGAATGTAGAATTGTAAGAATTTGCTCTCAAAAATTTCATCTCTCTGTATTGGACCTTTATGAGGAAGTTTGCTGTTGAAAAATAAACAGACAAATTATTAATTATAAGAACAGAGCAGACTTATGGGTTTCTCATTCAGCACCCAATTCAAGGGGCATCTGGTATAAGGTATGGGGTAAAAAATGCACTGTTATATTCATTGTTTTTGTCATAGAGACATTCTCTTTAAGCTACATAACTATCTTGGCTTCACTATATCTATAGAATAAATACATCTGCACTTTTTTATTTTTACCAGAATCCCTTTACGTGACCAATTTTTATAGTGCTTCTTGGCTGAAATGTGTAGCAGGACAAATTAGCTGTCAAGGTGTGTCACATCTATGATGCTGTGCTTTCCACTGTAAAGATACACCTCCACACTTTCCACTGAGCACCCAGAACATACAGAGATGTTAAAGTGATGCGGGCAAAGAAAAACTGTATTTTCAATCTTGGGAAGTATAAAAAACATGATGAAAATAATAAAAGCTATTGTGATTGGTAGTTAGGAACATAAAAGTAAAATCTGGTTTTATTGCTTCTATTAGGCATATTAAATTTAGAAGTATAATTATGTTTAAAGATATTGTTGCTTATTGTAGTATAGATTTTCCACTTGAACTTACTTTTCATCAGATTTCATGTTTGTTACACCTGAAGCTTTAATCACATTCTGAGAATCAAAAATGAATTGTAGAATACATCCTGGGCATTGTAGTTTAAGTAACAATAAATTACTCCAAACTCTGACCTTTTCTCTTCAGTGTTACGTAGATGTATAAAACACCTTAGGAGTAAGAAAAGAAAGTTACAAAAAAGAAGGAAAAATAAATAAACTGAAGCCACTTTTGCCTAATCAGTTTGATTCTTTGCTGTCACCATCGAAGGTGCTTTTTTGACATACCTTTATAATTTTTATCAATTTCAGATGTGCAGTGTTTTATTTGAGAGAGGGAAGGTACAGCAATGATTTCTGCAAGGGGAGATAACTGGAATATAGTTCTATCCCTATCAGACGGTTCTGTGACCTGGGCCTATTCCTGAAGCTTGCTGAGTCTTGGTCCTCTTATGTTTAAAGAGAGGGTCTAAAAGAAATCCAAGGCAATATTATACCAAAACCCTGCCACCATGGGCCAGCTGCATTGCTGGGTAGAGCCCTTAGGAGTGTCTGCCGCTTGCTAACCTTTGAAAGTAATTTTCACAGCACCAAATCCTGAGAGGTTCTGCCTGTTTCATAATCCCTTCAAAGGTAGTAGAAGTGGAGGCTCACTTCCATTACTCTGTGCCTCCAATCTGAGAGATTTGAAGCAGTATGAATTTTCTGACAGCAAAATTATTCGCTTTTCCTAATAGGCTTTTTACTTGCCTTTGCTTTGTACTTGTAAGCAGAGATGCAGTTGGATTAGCGGGATCATTTGGGAGAGAATGTCTACAAGATGTACGCTGTATGATTCACGTGTTGTTATTGCTGGAGACATACAATTTTTTTTTCATCTTCAGCAAGTTTGACAGTTGAATCCAAACACATTTTCATAGATTGCAGTGTTTGTTATATTTCCAGATATTGTAAGAGCTCCAACATTTTCTGTTTCATGAAGAAAAAGTTTCTTTTATCTTCAGTAAGCCCTCCTGGGCTAACGAGGCTCTTCCCCAAGGAGTTCCTATGGAGTTTGAGTGATGGTGTATGCTCAACCTGTTCTTTTCTTGCCCATTCTTGAAGACAACCGCTAGACAATGCAGCCAATGGAAGCTTGCAAACCAGAAAAAAATGGATTTTTTTTCTGGTTCTCAAATGAAATATTCAGTACTCCCTGAAGACCAAAATTTGTTTTGCTTTTGACATCGAGAAGAATATTTTTCTGTTTATCCTCTACCTAGGGATTATATTGATCTAATACTCTACATAATTTTATAGTTGCATGAGGTCATGGTAGGAATTATACAAATGGCATAAACATGTTTTACGGAGCTAGCACAAGCATCAAAGAGGACGGCCACTCACTAACTGTGGAACATTTGGGGAGTAACTGACCACTCAGAGACTCAATTCCCTCATCTGTGAACTAGGCACAACTGCCCTCACAACACCGCTGTAAGGATCAAATGAAGGAATGTATGTGAATTGTAGCCTAACCTGGTGCCTGGCGAAGAGTACGCTCAACAAATTAAAGGTTAATTTATATTGTCGTGGAGAAACATCCATGTTTCCATTGTCTGAATCATATTAACCACTTGAAATTATATTTTATAATCTAACTTAATAAGTATTTGTAAGTAGGGTAGAAAAGTTTGACAAAATATATTGCTCTGGAAATTTTCCTCTTTATTCTGGGAACTACACACATTTACGACCAGCTGATGAGTAAACTTGGTACAGGTCATGGAAATACTTTTTTTCTCCTATCCTTGGTGAAGAATATAGGGTTCTGATATTATGAAAAGTTTAAAACTGCTTCCTTCTTTTCTTTTAAACATCTTAAAGGCAGATAGTATAGACGAACTCATTAATACTTGCAAACTGCTATGTAAATGCTTATTACCAAAGCAGCTTACCACTTTAGCACTAAACTGAGAAAAAAACCTCATAGTATCTAAATTCGGTAGCAGAGATAAGAGCTTCCTTGTATGGGTGCCTTTGGGAAAATTCTTACATAATAAATAGAAAGAGATATTAGTTTAAGAATTAAAAAAACATGTCATACTCTTAGAGCTAATGTGGATCAAATATTACCAGAATTATTGACTTTTTAGTTATTCCAAAATACAAGTGACATACTTTCACCTTCATAGAGTTGGAAAATTTTTAAAAAGCTAAATTAAAATCCTTATTGGTAAACTTTTTCAGGTTTACAAAGTTTCAATTATAGAAGCTTAAAGGATTATGAGATAACTGCCCCCTGCAAATATTTCTAGAACATTGTCTATCTGCCAAATGTCACTTGATGATAATGTGTTTAATGTGGACAGAGAGTTTGTCTGTCCCAGCTTCTCATCAACTAAGGATCAAAGATGCCATAGGGCTGGGTCTCAGGTGGGGATAGGGGATGACAAGGGCAGATTTATGGACTACACCAAGCCAAAATTCATTTCAGGAGAGCAACTATGAAAATAAAGACATTTTTAAGTAACTTTAGTCCTTGATAGAAATTGAGAACTTAGGGCAAGAGTTGGCTAATGCCCAGTGGTATGCTGGTAAAGGCTCAACAAGTGGCTCTTGCAGAGGGCAGAAGGGAGGCTGATTTCTGTGGTCTAAATAACACACTATGGCTGATTTCAAGTTACCAACGTGAAATCACTGAACACAGATGGGTGGAGATACTGAGAACTGCTCTCACAGGAGGGTGCAAATGGATTCCAGCACACCACTGGCTCTTTCGGTACTGCTGGCTCATCTATGCCTTATTTTCTTGTTGGCACATCATAAAATGAAAAGTCTTGCTTTGGTTAATCATTACTTTTAAAACACTTGTTTTCTTTTTTCGCAAGGGCTTAAGAAAAAACTTGGTGAAGTTGATAAGGAGAAACTAGATCAAAGGTGGCCCATGGTATAACCAGGAGGGTGCCATTCATACCATGGTCTGAGTGAATGGAGTTGTGCAGGGTAGAGCCTGCACAGCTATAGGTGGTGGCCTTGCCACAGCTCCATCTGCTTGACTTCACCACCAGGCACACACACACACATGCCCAACAACTCAGGATGCATTACATCATATCTACTAATCTCTGCTAGGCAGTTATTCCAGCCCATTCCCTTCCTCCAGTCTAAACTTGACTTGCTTCTGTTCAGTCTCTAGCCTTTCTGGTTCTTCTCACAGGCTATGCAAGCAGATGGAGGGGAACTAAGAAAAGGGAAATGGGGGAACATTCCAATAACTGGGTTCAGAAGCTATTTGCAAAGATGTTTCAGGACACGGTCTGGGTAGGGGGGGGTGGAGGAGCCTCAGGGTACCCACAATCCTGTCACCAGCCCAAGAGCACTTAGGCACAGTGTTTATTATCTGGAAGAGAAAAAAGAATAAATCAGTGCTTCTACATGTAGCTAAATTACCCTAAAAGATCCTACCACTCAGTTGGCTTCCCCAGCTGAGTCATGCCTTGCCGAGCAGCCAGGGGGCTTAATGAGGACTCTGTGGGTGGCTCTGTATGGGGCAATAACACAGTGCTAATACCAACAACTTGGACGTGAGCTGTTAAAAAAGAACAACAAGCCCCATTGATTGATGGTGTTATTTTGGCCTTTCTTGGGGAGAAACTCACATTGGGAGTATAGGGAAACAAACTCTTGCCACAGTTCTCAGGACTTGCAAAGCCAGGGAAGATTGAGGAGGGCAGGATGTCAGGTGCTCAGCCTTCCAGGGCACACCTGAAGGGAAGCATCATCTGGCAGACCAGTATTAAAGGGGCCTGGCAGTGAGCAGGGCCAGGCTCTACAGAAAGCATGGATTTAGGTGTGGTCTGTGTCTGTCTGGCCAACCCTCACCTTCCTCCCCAACAAACACACTTGTACATGCTCATCACTTCTTCCAGGGATGGGAGACCAAAAATAAATAAAAATAAATCACGGCTCCCATGTTCTTTGTTGCCAAAAATGGCCACTAAAGCGGTCGTTATAATTTTGCTGGGAGATTACGGATCTTTCAAAGAGAATGTCACACTATAAAGATTTGTGGAATATGTGCATAATAGATACTATATTAGTAACAAAGTGACGGGTTGCAGGTAACAGAACTACTTCAGGGCAGTGTAAGGGAAGCATGAAGGCAAATGGGATGAGGGCTGGCGGAAGCTTATTAGAAGGTCATTAGGTCATTTCATGGAACCCAAGAGCAGAGGCCTGTGGACTAGAGCCAGGACTGGAGCTTGAGGGGAGCCCTGCACAGGTTGGTGACTTTTGCCCGCAGTGCCCGCTGCAGATGAGGCCTCTGTACGTAAGTCCACAGGCAGAAAAGTGTGGCCAAGAGCTCCTGAATTTTACGTGTTCCAGTTCCAGGCACAAAAGATATTTCTCTTCCCAATCCTAATCTATAAAATTTCGGAGGAAGAAACGGGAGCTTCCAGCTCGGGTCAGTGCAACCCCTGATCCATCAGTCATGGGGGGGGCACAGAGTTTGGGAAGGATTCTGATTCACCCAGCTTGGGCTCTTCAGCCTGAAAGAGTAAATGATACTTTGCTTCCTGCTGCAATCCCTTTTCATCCATGAAAATAATCAATCAGTCATAAAGGTCAGGGGTTTAGAGTCAGGCAAATCTGTGCATCAGACCTCACCATCCCGCTTATTAGTGATGTGACTCTGGACAGATCATTTTAGTTCTCCAAAATTCAATGTCCTGATCTATGTTGGACTAAAAATATCAGCCACGCGGCATTGTCAATCTAAAAGGATCCTGGGTGAGACTTCCTCATGCCTCAAAGTGAGGTCAAAAAGACATGTGAAGAAATCTACATTCTCTGGCACTGTGATTCTCAGAGTGAGTCCTGGGCCCATCAGCATCAGCCTCACTTGAGAATTTGTTAGGAAGAAATGCAAATTCTCCAACTTCTCCCCAAACTTACTGCATCAGAAACTCTGGGCTGGGGCCCAGCCATAGTGTTTTCACAAGCCCTCCAGAAGATGCAAGCTGCAGTTCGAGAACCTCTGTTCCATGGCCCAAGAGGAAGCCCCCAAAGAGCCCTCAAAAGTGGACCACACATTCCTGGTGGATGCTAGCTGGATCTACTACCCCCAGCCACCATCTTCTCTAACAATAGTCTACAGAAGCAGAGTAGGAGGAGGACAGATACAGGAAGGAGTGTCTGGATTCCAAACACTTGGAGTACTAGGGATCTGGTGTGGTTTTTACGGGAAGAAGTGAGGTCTCTCCAACCTAAGCCAAGTAAAGATTCAAGATTGGCGTGTTTGAAAGAACATGGAATCAGGTCTCCCTTGGCCAGGTGCTGTATACCTGCAGAAAACTGCAGACAGGTCCTGGTGCTAGCACTGTTGGAGGAAGTTCTTGGGAGATTCTCTCTCCTCTCCCAGAGCTGCCAGACCCCAAAGAGACAAGGGGAAGCAGAGGGAATAGCAGACCATGTCCCCTCACTGAAGGCAAGGCAAAGCAGGTAGGCAGGGGAAGGTAGGAGGTTGCAGCTTTAAACAGGGTGGAACTAAGCCTTGCATACTGTAGTGACACTGTTCCAATCACTGGCAGTAAATGGAAGCTATATGATGCGACCCCTATGGCACTGTGGCATTGCAAAGAGAGATGCAAAAGGGCAGGGCTAGAGGTAATCCATAGAAAAATAAAAGTGCTTGAGATGCACTTTTATATATTTGGAAAATATATAAACTTAATTAATAGTTGCCACTTTAGGGAGTGCCTACATGGACCAGGCTCTATTAAGCAATTAAGAAAAAAGGATCACATTAAATTCCTATGACAACTTTGTGGGCAGGTTATTATAATTCCCATGTCACAGAGAAGAAAACTGAGTCCCAGAGGAGGGGAGCTAAGTTGCCAAAGCCACCCAGTGAGTCAGCAGAACTGAGCCAGGGCTGCCATGTGCCTCTCCCCAACAGCGAAGCCACACTGTAACCACTGCTTCTCTGGGCAGCTATTTTAATAATAGGTTAATCCCTAAATCGGGGATGTTACTCATTTCCTTCTGGGATGGAATCCCCGAGCATTCCAGATTGCAGAGACTGTCTTTCTGTGGCTCACTAGTCCACGCCAATCCCCACACAGGGGTCCTGGCCGGTGAAAGAGTCTCAGCGCTGCTGTTTCAGAATTGGGAGTCTGCTTTGCTGAGCTGGTATTTGCATGGCCCTCTTCTGCTGCTTAAAATTCAAGGAAAAGATAAAGTCCAAGTGTTAACTTTACTTCCTCAGGCAAAGGTTGAGATAATGCCTATGAAAGGGCTCTGTAATTCACGAAAGGCCAACCAGTGTGGAGTCATACGCTACAGTCCCCTGGACTTCACTCAGAACGGCTGTGACAGTCGCTTGCCTTGGGAGCGGGGAACCGTGTTGCCGGCATTCCCTGTCCCTGCAAGGAAAATCAAAGGCGTTCATTGCCTCTGTCTCTCCCTTGCACACATGCCCGTTTATGAGCATGAATCACAGATTTCCAAATAACAAATACGAACTTTTTTTTTAAACACCCACCGCATAGCCTGGGGCTTTCCAGCCTCCCTTCCCGGCTGTCCATCAAGCTGGATCTGACCAGAGCGGAGCTAGTAAATCAGGCCCCAGGAGGTTCCACACTTGCAGTAATTTGTAGTGAAATTACCAGCTGAACTTGGTTTAGAACCTGGCCTGAGCCCTCCCTGAAGGGTGTGGTGTCAGAGCCGAGCAATTTGCTGTGGGTGAAAGCTTTGCGGTTGGTTGGTGGGCTAAGGAACAGGTCAGTGCAAACCAAAGGAGCCAGAGAATGTACCAGAACAGCTTACAGCTACAAGAAGCTGCGCTCGGGGTCACTCTAGTTTCTTTTTGAGCCCCTAGAAATACATTGCTGTTGATTCCAATAAATCTAGAGCCGGTCCTCAAATAACGTCTTTTCACTCAATGCCATTTTGTTATAAGGTTGATGAGGAAAAAATAATTGATTCCCAGCAGTGGCCACTGTCTGTGTGGAGGTTCTTCCCACGTCTGCATGGGGTTTCCCTAGGTCCTCTGGTTTCCTCTCACTTCCCAAAATGTGCCTGTTAGGTTCACTGGTGTGTCTAAATGGTACCAGTGCCAGTGTGCGTGTGTGTGTGTGAGTGTGAGTGTGTGTGTAAACGTGTGTGTGCCCTTCCATGGGATGGTGTCCTGTCCAGGGCTGGTTCCTGCCTTCTACCCTGAGCTGCTGGGATGGGCTCCCGTCACCTGAGACCCTGAACTGGAATAACTGGGTAAATAATCATTTTACTTGTTTTGATTCCTCTTTCTTAACTGTATGTACAGCTCACGTTTATTTCAATGTTTAATGTTAGGGATGTTTTGGGTTTTTATTTAGAAGTCTGGTGCTGTTTCTGTGACCAGAAATATGCTGTGGGAACTTAACTCTTGTTTATGTCAATTAGCCTAAGTTAAAACTGGTTTCGTCACACATTGTTTCACTTGAGGTGGCATTTTCCAAGAATGCGTAGGAGAACATTAAGGAAGGGCTTTCTCCATGAGCTGCACAGGCCGACTGGCTTGCAGAAGAGCCCCAGCAGCTTCCTATTTGGGATGGAGGCCAATCTCACAAGTCAAATTTATAAAAGGAACTTAGCTGTTGAGGGGTCAGCTCTTCCTTCTCAGGACCTGCCTCTCCTTATCCAGAAAGCTGATGTCACCCAAAGGGACAGTGACCCGACAGAAGAGGTATGCTGCCCTCCCTCGGGGAGAGTGGAATACGGCTGAAAGCTCAACAGAACTTGGGACCTTCCCCCAGCTTTAAGTGGCTCAAAAAATATGAATTAATGCTCACACTTCATACTTGTAACTGTGTATTTACATTTACTGTTGGTAAAGTGCTATCTTAAGTATTATCTCATTCAACATTTACAGCTAACCTGGGTGTGGTGCTTTTAAGCTTCGTTTGACAATAAAGGAAAGGAAAACATCCAAATCCAAGTGTTTGGACCAGCACAGCAATGAATGGCATAAAAATCAACGTTGAGGGATTTGTTCAGTGTATTTATCAATAACCCCTAGAACTGCAGTCCCCAAGCCCTGTATTTACAGCTGCTCCCCATCGCTCGCATCACCGCCTGAGCTCTGCCTCCCCTGCAATGCCTGCCAGGTCCGTGGAAAAATTGTCTTCATGAAACCAGTCCCTGGTGTGAAAAATGTTGGGGACTGCTGCCCTAGAATATATCCCAAGTCAGATCTTTTAAGAATTTGTGCTCAGAAAGAGAAAGAAAAACAACCAAAGTGTCTTTCCTTGGGAGTCAGAGTCGCTGTCTCTAGCAATTAAGGGTCATGCGGCTCTTCACATTTTCCTTTTTCCCTAGGCTGCCAGGAAGACCAGAGCAGCAATTAGTGGACAGTTATTGCAACTTTATGAGCCTCATGCTTAGCATATTTGCTCTCTCCTTTCTTTGAGCTGGTTTTTATTTTCTTCTATTCGACCTATTTGTATACAGAGACCTCAGATTCTTTGGGAACCCAGGTCAGCTGTGAATAAATACATGAATATAATAAAAAACAAACAAACAAATAAGTGAGTGGCAGAGCCAGGCCTCAGAAGCAAAGCTCCTGATTCTGAAAGCATTTCCACATCACCACGCTGCCTGCTGTGGCATTTCTGCCTAGGACCGGGCGCGTTTTCGTTCCCGAGTAATGGGGCGGTAAGGAGACTGGGACCACCGAGGCTGCTTCACTACGTCCTCACCTGCCTGGGAAGCAGGGAGTTCAGGCCTTATCAGAGCAGAATGGTCTGGAAGTTGCTGGCCACATGCCATTGATTTTCTCTCTCAGGAGTAACCCAGCAGTCTTTCCTTGAGGGGGAAATTTAATTACAAGAAATTTGCAAACATATTTGGAAAGAAAGGTAGGGTAGTTATTTTTTAATTAGATAGAAGCTGGTTTTAATCACCTTCCTGGCAGCGTGTCCCCCTGGGAGGCTGGTGCCTGTACAAATGAAGGCTTGAGCAGGGAATTAGAAAAGGAGCTTCGGTTTGGACGTCCCTCCCAGTTGGTTTGGCTACCACATTCAATCCCGAATTCCAGCCTTACAGAGCTATTTTCAGATCTCTGAATCTGACTTACATCAATGTGATGTTGCTTCAAGTCTACTGGAGCCAAGGAGCGTCAGCGGCTGATTATTTGGTCTGTGGCTGCCCCGGGTCAGAACAACAGACGTGCTCAACAGTTTTCTGCTGGAAAATTCCATACTCCTCAGGGCCACGATCCATGAAAGCAGCCTGTGCGTAAGCATGAATGCTCAAGAGCATTTGCACATGAGAATGAGAGCATGTGTGAGCGAGCATGTGTATGTGTGATTGTGTATGAGTGCATAAGGGTGGGTGAGTGTGCAGGCGTGTGCCTGTATGCGTGAGGAAATGTGTGCTTGTGTGTGTCGAAGTGAGTTAATATGTGTACATGAGTGCACATGTGAGTATAAGTGTGTTTTATGAGTGTGTAAGCATGTGTATGTATGTGTCTTTGTGTATGCATGCCGAAGTGTGTAAGAGTGTGAGACTGAGAATGTGTGTTTGAGTGAGCTTTTGAGTGATTGTGCATGTGCGGTTGAGTGTGTGCGTGTGTGTGTGTTTGCTGCAGTCTATCCAGTTGCATTAGGAGGAAGAATGGGGGAAGAGGAATGAAAGCAGAATGGGCAGCTTGCTCGACTTTGCCCTGGCCCGACAGGCGAGAACACGGAGCTAAAGCTATTGGCCTCAGTGAAAATACCTCCCCACCTTCCTCGCACACCTAACTGTTCTTAAATAAAGATGGGAAGGCAGACAGACACGATTCCCTAGAGACCAAGGTACAGTAATCTGCCCATTCAGCATCCCACACGGGGTCCTCTGGGAGACAGGCATGTGGAACACAGGCCGCAGGCAGGTTCCCAACACCTTCTACGTCTGCCCTGGCTTGTTCTGAATTTCGCAGATGGGATCCTGGAGCTGGAGTGATTTTAGAGAGAAATAGGACCAATGACGTCAGTTTGGCTTTTAGAGAGTCTAGACCCAAAGGGAGTCTTGTTTCCCCCATTTTCTGAGAGCACAGAACGCGTCAAGGGCAGAACTGGGACCAAACTTCAGCATTCTCAGTTTGCACTCGAAGGTAATTTATCCTGTTTTCCTCAGAGATGTCTGCGTACACATGTCTTGTCCTGTCTTCATGCTAATCCCTTCTTCCCATCTCTTCAGATGCCCTCTAGCTCGTTACTGGATTATTTGTGCTGTGTTATCACTGGTCTCTGTCTTCACCCCGTTCTATAAATCACTGCCCCTCACGCAATCTTAAAACTGCCTTGAGTACGTCACTCCTCTGTTCAGAGATATGTAGTGTCTCCCCATTACCTAGAAAATAAAATCCAAAACATTTAACTTGCAGCCAAGATCCATTACAATCTAATTCCCACCTTTCTTATTTCCTACATGCCTTCCCCTTTATTAAAACTAGCATACTAATTGCATAAATAATATACTCTATTTATTCTTTCTTTTATTCCACAAATACATTTTGAGTCCTTTCCATGTCCCAGTCAGCATGCTAGACACCGTAATAATAACATGATGCTTAATAAACACCCGATGTGTGCCAATGACGCTTGTAAATTCTCTATAGGAAATAATTAATGTGCAGGGCTTCTGTGTGTACAACTTCAGGGGGTACCATATACACAAATGACAATATGTTGGTGCTTTTGCATTTTGCAGAACATCAGCTCTGTGCAATCTTTACAACAAACTTGAAAGGGGAGAGATTATATTAAACTCCTTTTATGGTTGAAAGAACTAAGGCACACGTGGGGGCCTGGATTCAGAATCATTATGCCTAACTTCTGTTCCACCATCCCTCCAAATATACATGATCTCCTAATAGACTCACAGTGAGACTGTGAGGCAGTTACGAGCATCATCATTTTATGGGTGAAAAAATGCAAGGCTCAGGAAGGTCAAGTGATTTGCTAGACATGACAGTAAGTTTCTAGTCGGGATTTGAATCCAGATTATATCAATTTCTAAAGCCAAAATATACTAGTCCTTCCTTATCTGTGATTCTTATTTCCCTCAGTTTCAGTTACCCGCAGTTAACTGGAATCAAAAAAAATTAATATTCTGATATTTTGGGGGGAGAGAGAGACTGTGTTCACATAACTTTTACTGCAGTATATTATTATAATTATTCTATGTTATTATTAGTTATTGATGTTAATCTCCTAAAGTGCCTAATTGATGAATTAAAGTTTATCATAGGTATATATGTATAGAGAAAACATAGTATATATTGGGTTCGGTACCAACTGAGGTTTCGGGAATCCACTGGGTGTCTCAGAATACATACCTCCTTGGGTAAGGGCTGACTACTGTAGAATTATTCTAATTTTAATTATTGTATATTCTGGCAAGAACATGGAGTTTGGACACCAGAGGACAGAGTCCATGACTTTATCACTGTCTAGCTCTGATATTGGATAAGTCCCTTCTCCCTTGAATTTAATTTCTTCATTTACAATATAAAGGGATTTAACTATAGCACTACTTCCCAACCTTGGATGCACACTGGAATAGCCTGGAAAGTTTTTTTTTTTTAAATACACCCATGTGGGATTTACCCCTAAATATTGATTTAACTGTTCTGTGGATGGGCTCAGACATTAATGCTGTTCTATAGTTCCCCAGGGATTTTAAGGTGTACCCAGGATTGAGAATTCTGGATGTTTCATAATCACCACCTTGCAAGGTTTGGTTCTATAGTTTCATTCCACTTTCTAAGTTCAAGTCAATGTGTGGCCCTCTCCTTGAAAGGAATTGGTCTCGGGAACTGTGTCAGTCAGGATAGGCGAGGATGTACTATAATAGCAAGTGACTCTGTATTATGTATTGCTCATCAGAGCTTGGCTGAAGCCCCACTCCACCTTACTTTCCCTCCTGGGTCAAGGCTGACACAACAGAATCTATCTGGAACACTGCCAATGGATGGCCAAGAACAGATGGCAAACCATGTGCTGGCCCTTGAAGCTTCTACGTCAGAGTGACAATCTTCCACGCACATATCACTGGCTAAGCAAGTCACATGACCAAGCCTGAGGTCACTGGAGCTGGCGTGTAAAATTCGCTCTCAGGGAGAGCAAACAAGCAAACAGTATTTTTGAATGCAGTCCACACAAGTAGTTCCTCTTCAAACTCAGCCCATCACCCTCACGAAGACAGCCTTGATCTGGCTTTGCTCACTCCCTATTTTGAGTCTCTATAGCACTTCACTGAACCTCTCTTTCACCATATATATATATATATATATATCTATATCTGTGTACTGGTTTTACGCCCTACACAAAATAATTAGCTTTTCAATTCAGGGGCTATGTTTGCTTGCTTTAGAGTTCCCTATGCAGCACAAGTATTTATAGGGGCACAAGATGAGGTCTAAATACACACTTTCAAATTGAATTGGTCATTATGAAATAGGATCTGTTTGGGCATTTATTTGCCTGAATGGAAGTCTTGTTGATAAATATGCACTACTGAATTTATTTCTGTTCAATGAGTATTTATTGACTACTTACAACGGCAGAGAAGGAGTCTGGTGGAATCGAGAAGAAATCTTTGACTTGGGATCAAATCGCCACTCAGTCCTACTCTTTCTGGAGCAAGTTATTTGAACTCTCCGAGCCACAGTTTTTCTAAATAGAGATTTTAATAACCTCGTAAAGTTGCTGTAATGATTAAAAGAGGTAATATATTAAAGTATATCCCTGAAATATTATAGACACTCAAAATAAGAAACCATTGCTTTATTAATATCAATTTCTCATATACAAATACTTAATGTTGTTTTCTGTTTTTAATCAAACAACATTTTCCTCTCATTGTTTTTCTCTCACAGACATGGGATGCGGGAAATTACATTTAATCTCTCCTGTGCCTCAAGGTGACCTAACATTATTCTTTTCTGCAGATTCTCCAGGAAGATGCTCGATCACTCAGTTAATTAATTTTTCATAGACAAGAGCTAGAGTTGATGCAGAAAATTAGCCAATCAGCATTCGTTGAGGCAGGGCTGCCTCTTCTACTCTTTCTGTAGCTGCATCAGCCCATCTAAATTCTAGACTGGAACCAATGTGCTGTCATTGAATGAGCATGAATTTTGGAGTATGCTTGATTCAAATTCTGGCTCTGTTTACTAGCCTATGCAATATTCATCAAATTAGTAAACCGTGCATAAATTTCTCATTTATTAAAAGTTTATAATATATACACACCTTGCAGAATTTATAGATAGATAAAAATATGATAGAAAGCAGAGCCTTTAATATAGAACCTGCCATACAATCTGGTACTCAATGAACATTAGCCACTGTCTTCCCATCGCTGCACTGAGATTAGGGGAGGAGTTGCTATACCAACTGTGACGATCTTCTCCGGAGTGAAAACTTGGAACAATTAGGCCATTCTCAGGGAAATAAACAAGGTAAAGGGTATACGACCAAACAGGTCTGCAGCTCATGTCTCTGTTAAACCAGATTCCTTCTGGGTCAGCTCCGAAACACAGTTCCACAAGTTATACTCACAAGAACATTACTGAACCACAATCCAGGGATCTAAGGAGGAAATTTTGTCCTTCAGTGTCCATGTTCCTGGGAAGGACCCTTCTGTACTTTCCCTATTTCTATCTTAGTAACTTCCCACACCCTACCAAGGCCAGTACGGCCTGTTCAGAGGATTCAGGGGTGACCAATAAACAACTGAGATAAATCACAAGTTCACAGTTCTTATAACTGGAGTCATCTTGCACATGATTATTGCCAAACAGTCTCTTTCTCTTACTCTGAGCAGCGAGTACACTTTTAAGCCTGAATCCTTGGGCGCTATGAATTTCATGTTGGTTCTATGCCTGACACCAAACGAGGCTGGATCCTACTTTCAGCCTAAAAGAAAAAAAAAAAATCCTCGGATTTTTTTTTTCAATTTATATATTAGGTTTACCATGGAGGCTTTGGTTTAAAACTGTACTCACTGGCGATTCTTGATTGGCTGGAAGCCCCTGGGCTCTGCTTATAAGAAATGGCCAAACAACAACAGCAGTGTAATGATATCAATAGCAGAATTGGGTAATACATTTGAGCCTCATGTTCATTGTTCTGCATTCGTTATCTCACTCCTGCCAATGACTCTCAGTCCCGGCCCCATACCAGAGGCACTAAAGCAGCTTGTTTCAAAATATGGATATTCCCAGGCTGCAGCCCACACCTCAGAACCTAGTAGAGAACTCTGTATTTTAAAAAATATCTCACTGGTGATTCTAATGCATAGAAGCAGAGCAAAAGTCAAGAAACCCTACCAGCTATGAGTGGAGTAGGAAAAGTCCTTCTCCAAGGTCACTTAGGAAGTGGTAAAACCACAGACTAGAATTCAGTCTGTCCTTTTAGAGTGTGTGAAATGTAACCCTACCCCAGTGACACAGGTCCATGAGTGCAGGTGAAACCCATGGGATGCTGAGGGCCCCTGCCTGCGTATTTCGATTCAGTGGGACTAAGCGAAGGCCCAGGAATCTGCATTTTACAAAGCCTTCCCCTACCCCAGGTGCTTCTGATGCAGGTGATCTGAGGACTATGTTTTAGAAAACTGCTCTACTTCCTCCAGTTTGAAAACAAAAGGCAAGAGCTCTTTGCCTAATTGCTTGGCCTATTTCTCAGCTTATCTAGTCAAACGCAATCAGCCATTTCCATTGACGTCATGAGATCCCATTTTTTTTCATTTCTCAATTTTTTCTATTCTTGTTGATAGAGAGTTTTTTGCAGACACATAACCAAATGATAGTTCTGTTAGTTCTAGAGTCTGTAGCTCTAGGGTCTAAATCTTTTTTAGGAAGCTTTCTGTTCTGTACTAGATCCAATCTCCTCACTCCTCCTCCCTACATTTCTTCCTCCTCTGCCTGTCTTGCCCAGCCCACCGGGAACAGCCAGAGGACATGCTGAGCACACAAAGGAAACCTCAAGTTCTTCTTGTCTTCAGGTAAATGCAGTTCTCTTGCAGCCAGTTCAAATGCTCAAATCTGTTTCCTGAAAGAGAGATTTCTGTTCACAGTTTTCCTTCCCAGGATCGACACACTCCTCCATGATCTGCTCCCTGTATCGCAGTCATTTTCTAACACTCCTCCTGCCATTTGCTAAGATGCCTGCACTGGCCTTATTCTGCATGTATTACAATGCATCTGAAGAGTTCTCAGTCTATTTATTAAAAAGGACTTTTTATGCATCAAGTGACCCTTGGTACCTTAATGAAAGACTGTGTGTGGGGTGGTAGAAGGTTTTGGTCTTGCACTTATCACAGCTGTTAGAGCCACACAGGAGGCCTGCCTAGATGCAAACCCTAACTTTGCATGCAGTAGCCACAGCATCTTAGCGTTTGGGGGTCTCAATTTCATCATCCATAAAATGAAAATAACAGTAGAACTGTTACCAGAATTAAATGACAACGTGTGTAAGTGTCAGCTATTATAATTATATTTGAAGTCAGACAGACGTGGATTTGAATTCCCCGTCTGCCGCATGCTTGAAGTTAACCTCGGAAGTCTCCGATTATAAAATAAATCTACAATTGTCAACCTCATGGGGCATGGTGGGGAGTGGGACAAATGCTAATGTTTCGAAAACTCCCAGAACATTTCCTGGCACATAGGAAATGCTTCATAAAACTTAGTTATTATTTTGGGCTCCACTCCCAAAGGCCTTTCCAAGGAACCTCCATTTCTAGCAAGCCCAGATCATGTTAACACATAGAACCCATGATGTCTCAAGCACCTAGAGTGACTGCCACAGACAATGGGGTTCAGTAGAGGGTGGAGGGGGGCTACAGAATCTTTGCATAAAGAGCTAACAATGGAGGTCTCAGAAAAACTTTGCCCACCCTAGAGTCAGATTATAAGAAGGCTTTTCTTTTAAGATTAGAACATGTTTCAAGAAAGTGATCCTCCACCGTGTCTGTCTTTATTCTCATATTCCTACCAAGGTTGCAAATACATGGCACGTGTGTTACCCCCACCATGTATCATTCTTTTGGCCCGAGTCTATTGGCTGCGGTCTCAGATTCCCTGTTAACATGGCATGCACGCTGAAATCTACTTGCTCTCTCTGCAGGAAGAGATCCCTGAGCTGACCTTAAATTTCAATCCATCCCACACTCTGCTCTGAACCTCCCACCTCAGAGCAGTGACTCTTGGTCTTTTTGTTAGCTTCACATTTATCATATCTATAGCAATTTTATTATAGTTACTGTTAATTTCACATCAGCCCAAAGGGCTCAACAGGTCCAGAGGAACCAGAGGTGTATTTTCCCCCTTTATTTTCTTCAAACCTTTTTCTAAGAACAGCAACAAAAATAGGAAGCCCTGGAGCCTTCATCCCCATTTATTTTACTGCCTGGATGTAATTTAAGGAGATGCACTAAAAATGTCAAAAGTGAACAAATTGAAAAGAGTGTTTCAATCCTCCAGGCATGAGGCAAACTCTCCAGGAAACTAATCTTTAAAATATTTGGAACTGACCACGTTGCTTTAAGCTCTCAAAGTGAAAAGTGCTGGTTCTTGTCCTTGTCTGCTAGGTACAATGCTGCCCATTGAGGTATAGTGGGAAGACAGTCCCTCTTTTCGGTGTCCAACAACCAAGGCAGAAGCCCACACAGCAGGGCATCTCTGCCTCCTTTGTGCCATTTCAAGGGATGATTCTCCCATTTCTCCATGTGGCTGCTGTTCTTCCAACTGGTCAGGGCTGATTGAGAAGACCTAATTCCCCACCACTGATTCTCCACTACGCTAAGCCAGAAAATGTCTCCCTTTCTGCCCTTGAGGAGGGAGTCTGAATGTTTTGTAAGACTGATATCCCAGCAAAATTCCAGTGTGTCAACTTGTGCTGCTGCCTCCTATTGCCCTTGAAGTTTCAACTGGACCCCGGATTCCTTTTCACTTCCTGTTCTGGCCATTGTGGGCCCCTCATTACCCACCAGCTGTGGCCCAGCTGTTGCATTCCACACTGGAGGTGGCGCCCTGCACCTGGCGTGTGAGTCATTCCCCTTCTGCCTGCTAACATGGTGCATTAAGCCTTCTGGGTCTTTGTTTTGAAAGCAGCTCTATAAATGTCAAGTGTTATTAACTGTCCAAGTGAGAGGTGGGAAAACCAAAGGGCTCGGGAAGACTGAAGAATTGAGTAAAACCTTTTTTTTTTAAGTACTTTTTTTTCCCTCCTGTTCTTTCTTTTTCCATCTGCCACTTTAATTTAGATTTCCAGACTAGCAACCAAAGCACTGAAATGACCATCCCCATAAATATGCAAATTGGCACAAATCTGGAGACACCTAATCATTTTAAAAGAGGACCAAGATTATTGTTATTGCTTAAATTCACAATGATTTTGGTATATAGGATAGAAATGTAGGCAAGTGTGGCTGATTGTCCCTAAAAAACTTTTTCAGTTGAAACAATTACACACAATATGCACAATACCCACGTGCAGGAGGAATGTGACAAGGAACTAGTTCTGTTTCCATGGAGGCAGCAAAGTATGCCAGGACATGGGTATCCCATCTTGATAGATATCGGGGCTGTTTTTACAACAAACTTTTAACCCCTCTACTTGCTTTTGGTCTCACTCCTTCTGATATATCCTCTCACTAGCAGGCCAAGTGATCTCCCTTAAATGCAAGTCTTATCTTACTGTATTTGTTAAAGTTCTTAGAGGAGATCAAGAGCAAAGGAAACCCACTCAAGTGTGAGAAAAATAATCTTCTTGAATTTGTTCATTCAATAGCTAAAAATTTCTATTTTTTTTAAAAAAAGTTGCACTAGCTTATCTACTGTTGTTTTGAATGGCATGAAAAGATATGGATATATCCCAAGGTAGAAATTTTTCAAGAACTTATTTATATAATGCCTCATTCTTCAATAAGATTTTTTGCTTTTGGAAGAGATTTTATCAGTGTACATATCTCCAAGGATATATTGTCCATCATTAATATCCAGTAAGTCAAGTTTAGAAAAAGTTATTTATTTCCTTGGTGTTTTGCCTCTCTTAGAATGTAAACACTCAAGCCAAAAGCAAGGCTGTATTAACAAGTGAAAGCTTACAAAATGAAAAATGTATAGATTAATACTAGCAGGCTCAGACTCTCTTAAAGGGAAAACTGGCTGGTAAACTAAGAATTATCTACCTCATAAAAATTTCTAAACCTGTTTTTTTTTTTCTTTTTGGATTGTTTTTTAGAGATGGGATCTTGCTATGTTGCCCCCAGTCTGGCCTCTGGCCTCAAGTGATCTTCTTATCCCAGCCTCCCAAATAGCTAAGACTATAGGCATTTGCTACCCACTTGGCTTCTAAATGTATTTTCAAAACTTATTTCAATAAATGCCATACTCTTAGTTGGATTCTAGGTATGAGTCATAGTTGAACAAGGACTTATATTACATAGGCTTATCATATAATATTGATTTCCTAGCGCTGATGTAATAACTTACCAAAAGTGTAGAGGCTCACAACAACATCAATTTATTATCTTACAATTCTGGAGGGTAGAAGTTCAAAATAGGTCTCACTGAGCTAAAATTCAGGTGTTAGTACGGCTGTATTCATTCTGGGGGCTCTAGGGAAGAATTTATCTCCTTGCCTTACCTGGCTTTGAGAGGCTGCCTGCTTTCCTGGGCTTGTGGCCTCATCCTTCCATCTTCGAAGCCAACAATGCTGGGCTGAGTCCTTTTCAATGCTGCCATCCCTCTGAGTCTTTCTTCTGATTCCTTCTTCCACTTTAAGCACATTTGTGATTACATTGGGCCCACTGGCATAATCCTACGTTAAGGTCAGCTTGATAGCAATCTCAATGCCATCTGCAACTTTAAATCCTCTTTGTCAGGTAAGGGAACACTTTCATAGATTCCAGGCATTGGGATCTGGACAGATTTGAAGGTCAATATTCTGCCTATTACACATAATAGACATTTGACATTTAAGTCAGCTAGTTGGGGGAAAAAGCCATTCTTTAAGTGAAATTCAACAAAAACTGAGGATTAACATTTAAAATGGATTAAAATAAAACTGAATAAAATAGCATTCTGAGTGCTCTGTGACGTCTCAGATCTCATTGTGGGTGCTGTTGAACATTTAAGAACAAGCAAGTACTCAGTGCCAGAAGCTGTTAAATCCGTGTATTTAATGATAAATGAAAAAGTCCCCCTCTGCCCTCCAGACCTTGTACTGGGAGGGGGAGACAAGCCCTTCAACATCATATAAAGGGCAGACTCTATCTGCTGTAGTGCGGAGAAAGGACGGCTTCATCCTGGAGATGGCGTTTGGAAAGACAAACAATCACGCATCACCTTGGAGTCTGGCCACCACAAGAGACATGATAATCTTAACCAACTAAAATGAAGTTTTCTCATCTTGGCAAATTGAAACAATTATACAACCATCTGACAACATTGCTGTGGCTTCTCCCAGAGCCTTGGAAGGGGCAAATGAGAGAAAACTAAAATGTAAGGTACATTTGTTTCTCCTCTGACAGTTGGACTTTGTTCTGCTGATGAGATCAACTCCCACAAGTATCTTCATCCCTTGATGGGGTTTCTCACATAGAGCAACCTCTATTTTTATTTCTACCATAAGCCTGAGATGCAGGGAAGTTCAGGGTTAACACAAATCATGGGTTTTCCTAAATACATTTACACTATTAAAGTCAATTTTCAAAAAAAACCATGGGTAGCCTAATAGGGGAAAAGAAGTCAGAAGACTACAGCCTGGAGCCCGAGGTTGGGCGAGTGGAACCCTGATGCAAGCCCCACCTTACGGCCCACGCTGTGACTGCAAATCTCAGGTCTTGTGTACACTGTGGCACGGGATGTCACCTCCCCCAGCATCCATTCTCCCGATTTTCTTTTTAGAATAGAAGTCTCCCCCTATCAACCACATGTCAATTTTATCAGGGCACATGGCTTTCTGTCTAGAGCAGGGGTGGGGAAACTTTTCATGTTGGAAGGCTGTATTAATTTAGCTGTAATCAAATAAGGCCGCATTCAAGAAACTTCAATTAGATACACTTAAAAATGTACATTATTTTGTAAAAATCTAAGTACTGTGTACTTAATAATTTCAAAAAATGAAAAATATTTGTCAATTTTAAAATTAACTAACCTTTAAATGATTTTGTTGTGTCTGCTTTTTGTTGGAAAGCATTTGAATATTTGGTTGCAGCATGGAGGTCTGCAGTTTCAGTTGATCCTCTAGATGGGTATCAGCCATTTGTGACCATAAGGGTGTCTTGATTTGGGTTAGATAGGGGAATGTAGATTTCCAGCAGTTAGGAGTTGAAAAGCAAGAAAGCATTTTTTGGGCATGTTGCTGAAGGTGTGGGTATTCTGCTGCATTTTCCCGTATTTCAAATGGATCTTTCTTAGCATCAAACAATGACTTTAGAATGTCATCTACTGAGAGCTCAATCAATTCCATCTGTAGTTCTTAAGTGCCTTGATGATATCAACTAGGTAAGGCTGAAATACTAATTTGAATGTGATGCCATGATTCTCAAAGTCAGTGAATCTTCATTGTTCTCTCCAATTAATAGGTCCATAATAGCTGTGTATCCTTCAAATGATTTTCATATATCATCCTGCTCTTCAATGACCTTTGTTAACGGGAAAATGTTCATCCAAAATTTCCTCTTGAAGAAGAAATGTTTTGAAAAAAGATAATTTTTTTCAAAATGCTTGGATTTGTTGCCACATATCATATATAGACTTAGTTTTACCTCACGAAGAAATATTCAAGTAATTTTGATTTGACATGATATCACCTAGAAATCCTGCATTCCTATAGAAATCATCTTTCAATAATTCACATTGCTGATTCTATTTCACATAAAATTTAACCATCTGTTCTTGCAGAGATAAAATTTTGGCTAACACCTGTCTCTGCAATAGCCAACATACTTTAGAATGATAGGACAAATCCATACTGAATACCTCATCTTTCAACTTTAGCATGTTAAGAAACTGACAATGCCCTGTTGCATTTGCACAAATATGGTTAACAATACTTATAACCTGTTGCAAAGTGTCACTTAAAATAGTAGCTTTAGCACAGATATTTTGCCCATGCAAGATATTAACACAATGAAAAGAAATGAGAGCATCTGGATCAGTTAATACTTTTTTTAATCTGTGCAATAAACCCTTCATGTTTTCCTGTCATGGAAGGTACACACTCACTAAATTTACCAAATTCAGTCCAACTTCATGACATTTATCTTGAAAGTTGTTGAAGGTATCTATCCCCTGAGTTCTGTTTGCAAAAGTGCCCAAAAGTGAGCATCTCTTCATAACAAAGAAAATCTGTTATGGCCTGAAAGAAGTATAAAACCTGCACCGAGTCAGTAGTATCAATTGATTCATCCAAAGCGATTGAATAATATATATTTTCCTTTTGAAGTATTGCATGACATTGTTCTGTTAAGTTGAAAGCTAATTCATGCTGCCAATCAGTTATGGTTCTCCTTGAAAGAGGCAGTTGTTTGTACTTTGAAACATTATCAGGGTCTAAGTATCCTACAATTTTGACAATACCTTGTCTAACAATTTCTACATCATTGAATGGTTTCCCTTTTTTCCTGAGTATATAAGCTACTTTATAAGTTTCTTCAGTGGCATTATTTCTAGGTCTTATTGCTGCTTGAAAGAATTGTCTTTGCTTTTGCTTTTCATCTTTTAATCTCTACAATACAACCTTTCCTGCCTCTCCTTTTAATTTAAGATATTTGTGGTCCTTATGAGTGTTGTAATGCTGATGAGCACTGTATTTCTTTAATGTTGATATTGCAGTATCACAAAGCAAGCAAATCCTCTTATCTTTAGCAGAGACAAGGTAACATTGCAATCCTCATTTTAAAAATCTGCTTTCTTCCTTCAGCATTCTCTTGGTCTTCTTTGACATGATAGGCTGTTAAACAGACAGAATTAAAAAATTCTATTGAGCTGTGCAACTATTCACCAATTCTACTTCAAACAGAAACACAGTGCACCATTGTCAAAAACTGACAACAGACTGGCATACTCGACCCCCATAAACTCTCACCAACCAGCCTGGTATGGTAGTGGTGCCAGTCAGGTGGGGGAAGTTAGAACGAAATCATGAACATAGCAGCTGTCAATTTAGCCCTTACAGCTTACTAATACTCTAATTTTGCTGGTCAATCTGGGAGGATTATTTCATTGAAATTTTATTTTATTCTCTGGTATTTTAACTATGTTCATTTTCAAAACAAAATAAAAATATAAAAGGCAAAAAAAATGTATTAATAAAAGGATTTGTTCTCTAAAATTTGGATTCAGTCAAAAGGCTGCACTTAAGGACCTAGAAGGATGCATGTGGGCTTGAGGTCACAGGTTCCCCACTCGTGCTCTAGAGTATCACATTCCGCAGCCTCCTTTGCAACTATATGTATGATTAAGTTCTTGCCAATGGAATATGAGCAGGAGTGATGTGTCTAATTCGGGTGTAATTCCCTTTAAAGATATTGCTTGTTTTCTGCTTCCTCTCTTTCTCCCTTCCTTTTGGTGAGGAAGTGGAGCGATCAGAGAAGCCACCTCGGATTCTGATATGAAAGCCACATGTTGAGGGTAAAAGAGCCACCTCGTCAACCCTAAGTCACTCACCCCTGGACTCTTGGGTGAAAATGAGAGAGAAAAATGAGCTTCCATTTTATTGACTCCACTGAATTTTGAAGTCTGTTACAACTACTTAGAATGGTACTCAACATAGTAAAATAACAGGTTAAAGAATCATCCGCCTTTAGGGAAATGTTTTTTTCTCCAGTGATGTGTAAGTCCTTGCCCAGATACTTTCTGGAAAATGACCCAAAACTCAAGGTGAAAGAGTTTAGAAATTTCCCATGTGTTTCTGTGCTCTGGTCTGGCCTTAGTAGTCCTTACTGAAGAAAGTAGCCTTCTTTCAGCAGCGTGCTTTGAATGCGAAGAGAATATAAGAGTCATTATTTCACGCCCGTTGTGTCCTCTTTGCAAGTGTGTGATTGGGTGACATTCCCATGGTGGGGACTTTTGCTCTTGTCTCCTGCTCACCTGCATTTTTGTTTGGTTCATTTCAAATCCATGGTGGGAGGAAACCTGTCAGCATGTGTGGGTGACAAGAGTGAGTGAGAACTGGATGTATGGTCTAAGGTTACAGGAAATGGTTGTTTGCGTAGCCCCATTGGTCTCTGGGGGATTGCAAAATGAAGCGTTAAATTCAAAATTTCTGACTTGCTGTTCCCTTGAGAGAAGGACTTCAGAAAACACAGGTGTGCGGTCTACTGATCTGGTGGTTTCCTTTACAGTTGTAGAAATAAACTTTGACGTTCCATCCCAGGGGTTGCCTCCCAGAGAGACCCCTGGGGTGATGTATATTTTAGAAACCTCAGACATGAATTTGTATTTAGGCCGGATTCACCTTTGGTAACGTCATTCACTCCTGGTTTTCCTCCTCCCTCAATGGATGCTGTTTCATGGCCTTTTATTCTCTGGCTGCTTCTTTTCTTCTGACTCCTAAGTGCCAACTGCTCCTGGATTAGCCCGGGGCTTCCGTCTCTTAACTATAAACTGGTCCCATGGGTATAACTATCATCTAGGTTCCAGTGACTTCCAAATTTTCATCCCTGACCTGGAATCCCAGACTTCCACATTCCAAGTGCTTACCTGGCATGGCATTCTGCTTGTCTAATAGAGTTCTAGAACTTAACATGGCAAAACACAAAGAAAAACAAAACAAAACAAAGATTTCTGTCTTTTCCCCCAACCTGCTCTACATCCCATATGTTAAAGAGAATCCAGTTAAAGTAATGATATAAAACCCCTAACACATATGGCTCTAATGAAATAGAAGTATATTTTTCACTCATTTAGATTTAAAAATGGGGGTTCCTGACTAGCAGGGGCTCTTCTCCATGCGGCGTTTCAGGAACCTGAATTGCAAGATGATTGTTCTACCATCTTGAACATATCGTTTCTGAGGTAACCATTCCTAACCCCATCAGTGGGCAGAAGATAGCAGGGAGGACCATGCATGGGAGGGTTCTGTGGACAGTCCTAGGGGTATGTACATCACTTTCCATTGCTAAATTTCATACTCAACTGCAAGGAGGTCTAGGAATGGAGAGAAAACTGCTTCAGCAAACAGCGACATAGTCTCTGACACATTCCACCTTTGGGGTCAGCAAATATCCATTTCCTTCTTGTCCTTCTTGTCCTCTTACACAAAGCCCAGTTCAAAGTCTGGGATCCCTAACTGTTGTACAAACCTCTTGACCAGGTCTGGAGGGAACCTGTCAACCACACTTCAGGTCGGGTGGCTTATCCAACCCTGAAGGTCCGTGCTCAATCTACTCTCTGTACACATTTTGGTCTCTGCTTGCAAACAGGCAATTTTGCCTGAGCTCATCTCTTTTTGTAATGCTTTGTGAGAGGCAGCCAATAGTAACCAGTGCATATGTTTTTCCAACCAACTGCCCCAGAGCTACAGGTCAGTAGACTTTTTTACTAAATGTTTCACAATGCAGACCATGAATCTCCAACCCTGCCCACTCTGTCATCAGGCTCCTCACGGCCAGCCATTGTATCAATGCCATTTACATTTATTTTATTCTTATGGTGACATTCCTTCTGAAATAATTCCTGTACTGTAGAAAATGCCCTAAAATTTAAAACAGCTTGAAAATACTGGTTTTTTCCTATCAATAATTTGTTCCTCTTTCTACCCAATATTCTTCCTGCTTAAAATTCCCCAATGGATTCCTGTAGGATTTAAAATAGAATCTAAACCCTCTGCCATGGATTATAAGCCTCTGTGCCAACTGCTTGTCACCAACATTCCCAGCATCCTCTGGCACCACTGTTCTGCCCTCTGTGCCTCATTTACTTTGGGATGTTTTCCATTTCTTGAACATGCCCACCTCTTTGCTGTTAGCTGGTCCCCTTGCCTGTGATGATCTTCCTCTTATTGTCACTGGAACTGCAAAAAAAAAAAAAAAAAAAAAAAATCCTGTTTGTTATTTATATTTGGAGGTTTAAATGTAACCCTCTCAAATAGACTTTCTCTGACTTCACTTGCCCTATTTTTATCCTCTGTATAGCACTTATTACTATCTGATTCTTTTCTTCTCTCTTTCCCTTTCCCATTCCTTCCTTCTTTCCTTCCTTCCTTCCTTCTTTCCTTCTGTCCCTAGTGGAAGGTAGGCTTCATAAACCAAAAATCTGTTTCATTTTATTCTATGACTGTTATATTCATAGAAAAGTACAATGCTTGGACCATCATAATAGTCTAATAAATGTTTGTCAGGTGAACAAATGAACTCACATTCTAGAGGAATTGCCAGTATTGAATTTTACAATGAATCCAAGACATATAGAACTGGAAGAGATTTAGTTAATGATTGAATACATCCAATCTCAAACTTAATAGGTAAACAATTAATAGAGGTTGCAAGTTCTAGGAATATTTGAGATATCATCTCTTTCACCTACATGTTCTATCATTATATAAAGTGATTTATTTCAAATATCCAACTAGTTATCCTTGAAGAACAAGAATTAGCATATTTTCATTCATTTGCAGTAAGTGACCAAGTGACCTAGGTGACAATGACCACTGCGTGTCAGGTATTGTCTTTACTCAAACTAGTCAGTGGGGTAAATAAATTTACATGTCAAAATGATAACTCTCAGAGAGTTTCAGTAATTTTATTCTAAGTAGAGGTAGAACATTCTTTTTTGCTGTTAAACATTAAGGTTTTCATCTAATAAACTAGAATTGGCAAACTACTTCCAATGAACCAAACCTGTCCCACCACTTGTTTGTAAATAAATTTTTTTTTGGAACACAATAACACACTCATTTGTGTATTGTCTATGGCTGCTTTTATACTATAATGGAAGAGCTGAATAGATGTATCAGAAGTGGAATGCCCCTTGAAGCCTAAAATGTTTCCTGTCTAGCTCTTTAAGGAAAAGTTTGGCAACCCCTGTAGCAAACTATTACCTCCTGCAACCTCCACACTCAACCCTCCCCAAAACATCTTTTTCAGTTTATTAAAATGTAGCACTTTCTATAGTCGGGCATGGTGGCTCTCATGCCTGTAATCCTAGCACTCTGGGATGCTGAGGCAAGAGGATCATTTGAAGTCAGGAGTTCAAGACCAGCCTGAGCAAAAGTGACATTCCGTCTCTACCAAAAGTAGAAAAAATTAGATGAGCATGGTGGCTTGTGCCTGTAGTCCCAGCTATTTGGGAGGCTGAGGCAGGAGGATGGCTCGAGCCCAGGAGTTTGAGGTTGCTGTGAGGTAGGCTGACGCAACGGCACTCTAGTCCAGGTGACAGAGCGAGACTCTGTCAAAAAAAAAAAAAAAAATAGCACCTTCTCATTGAAAAAAATAAAATATATGCTGCCTAATATCTAAGTGCAGAACCATTATGCTTCCTTTTTATATTGTAATAAAATTTTACAATGTAATTGTATTTAATGCAAACTGTTCTTTCTCCAAAGGGGGATTCTGATATGTGAAAGTGTTTCTCAGGAAATTAATTAAATAACATTGAGTCAACAAGACTTTCAATTATAGGCCATAGGGACCAGTCTATTGGTTGTCACCAATAATCGTGTTGCATTTTTTTCTTTGATAGTATAACCTTCTCATTTTAGCTGGACAAAAAAGCACCCACTGAAACTGCTTTTTTCCAGCCTCATAGGTCTAGGAAAGCATTAGACCTGGTCAATACCTTGCCTTCTGTATATTGTTTTGTAGAAAAGTATTGTAACTCGCTCACTGACAATAAGACATATTCCTTATCCCTTTCTATGCCATTGGCAGAGAAAGGTGTCAAAGAGTCCAAAGCAGAAGGAACCAAGATAAGCCTAAGGTTCACTCCTCCCTCAATTCTGTGGCTTTTGTCAAATGACTTACCCGTCTTCTCATCTCTTTTCACATCTCTACACCATAAAATACGATCACTGTCAGGTTGTAGGAAAAGCCAGCACTAATGCACGCATAGTTTTAGCATCACATCTGCCCTGTACAAGGTCTTCAATATGTAGTAGCTACTATTGTCGCTTTAAATTACAACTAATATCTTACATCATTTGCCATCTACAAAGGTATGCTCTAGGAGAGGTGATCAGCTGTCTGAGGTCTATAGTATGGACCAGGGAGACAGTTTTATGGGCATGAAGTTCAAGCTCTATGTGACCTTCGACTTTGTGACATAGATAAATCGTAAAAATTCCATCTGCTGGTAACAAGGGCAAAAAATGCAAAAGTTATTCTAGAAACGGAGACTAGAAGTCAGCCTTGCCAGTGAAACCTTCTTTGGCTTCCCCATGTCATACCATGACCCCCCGGAACTTCTGAGCTAGGAAATATCAAAGTCAAATTGGTGACATCTCTTAAAAAGCATTTTTTCCTCAATTACTTCTGCCCTGTCAGTTCCATTTGGGCATAATTCAGCTCTCACGATATGCAAATTATTTCCTTGTTATTCTCTCTGCAGTGCTGTTGATAGATGAATACTTTGGGAATGAAATTCTAAAAGAGGTTTGAGATTCATGAAGGGAGTAAAGATGTTACTGGAGAAGAGTGCAGCATTTGTGGTCGGGGACACTGAAGTATCTCAGAAAGGAGTAGGAAGTCATCAGTGATAAGACGGGGAGATTTGTAGTTCCCTTTGCCAAGTGCCCTTTCTCTTTTTATACCCTCCATATTTAGAGCAGTGCCCTCCCTCCTAACAGGGAAGTTTAGGAGGGAAATGGAACAAAGAAGTAAAAAATAGTCAATGCACACTTTACAGCATGAAATGCAAGGTAATGATAGACATGTGACAGCACTCACATGTCAGCTTCCTCTCTGCGATATTAACTTGCAACCTGCGAAGGAAACCCTACTTAAGATACTCATGGATCAGAGCACAATGAATAAAAAATATGTGTGATACTTTCTGCAAAGAGGGGACTTTAGTTCAATTTCTATGGCAGGCAAGAAGAAAGCAGGAAATCAAACATTAAACATTGAGATGTTGATGACAGCCTAGGGTGGGCCCCCAAAATGTGGCACATCTGGAGAGCTTATTCTGAGATACTTAGCTGGCTGGTCTGCTTTCTGAGCAGGTTTGAATCGCATGGGGGCTCTACCTCCATTAGGCTAAACCTGGGCACATGTTGTTTGTTTCCAAAAATGTCCACTGTTTTATGCTGGATTTTGGGGGTGAGGTAGGACAGTTTGTGCTGAAATTTATAGAGGGTATCCAAGACCCAGAGTGAGGATGGTGCATGGTGACTGTTCCCCCTACAGAGGGCCGGGGGGATACTTACGCTTCTTGTGTAAAGTAGTGTAAAGTGTCAATAACCTATCTGGGATGCAACAGTAAAAGAGTACTACTAGGTACTGAGTTCAGTTAGGTTCAGAGATGAATTTGGCATAGCTTAAAATACCCTTGAAGGAAGAAATGATGTGGTAGTTTTTTATTAGGCTACTACCTTTTTCAACTTGAAAAAGAACAGCTTACAAATTATAATTCTATCCAAAATGTAGAATTCTGAGGCTTTGACAAATCATATTTAAATGATATTTCACTGCAGTAGATTGGAAAGTAAATTGAATTCTATTTAATGTGTATCTATTGCGCACCTACCAAGTGCCTGATGCTATTAATAGGATCAGCTCAAGAAATGCAAGGGGGAATATAATGCAACCCTGGGATCAGAGGTGTGCTCTGTAACCTGAATTTCTTCTGGCTTCACATGTAGGTCCAGATAAGGTGTATTCACATTTGACTGGATTGTGACTCTATCTGCATTCTCCACACCTCACCTGGTGTGAAAATCCCTTCAGCAGTGTATTTCTGGGTAATGCTACAAGGTGATTCACCTGGGCTTATGAGCAAGTCTATGGCCAGGCTTCAAGGGCTTGGCATTGTCGTTCCCAACACTTCCCCTGCTCCAACAGACTCTGGCACCCCGGCTGATGCTTTCTCTGCTGTCCTCAAGGACAACAGCATCAGTGCCCTGCAGAACTCAGCATGCCAGGGTGCCCCATGTGCCATGGCCAAGTGGAAGATCAATAGGAGGATGCCTCTCATTATATTCAGAGAAGGCTCTAAGCAGGATAGTTTATGTCCCAATATTTAAGCAAGATTAATAAAGCAGCATTATCAAGTTTTACTTTTTGCACTGCTCCATCATCCCCTTACCGCCATCCTCTCCCACTCCAGAACCCAATAGGATCCTCAAAGCCAGGCTAATGACATAATTGAACTGTCAGAAACCACACTGTGTTCAGAATCACTAATTCCCTCCAGCAACAAAGCCTCAGCCGTAGAGACGATCTCTTCATACCTGGTTCCTTCTTCCCTTTGAATGTGTTTCCCTTGATATTTCTCTGTCCAAGTCCTTGCACAATTGTGTTCCTGGCAGATGCACTGAATAGGCTTTCAGATATGCTTAGACATGTGTAAGTTGCTTAGGCATGTCTAGGGTTGCTCATATACAGGGATTTGAGTAATGTGCACTTTATTTATGTCCTGCATGGAGTCCCATGTAGCAGGACTTTTTCTAACATCCACTGCTCTGTGACTTCTTCTCCCTTGCCTGTACTCATTTTTCAAGGCCTGCTCACATTCATCCTACCTTCCATCCAATTTATATACAGTGATGGAGTTGCCTGTCTTACCTCTGCATCTGCACATGCTGGTCTCCTTAATTACATGTCTTCTCTTCCTTTCTCTACCCGATAATCACTTCCTTATTCTTCAAGAGTCTCCTAAAATACTTCTTACTCTCTCATACTTGTTCCATTAGAGATGCTGTCATCTCTATTTCCATTGTGCCTTGTGCCCACCTTTACATATCACTGAGCCCATCACAGTCTATACTTATCTTTACTTGTTCAACCCCTTCTTTAAATTCTGAACTTCTCAAGGGCAAAAGTTCAGTCTTATTGCTTTATTCACAGTGCCTGGCACAGGGTTTGACATGAGTAAGTGCACAATGGTTGTTGAAAGGAAGTCAAGACGGATGTTCATGTTTATATTAAAAAACTAACTATAAATGTCACCTGGAATCACCAGTGATGCATGCTAAAAGAAATTGTCCCTCTCTCCTCTGGGAGCTGCATGAATGAACGTGGAAATACATGTTTGTACTATTGATTTTAACTCAGAGAGAGGCCAATATCTAGAATCAGGGGCTGTATCCTAACCCCCTTCAAGAGTGGCAGGGAAGGCAAAGGCAAAATTGAACGTAGTCATCTACATTTCTGGGCACTGTGCTCTTTGAAGCTCTTCAAAAACTGTGCAAAACCCTCTTAGCAGATTATAATGTCATTGTTGACCACTTTGTATAAATAAACTCAGAGCAGAAGCAGACATGGTGTGTTAAAATAATCACAAGAAACGTCATTGCAACCTCTTGGCGGATTGACCACAACTGGTGAACAAAAACAAATTAAAACAACCACAGAAATGATAATTCATAACAAAACAGAACAAAATAAGATAAAACCAATAATCACGCTTTAACAGCATTTTCGCAGGAACTAACGTCCTGCCAAAGCTGCAGGATGTAACCAAGTCAGATTGTAATGGCTGCGGGGATGCCCCTTTTCTGACCGTGGTTGTCTGAGGGTAGGAGACTCATTTCAAGATACAGTCTAGAAAATATGGTGCCATCTTCAGTCTGGCTGGTGTGGGAAGTCAAATTCCTAAACCTAAGGTCTCTAATAGGTTGGCACTCAGAGGCCTTAACAAATGTTTGGCTGTGCGTTCTCACATATTTCTGCACAATCCCCCTGTCTTTAAATGGTGCCATGTATACTCCTCAAATCATGAGTCATGCGACTTTGCTCAAGTCTCTAAGAGGACTGTTTATATCATGTGTCTTTAGAAAGAAAAAAAGGGAAATCGGATGCTTCTTTTATTGCAAAACTTCTTAAGTTGGAATGCGACAGTTCCTTTAATAAATTTATGAATCATAATATCTGTAAATTATAAAACAAATATATGGATTCTCATCTTCTGCAACAAATGACTTTCTGTATCTATGTAAATAGTAACATGTAAAGGACTACTTTATTTTTATTTTATTTTTTATTTCAAAATATTCAGGAGATCCAAATGTTTTAGTTACATGGATACGTTTTATAACACTTGAGTTGGGGCTTTTAGTGTTGCACCTAATAGGCAGGTTTTTACCCTTCCTCTCCTCCCCCACTTCTTGATCTCCAATGACCTTTACATCTCTTTGTGCTTGTGTGTGCCCAATGATCAGTTCCCAGTTATTAGACAGTACATGGGGTGTTTGATTTTCCATGCCTGAAATACTTCACTTGAGATCCTGCAAACAATAATATTTCATTCATTTTTTTGGCTGAGTAGTACTCCATGGTATATATAGAACATATTTTCTTAATCTGCTCATGAATTTATGTGCACTTAGGTTGATCCCACATCTTTGCAATTGTGAATTGTGTTACGATAAACATTCAAGGGCAAATGTCTTTTTGGTAAAATGACTTCTTTTCCTTTGGGTTAATACCCAGTAGTAGGAATGCTGGATCAAATGATAAGTCTACATTTATTTCGTTGAGAAATCTCAATACTGTTTCCATACAGGTTGTCCTAATTTGTAGTCCTACCAACAGTGTACAAGCATTTCTTTCTCTCTGCATCAATGTCAGCATCCACTGTTCTTTTGTTTTTAATAACAGCCATTCTGACAGGGGTAAGGTGGTATCTCATTGTGATTTTAATTTTCATTTCCCTGATGATTAGTGATGTTGAGCATTCATTTATGTTTGTTGGTCACTTGTCTGTTTTCTTTTGAAACCTTCTGTTCATGTCTTTTGCCCACTTTTTAATGGAGTTGTTTGTTTTTTTCCTTGCCAATTTGTTTCAGTTCTTTGTAGATTCTGAATATTAGCCCTTTACTGGATATATAGATTGCAAATATTTTCTCTAATTCTGTATAGGTTGTCTTTTTAGTCTGTTGATTATTTTCCTTTGCTGTGTAGAAGCTTTTTAATTTAATCGAGTCCAATTTACTTATTTTTGTTGTTGCTATATTTGCCTTTGGAATCTTAGTCATAAATTCTTTGCCTAGGCTGATGTCTAGAAGAGATTTTCCTACATTTTCTTCTAGAATTTTTATGGTTTCGTGCCTTACATTTAAGTCTTTTATCCATCTTGAATTAATTTTTGTAAATGGTGAGAGAGATTGGGGTCCTGTTTCATTCTTCTGCATATGACTATCCAGTTTTCTCAACACCGTTTATTGAATAGGGCTTCTTTTCCCAGTCCATGTTGTTGTCTGCTTTATTGAAGATCAGTTGGTTGTAGATAGATGGTTTTATATCTGGGTTCTCTATTCTGTTCCATTGGTCTATTTCTATACTTTTATACCAGCACCAGACTGTTTTGCTTACTATAGTCTTATAGTATAATTTGAAGTCAGGTAACGTGATGCCCCCAGATTTTTTCTTCTTGCTTAAGAAGAAGATATTATTCTTATTTTGATTTTTGCTGATAAGAAGACCCATGTTAATTTGAGTATCTTTTATTTGTAGGTAATCTCTGTTTTGTCTCCACTAGCATCTAAAATTTCCTTTTTATCTTGATATTCTGCAGTTATACCACAAGGTGTCCTGTAAAATGTTTCAATTCATTCCACATAGGGCTCCAAGTGAATTCTCAATCTGAGGAAGGGCACTTGCCTTTCTTCAGTGCTGTAAAATTCTCAGCCATTATTTATTTCAATATTTCTGTACACTACTCTCTTTATTTTCTTCTAGAATTCTAATGAATATATTAGCGTTCTTATTCTCTAACTCTATATTTCTTCGGTGTTTTCCACTTCTGTGCTGGTAATATGAAATATCATCAGATTTATCTTCAGTGTACTAACTATGCCTTAGCTAAGTCTAGCACTGTATGAATGCTTAGGCCACTTTTTCTTGATTTCTCTATTTTAGATATTATTTCTTTATTTCCTCTTAGGGAAGATGAGAAATTGGTTCTTCACAGTTTCCTCTTTATACTTACACTTCCCTATCCTCAATTTTCCCAGTAGAGTGTTCTCGAACATGTTCGTTACATTGAATATTATTTGTAGCTAGGACACAATTTTCTGAAAATTACTTTATCTTTTCTCGCCAATTTTGTTTTCCTAGAGCTCATAACCTCCTTTTTACTTTTTCTACTTACTTACTATCTCCTTATCACAGATTCTTTTCCCAAACTCTCGGACTCATCAATAATATAGCCTTTTTAGCAAAATGAAATCCTTGAGTAGTTTATAACTTTGGTTAGTTTTTTTAGAGAAACCGAAATGGAGCCCTGTGTTCTCCTGCTTATCTGTGATCTTTGTTTTCTTGTCTCTTTCACAGTTGTTTTCCTAAGACTCCTTTTTCTCAAACTCCTGTTGGATCCGCTGGTTCATGGATCCTATCATTTCCTGTTTCATGATGAACGACTTCAGTAGCTCGTGGAGACATGACATGGAGGAAAATATCTTTCATCTATATTCCAATCTTATATTTTTTCCCGATATAAAAATTCTGTGCTGTAAATCGTATTTCTTCAGAAATTTTAAGGCATTGCTTCACTGTGTTCTAGCCTTAAGAATTTGCTTTTAAGAAATTGCATACCATTTTGATTCTCCAGCTGTTCTATAAGATCTTATTTTTCTCTCTGGAAACTTTTAGGAATCTTTTGTTTTCCTCTGAAGTTTTAAAATTTTAAGATGAAGTTCTTTGGGGTGTGTGTGTGCACCTCTTTATCATTATTCTGGGTATGCAGTGGGCTCTTTCAAACTGAGAAAGCAAGCAGTGTTTCTGCTCTGGGAAATTTTCTTTTATTGTTTCTTTGATAATTTTTCTCTTCCATTTTATATGTTCTCTGCTTCTGCAAATACTGTAAATCAGATATTGGATATTCTAAAATAATCCTCTGAAATGTCTCCTCTATTCCTCTCCTATCATGAAATCTTTGCCTTTTTCTTAGATTTCCCACGAACTTTAAAAATCTTGTAATATATTCTTTATCATTTGTGAAGAATTCCTTGAAAAATTATTTTCTTGATTCACGGAAGCAATGTCTTCTTTTATCTCTATGATCATATTTGTGTATGTATTTAAATTTTTTCATGCTATACGTTTCTTTGTTTCCTCTGAGTTCTCTCTTTTTCTGTTTCCCTTAGCCTTTTAATTTATTGCAGGGATATACACAAATAACAAGTGATCCACTCTTCATTCTTAAATAAAAAGGGACACTAAAATGTTGAGTGTAAGCTGCTGTGTGCACAGTAGGATTTGTGAACTGGAAAATCTCATTGAAGGTAAATTGAGCAGGGATCCCGAAGTTATTTCAAGGGATGCCCAAATGCTAATACCTGTATCTCTTTTCACTGGGACCATCCTATTTAGCCAATTTAGAATTTATCAGCATCTTCCCTTGGAGTATTGAGCCCATACTTCGGAACTAAGTGGGAAAGTAAGATAAAGAGATTTATTGCTCGATATATAATTGCTTACTCAATTCACCTGTGCATGGCATGGGGGGGGGCAGGGGGAGGTCCAGAGCTTAAAAATGTTCATCATTTTCTGAGAATAATCTTTACCTTTTGCTATGGTTGAAGGAATGAGAGAAGGAAGGAGAGTACCCGGGATCTAGTTCCTTCTCACAGAGTTTCAGTCCGCTTTAACATCCATTCCTCACTCTGTTTTCTGAAGTGCGCGGTGTTTCTAATCCCTGAGCCTTCAGCATTCTATGTTGCCAATCAGCTTGCTTCTTTTTGAAAGCCCTTTTTTTTAAGCACTTAGGGTTGTCTATCTGTGATCATCTTCTCATCATCTCTTTGTCCTTTTAGTTGGCTTTTTGCATAGAAAAGAAATAGATGCACCGTTATATTTACTGTATTTAACCAAAAGTCTATTTGACACATTTTCAAATCTGCATTTTATTTTATTATCCTGTTCCTTTTCTTGTGTTCTCAGGTGTGGTGTACACTGCTCATTTCTGCATTTCTGAACATCTTTAACAGACTCATTTCTTAGTGACTTTCATATTGCCACGCGAAGCGAGCTCCCTGTGTTCAGAACAGTCGACTTTCTCTCACAATACAGTTTGCTTCTGTGCTTTGCTTACTGCTTTGTTTGTTGACTCTCAGACAATGCAATAGGTGTACTGCTTTTTATAAGCAAATTTTCAGGAGTTAGTTTCAAGCTTGCCTCTTTTTGGGTCTCCCTTGTTTTTAAACCAGTTTTTGTATTAGTTTCTTGGCTCAAAATCTTCTCCATGTTGTTGGAATACCACTTCCCTGCAGGGGACTGAACATCCACCTAAGCCTGGGCAGACGGCTTAATTGCAGGACACGTGGCTGTTTGGAGAATGGAGATTTTGTGGATGGGACAACTTTTCCCAGATTCCAACCTTTGTGCAAAGAGCCCATTTTAAGCTCCCAGCCAGCTCTACTTCCTTCCAACACAGGGTCTGAGGCTTTAAGCTCCAGGAAGTTGACAAGGACGATATAAACCCAGCCCCTAAGGTGCACATGTAGACTCCTTGTGTCCTTGAATCCCTAGGCTTCAACCCCAACTCACTGCCTGAGGTATGAGCTTGCTCCTCTATGGCATCTGGATAATACCTTTCATGTGCTTTCAAACTCTGATTTTTTTTCTTACATTTTACCTAGTATTTCTATGTTGTGAAGGGCGAGAGAAGCAAGAGGAAGGCAGAACCCAGAGCTCTCATTTTATAACTGTTCAGCTGCTATGTGTGTGTGTATGTGCATGTGCAAACAATCCCTTTTTGTGCTTTGAGGCATTTGTGCTTTTTCCTCCCCAGTTGTCTCCTAAGCTTAAAGAAGCCCTGAGATAACTCACAGCTTTTGTAAATGGGAGGGAGAAAAGACTCCTACTTTGGGGTCAAAGTGATCACATCAGAGCTCCCTGAGCATAAGAGAAAGTAGGCATGTCTGTTACTTATCCATAGAGGGGCTTCCAGATGTTCCCCTAACAAAATACCTTCCTCGCAGGCTGCTCACATTATAAAATCCCACTCAGAGTCTTCTATAGGCATTTGTTTTTAATATGAATTCTCTCACTAGGTAGACTTCAGGGGGTCCACGTAAGTCCTGAAATTTTGTGCAAACCTATATGGATATGAGATTTATTACCAGGTGAAATAATCCATAGTGTTTATTTTCTGTTAGTATACAAATAATCCTAGTGATGAAATATGCTTAGGCTTATTTGTCATTTGAATGCTTTGGTTTTTCATACTTTTTCCCAAGAGGGTCAGTGGGCCCCCAGGGACAAGAACAGGACCTACCATCTCTTCATCCCCATCCTAACACAGTAGCTGGCACTCCCTAAGTGGATTGCAAGTATTTGTTGAATGAATGCATGAGAGGGAAGGTGACAAAGGACTAGAAAAGAGCATCGCTTGGAAAAGGGATGTTGAGGGAGTGGCCAAGAAAGAAAAGTTGATGATTGGGCTTCCAGAGATGAATCCATCTGTCTTTATAATATGTCACTGGGCTGAAAAAAGTTAATGAAAGAACACAATAAAATTAATTTTTAAAATCCCTAACTGAAGAGCTTTTCACAAATATGACTAAAACAAAAACAATGACAAAATGTGCATGTTCTCATTCAGTAGAGGTAATGGATATTAAGACAAGTCTAAATTGTGTGCTATTGAGCATCAGGGGAAGAAAAGAAACCAAAGATATTCCACACATGGCCTTCTCTATTAACCCATTTAAAAATGATGGGGCAAAAAATTTGATCACAATTTTCAGATCAACTTCCCAGCAGGCCTCCAGGGAGCCTCCAATTTTATCCCATCTCCATTATGCTTCGTGGAAAGACACATGACTTCTTTGTCTCTCAAAATAAGAACCAGGCCCCTTGGACAGATGATGCAAGAAGGCAATTATGTGCACACCAATTGCTTCCACAGCTTGGGGGAGAAGTCACTGGTGTACAAACAAGCTGCACTGCTTTTGAAAAAGTCTCTCAATCTGGACTCTTCGACTGCATAAGCCCTTCCCTCATCTCCAGTAGATTTTACAGTTAGAAGGGAAGGGAAAATTAGACAGATAAACTGCCAGTAGGGTCAGGTTGAGGCAGGTTTCTTGAGAAGCTGCAAAGTTGCAACTTTAGCATAAAGTCCTCCCTGCCAATCTAGGGGGGGCACGGTAAAAATAGTTGAAGTGGGGGGCACAGCGCTAAATGGATTCGGTCCCTGATGCCTTTTCAAATATTTCTACCAGGTTTTCCAAGCAGTGTCTGCTGCCAATCATAGTGGTTCACTGATGAGGAACTCTAAGAGGGAAAAGAAATCATATGCAAATTCTCGACATTGGAGGGAGGTGGGGGAAGAAATGCATGTCAGAAGAGGGTCAAGGAAATATATTAATAAATAAGTAAATCTCCTAACAAGTGAAATGCATCTTTTGAAAACTTCCAGACCAGCTTATCTGTACAGATTCCCAGGTTGCCCCCCACCCCCACAGTGGACTATTCTACCATTTCTCTAACATCCTTATTTCCTATAGTAAATTAATAAAACAGAAGTTCGTCTCTGAAATGAAGTCAGCGTTCAGAGCAAAGAATCCCCAAAGCTGTTTGAAACTGTCCGGAGCTTTGGAAACACACCCAGAACTACTCAGGAATGCACAAATCATTGTTCCCATCTTGCAGGCTCCTGTCCTTCCTGTGTCATAAATTATCTTTCCAGTAAGGGCCATGGTCAAGTTGTGCAAGTCAAGGACAAAGGGCTGGTCACTGGCACATTCTGAAATAGGTTGCACTTGCTTCTGGAGCACAGTCTCTGTTTTCTGTCGAGTCTCTGACCTACCCCTCTGGGTTCCTGAGCCTGTGCTTTCCAGGACTTAACTGCTGGCCTGGTCTTCCTCCTCTCCAGCCCCATCCCAACTCGCTAAACCTGCGCTGCCTTGGGCAGGTGCCATGTTCACAACAACCTAAGAGATAAATTTCTAGGGATGTAGTGATATTTACATTCCTGTGGTTAAGAGCTCAGGCTCTTTCTGGCTTCCAACCCCCTAATCAGTAACTACTTACTAGCTCTGTGATCTTGGGGCAACCACAAGGCTTCTACGAGCTGAACTTTCTCATCTGCAAAATGGAGATTATAATGATTATATTTTTAAATTATTTTGAGAATTAAGTGCAGTTATGTTTGGGGTGTAGAGTGTTGTTCTAATGCCTGGGCAATATTCGATAAATAGTAGCATTATTACTATTGTTATTGTTGAAAGAGTATTTAAGCCAAGCAAAAGATTTCTTAATGGGAGGCACTTATGAATCATTGAAGGAGACAAGGGATGGAAAGGATTTTTTTTTTGTCATATGTTAACTGTTTTTCTACCTGTCTGTTTATCTATCATCATCTGTCTATATCTGTCATAGGGGCCCATGTGAAGATAATGAGTAAGATTTGAAATTGGGACTGTCTCCATTTCTAGTGTGTAAAGATTGTCATGGTAATATGAACATTACCTATATGAACCATGGGTATGTGTTTATAACATCCCCAATTTTAATGGCTTTAGTCAATGAATCCATTTATTTATTCCATCATTCAATCTATATTTAACAAGAGTAATCAAGTGCCAGGCCCTGGGTTAGATTCTAGAGCCAAAGGAAAGAACAGCGTATAGCTACTGCCTTTAAAAAGTTCATGGTTCTACCATAAAGCCAACAATTCAATAAAAAATTTTGATATGACTCAAATATTGAATGAACTTGTTAATGCTTGTTAATCAAAGTCTTTATATACAGGATCTGACCCACCCAATGGCCCGATGACTCATTCTTGAGGGGATGTTCTTGCTAAGTCTCTCTGCCTCCCCAGAGGGTGCCAACTAAACATCTCTCACTGGGTCCTACAACTACTTGTAGTGGCCACACACACATCTGTCAGGAATATAATCCAAAGACCAGTAACACTTGCTCAATATTCCTCAGAGGCTCATTGAAGAGCATGGTTTAAAAAGCACATAGCCTATGACTTCTGACAGTTCTCTAAAATCTATTCTTGATTTGAACCTCACCAACAGAGAATAAGGAATGCAAGCTCCATCACTGTGGTTATTCACTGGCTCCCACCCCTTAATATTTGTTCTTGGTCTGATATCATCAGCTCACACTGAGGGTTGGGATAAAGGAAAAAATCCTAGAAAAACTATTATTAGATCAGTTAAAAGATATATTGATGTTGCACCTTAGACTACCCCCTTTTCACTATAATTTCACTACTGTGTCATGCCCCTCGGTGCTCAAACATCCATCTTTAAAAAAATAAATACCCTCCCTGGATCACATGTCACTGTCCAGGTACTTGACCGTTTCTCTGCTACTCTTTTGAGCCAGCCTTCTAGAAAGAGTTGCCTGACCCCTGGTCAAGCCTCTGTCCCCTGCAGTCTGGGCTTTAGTCCCACCACTAAGTGGAAAGACATGATTTAAACCACTCGTTAAATCACTTATGTTAAGGCAACCAGTAGTCACTCGCTCTCTTTGTCTTGAAACATTCTCTCCTCTCCATGCCTGACCTTCCTGACAGCACTCTTCTCTTTTCCCTCTCTTTTTGGTCCCTTTTGTTGGTGTCACACTCCACCTGACCTCAATACTGAGTCCTGAGGACTCAGTCCTTGATCTCTTCTATTATTGCACTTTTCTCCAGGTGACCTTGTCTACTCCCATGAATTTAAGTACTGCATTTAATGATTTAAAAAAAAAAACAAAACAAAACAAAAAACAAATATATATGCACAATTGAGAATTATTCCCTGAACTTTCATTCACTATGTCTCACTGCCTTGTACATACCATCCACATTTATATGGCTCTCGAATGTCTTACACTTAACCAGATTTAACCATTCTTTATTTCCCCTTTATCAGAAGTTTTTTTAAATACCTGTCTTCCCTGTCTTGGTGAATAACTCCAATATTTACCCTGCTACCCAAACCAGAAACCCAACAGTTACTCTTGATAACTCCCTTCCTCTCACTCTTACTCCTAATTTATCGGGCACATCCTATGGATTCTACCTCTGGTCCTGTTCCTTTCCATCTCCAGTGCCAGCGGAGTGGTCTAGACTCATCAGCTCCCGATTGGAATTCCACAACTGGACTCTCTGCCTCTACTCTGCTCCTTTCTGACACGTTCTCTACAAAACAGAAGTGATCTTCTTAAAAGTGAATTAAATCATATCAACCTACTCCTTAAATACTCTAATGATTCCTGTCCTTAAGGAATAGCATCCAAACACTTTACCATGGCCTACAATGCGGTGAATGATTTATCTTCAGCTTTATCTCGACCCACTTTTGTCACTGATTCAACCTCCTGATGAGGAATGGAAGTTTATAAAGAATGGATTGTGGCAAAACAGGTTTTAGTGGCAAGACAGATTATGCCAGGGAGAAAAGAAGAGGCTTGGCTAGCAAAGGTAGTCTTGCTATATAAATGAAACCTTACAGTAGTGGCCCTCAGAGAGAATAGATGGAAGTTGTTTTGTTTTGTTTTGTTTTCAGACTTTTAAAGGTATCAGACTCTCAGTTAATTTTTCCTAGACTGGATAAGGAGACAGCTACCTGCATTCTCTACAGATGTAAATTTCTTCCCACAAAAGACAGCTTTGCAGCTTTATTTCTGTCTGCTGGATCTCTGTCAGCTGTCTCAAAGTACTTCAAAGAAATATATTTTGGGGTAGTCAGGCACGGTGGTGCATGCCTATAGTCCCACATACTCAAGAGGCTAAGGCCAGGAGGATCAGTTGAGCCCAGGATTTTGAGGTTGCAGTGAGTTATGATGATGCCACTGCCCTCATATCTGAGGAACAGAAGGACACCATGTCTCAAAAAAAATAAATAAATAAAATGAAATAAAAAATATTTGGGTGTAAAATATTCTGAATTTCTTCACTATCTTCCATATCATTTAACTTTTCTTTTGCTAATGTTACTGAAAGCTCTGCCACTTGTCCATGAGGCCAAATGAGAAGAAGGAGGACAAGTGGTTTAAAGGAGGAAGCAAAGAGACATTTTATTACTTTGCTAGTAAAAGGAGGAGGATGGAGACTCCTGTTTGAAATGCCATTGCCCTCCTAATAAGGAGAAATATGGAGTTTTTTAAAGAGTGGGTTATCATTATCAACTTCAGGCAATTACTGCTCAACTATAGTTGATGATTCTGATAATCCCATCTCCCCTAAAGACAATCCCCTGACCTCTACCCAGGACCTCCCTTTACACCAGATCCAGGCTGAGCCATCTTCTTCAGCACAAATAACAAAAGACTTGCCCTGTCCCTCCCAACCACTGGCCTGAGGCAGGATGTGTTAAAGAGACAGAAAATATTTTGCTTTTTTTTTTTTTCCAGGCCATTCTCTCTGTTACACTTACACTTGGTGTTTATTTCTTTCTAATCTGTTTTGAGAGATTTTCTGGACTGTATGTTTTAGATAATTTGGTTTCTGGAAATTCCTATTATTTTGCTATTTTGCTGTGTTTTTATAATCATATTTTTAATGTTTTCTTCATAGCTTTTTCTTATTTTCTTACTCTCCCATTCATAACACTCTGTTCTTCTTAAGTGGTTTAGATAGCCTCTTAAATCTTTCTCTGTATACCAATTAGATTCTTGCTGTTGATGTTGAGTTCTTTTCTAAGGGCCATTATTCTTTTTATTTATCTAAAATATTCAGATAAATTTAGATAAATATTCTCTTGCATTCTCTTCATTTTCCTCAAATGCTTTGTGACTTTGGCTATCTGAATATATTTATAAATAAAGAATATAGCTTGATTAGTGTACCAGAAGGGGTGGGGCTTTTTCCCCCCAATGGTATGTTTCCTAAATGGGCCTCTCTCCTGAATAGATTAAATAACTGCATGCTTTGTAGAGTTTAATTGCACCTGTCAGACAGGGAGGTTCCTTGTTTTGTGCATGGGCAGGGTGTGAACTAAAATAAAAGCCTAAGGCCCCTCCTGACTCAACAGACTCCCTCTTGGCCAAGGGGACCCCAGAGAAACCTTAAAACTGAGTTCACAGCCATGATGGGATGGGAGGTCTGATATCCTCATTATACCCCTTCCCTTGCTAATGGCTATTGTCAACAAAAAAGGAGGCAAACTCTGTAAAATAATTTAAAGAGGTTTATTCTGAGCCGAATTTGAGGACCATGGCCCAGAGCCATGCCCAAGAAGCCTTGAGCAAGTGGACTTGCTATGGTTGGGTTACAGTTTGGTTTTATACATTTCAGAGAGACAGGAATTACAAGTAAAGTCGTAAACCAATACATGGCAGGCATAATTGGTTTGGCCCGAAAAGGTGGGACATCCCAAAAGTGTGGTGGCTTACAGGTTATAGATTAAAGACTCTGATTTGTAATTGGTTAAAGAAATGGAGCTTTGTCTAAAGGCTTGGAATGTTTTAAGTTAAGATAAGGAAGTTTGTTAATTTAGGGACAAGCCCATGGACCACAGACTCAGACTCCAGTGATTTGTTATGTAAATTGAGGACCTGTTTGTTTGTCTGTCTTGCATATCCCTAGGCCTGCTAATGAGCTACAAAGGATATCTCCAAGAAGGAAGGGGGCATGAGGAGGCTTGTCTGACCTCCCTCCTCATGTCCAGCAACTCCCCGTTAGGGTATTTCTGGGGTCCTCTTGGCTGAGAGGGGGTCCATTCAGTCAGCTGGGGGGAGTTTAAGATTTTATTTTAGTTCACACCATCAAGGTTTTTTTCTTTAAGGGCTAAACACAAACCAATATCATGATCTACTTATCTGTATTTGTAGTTTCAGCTCTACAACCAACATTAAAACAGCATTCTTTCCTGATGAGAGACCACCAGCCACAGAGTGGTTTAGCCAGTCTAAGGAACATGCACAGAGAGGGTTTTCATGTCCTCGTTTCACCTTTTGACATCAGATGGCCTCCATGTTCTGAACATGGACCCTGGAAGGGGCATAAAACTTGTTTGCATGTGCGCATGTTTCTCCTTTCATAAATATTCATGACTCCTCCTACAGCTCATTAAATATGTATATTTGGCCACCCTGCTCAGCATAATTTCCTATTCCCATTGTCTGTGCCTTGAAGCACCTGTTCCTGGCTTCTGGCCTGGGCTCTGCTTCCCAGCCTGTTAGAATGGCCACCCACAGGCCATAACACTTTATGAGAAATAAAGCTCTCCCTTCCAAATTTATGAACCTCATCATTTCCTTCAGTTAACAAGGGGGTAGGCAGGCAGCACAGCAGCAAGCAAATTGCCTGAGTAACAAAGATTGACTCTCAGGTGGGAACATTTAATGTGTATCTCTCCCGGGTATCCAGATCTTATTTTAATTTCATCCAGATCCCCTTTTAAGGTTTTCGATTATCTCAAGCTCTTTTAGGATTCTCTCTCAGACCTCAACACCTATACTAGGAGCCCTTTCTAAGATTATATCTCTATTCATTTAGAAAAGAGTTCATAGGATTCTATTTCATGAGCAAATTCTGCAGACAGCTGTTCTCTCTATGTTGATGACAGAGAGTGACTGCCTTACCTCGCTCATCTGGAAGCAGTCCTTTAACCCTGAACTTGGATGATTGCCTCAAGCCCACATCCTCTGTGTGTACTTGTTAACCCCAGTTTGGTGTTCCCAGACCTCTGATGGCAAGAGTGGCTTTTCTCTCTGCAGTGGCCTTTGCCTGTGTGTGTTTGGAGCTATGGATTGTTCTACTTTGGTTGTCTTCCCACTCACCCTCTTCTACTTTCCACTATTAAGAAACAGCTCACTATTTTGGATCCACTGACAATATCCATTTCAATTTTCAGCACAAATGCTTATCCTATATTTTAAAGCATGTTCACCATCATTTATGTGTGAATTTGGGAAGGATGGGAAGTAGACACATGAGCTCAATTCTACCATTATTTCTTGGAAGTTCCTCTCCACCTGCAGTTTTATCTCCTTCAACCTTTCTTTCTGCCCCCAGGGTCTAAAACACTTGTTTCACAGGGCTATCCTGCCATGTTTAATGCACCCTTGTTTGTCACTATAATACACTGTGGCACAGTGTGAGAGACGAGTCATTAAGTAAAATACACATGAGAAGCTCCGATAGAGTCACGTATGAATGCCCTATGGGCAAAAGGGACAGTGTGACCAGCTGGGGTTATGGACATGCACAGAGGAGCCAGCACAAGAGTCTTCACAGAGGAGGTAAATCAAGCTAACTCTTGAGGAGAAAGAAGGCGTTCACGAAGGAGAGGACCCAGTGCAGAGAGGACAGGATGTACTGAGGCATAAGGTGTGAACATATCACACCTGATGGGAGCCTTGAGTAATTCTGACTCGAGGTGAAGGAGTGTGCAGGGGATGATGAAGGGTACCAGATCAGGAGTCAGATCTTGAAAGGCTTCTGTCTATGGTGCTAAGCGGTTTGGAATTTACCCTAAAGGCAGAAGTGACTATTGAAGGATTTCAAACTGGGAGATAACAAGATGGATAAAGGCTAACATTTATTAAGCTCTTAGGATATGCCAGAAGGTGTTCTAAGTGCTTCATATGAATGAAGTCATTTAATCCTCACAACAGTCTCATGAGGCAGATGTTATTAATGTCCTCATTTTCCAGTGAAGAAACTGATTCTTAAACAGAAGTTTCTTGAGGGCTGGTTCTTCATTTGTTCAGAGACAGGTCCTGAGTTTCTAGCATTTCTAGCATGATGAATGTATGCTGAATGAATGAGTGAATGAGGCACACAGATTATACTTCCAGGGAGGTCAGAGCCAATTTAAAGAGGGATGGCCTGACCCCAGAGTCAACACATTTAACCATGTCATTATTTCCACATGAGAAAGGAATATGGGAACACCATATCTTCCTTTCTTTCTCAGGATCACCTGCGGATGGTAGTGACCCACCCATGTTGCTAATCCCTGAGTTGCCTCGTTGCCCTCCATTTGGCTTCTGAGATCTTTCATTACTTCTGTAACTAACATCCTGCATTAAATTTCCTATGTTTGAATACTTAGAATTTTTTTTTCTTAGTCATGGCCTAAGTGATATGGTCAACGACAACAAAGAAATGAAAGAGTGCTGCTGGATCATCTTTTTAATCTGCAGAACGAATGGTTAGCTGCAAGAGGAATATTCACTTCTGAAATTTGAAGGTTCTATAAATGGCATTTACTAAATTGTTGTCCAAGGATCATCTGCTTCAGAATTCACTGAAAGTTGATTTAAGCTGCCTTTTCCTAGACTCATCTTTAACCTACTAACTCAGAATCTCTGGGGGATGTGGCTGGAAGATCTGCAATTTCAACCTACCCCTTCTAAGATTCTTTTAAAAAATAAAGTTTGAGATCAAATGTCCTACCATCTCTGATCGTCTTGGGCATATCTGAGAGGTGATATAATGTGTGTATTAAGGTATTCTGATGAAATTTTCTTGAACTCTATTTCCGGAGATGCCACCTCTCAAATCAAGAAATTTAAATGTTTGCTTTAAAATATTTAAAATGTCACATTTTATGAGTATTTCAGAAGTAAACTAAGTCCTAAGCAGGGGTAAATACGTTGCACATACCAGTAAGGAATTTCACAATCCACAAAATAGTGGATATATAAACTATTAAACTATGTATAGGCCAAAATTTCATGCTGTTCTTGCTAGACCAGTGGTTGCCAAGTCTGATTTTATCATACCCTGAAAGGGATTAACTTATGTAAAGGTTAGCAAGTATTTTGAACATACTGCCAATAAAAATAAGTTTTAAGACATTACTTAAAGTATGTATTGTCCAACATTTTCAAGAGAAACCAAAGAGATGGGGTGCTTCAATGATAAAATATAGTGATAACCTTTTCTTAGCCTAGGTTGCCCTACAAAGGAAAGCTTGAGGCAGGCTCTTGGGTACAAGTAGCTTGTTTTGGTAGGAGAACTGAGAGAAGAGGAGCCGGGAAGTGGGAAAAGGAAAGGCCAATCCAAGACTGTGTGATCAAGATGACTGTGAGTAAGGGCAACAGGGGCTTGATCCCAGCAGGGACACTTCAATGAGGCAAATAGAATAAATGTACTTCAAAATTGCCCTCCAGCTACACAGAGGAGGGGGCATTTGTCCATCAGTCCTTGTACTTCACTGGTCAGTGGTTGCCCAATAGTAATTTGACTCTATACACTTCTAGGCACGTATGCAGGTTAGGATGGCGGAATGGGTCTCTGCAGCCAATCTATGCAGTAATCCCGGGCAATAAACAAACAAACAAATAAATACATAAGTAAAAAGACACATGGTGGCACTGAGACAAACTGCTGATAGGTTATCCCTGCATACAGCTGGTTGCCGTAATAATGACCTCTGTACAAAGGTGGGCAAAAAATGAAGTACAGCCCAAAGGGAATCCAATATACCCTTTTTAAGATCTTTAATAATTATCAGAAATAATGCACTAATAAAAAGGGTTTTTTCAGTGCATGAATTATAAATATTTTATCTCAAGGAATGGTTTTGTATTTTTAGTCTGGGTTCTGTTTATGCTCCATCTCTTCTTCTCTTGGTCTGATGGGAAGCATTTGTCCCTTCATCATTAACATGCAAAACTTGGAAAGCGCCCATCAAATAAAAGCAGGTTAAAATAAATTTCCCATGACATAAAATTAACCATCACAGCTATATCTTGAAATTGTTTATTGGGTGACTGGAGAGAGTCTTGTTGGATACTAAGCAGATTATGGAGTTGCCACCAAAAGAACTTCTAAGCTTAGGTTGCTCTTAAATCATTCTGGCGATAATGTAAGCTATGCTACACTGGGACCATTTGCAAAGTGCAAGACGCGTCCCCTTGTGCCTTCTTAGCATAAGCACAATGAGTCATTGTTTTCTTCTCTGTATGGCATCAAAGTCCTCTATGGCCACCTCTGCCCCAGCTCTCCTTCTGTGACTTCCATTATTCCTCACCTTGCTGTCTCCCTCTTTTCCATTTTTTTTTAAATAGGAAAAGAAAAGAGAGAACATTTTCTAACATTTCTGTTATTTCTTCTGGCATAGATCCATTTTTATTAACCTATCTCTTACCCAAAATTACTCCAGAAACTATTTAGGTTGCCAGTGCTGAAAAAAGAGAATATTTTCTGACTTTTCTATTATTTATTCTAGGGTAGAATTATTTTTATTGACTTATCTTTACCCAGAATTCTTTCAAAAACTATTTAGGTTGTCAATGCTGGTTTATAATCTGGCAAGAACATAGACGCTGGAGTTTGTCAATCCTGGGTTTGAATCTCGGCTCTGCCACTTACCAACTGTATGAATCTGAAATGTCTCTAACCAATTTGAGCCTCATGTTCTCTTCTGTGAAATGGGGATAATTATATATTTCTGATAAGGTTATTGTGAAACATAAATGAGGTAATAGATGAAAAAGAGTTTAGCATTGTGTCTGAAACATAATAAATATTTGATAAAATGAAAATCATCATTATTCAGTGCTGTCCACACTGTGTGTTTTTCATCTGCATCCTTACATGTTATCTTTGAGTTTAACGATAAATGTAAAGACAGGATTACTGGTAACAAGAACCTGGAATCAGTCTTGTGTACCAGCTTTAAACTGGTGTTCTTTGACACAGAGTTCCAATAAACTAGGTGTGTGGAAACTTGCAAATAGAAACAAGTCTAAGCAAGTGTTATTTAACAGCAAATCTAGATAGCAGAGACTATTCTTAAAGAAGCCTTCAAGCAAAACCTCCAGACTTCTGACACAGTTGGAAAACAGTGCTGGCAAGCTGACCTACCTTGAATGAGATCTTCAAATGTCAACAGTTCCTTATTGAATTTCTGAACGTCAAAAATAGCAATAGGTCTTGTTGCTGAACCTGAAAACATGTAAAAAGAATGCAAGCTTCATATGTGCACAGTGAGAAACAATTATTGGCTCTATCTTGTGCTCTTTAATCTCACCAAAATTTCAGTCAACAGCACACAGTACAAGAACGATGTTTTGCTCAAGGCAGTCGTTCACACAGGCAAGATAAAAAAAGAAAGAAAGTTGATTTTTGAGATCTAAACTATTAATGACACTGGCATGTATGAATTAGCCATACATAGGAGTGAACCAGAAGCTTTTCTACAAAAACTGGGACAAAGAGCTTGGGAACCCCTCAAACATTACTAAGATATCTTGGTTGTGATACCAAGAAGGCAGGATTGGACTATGATTGGAAAGGGGTGAGTAGGAACCTACCCAGTGGCCTTTGATTCTATTTGGAGAGACATTGTAACAACAGAGAAGGGTGGTCATCTTGAAACATGAGTAAGAAAAGTCAGGGAGCTGGAATTTCACAGGCTTGCCCGGGAGAGAAAGCCACTGGATGGGATAAGCGTGAGATTTGCCACAATAGAGTTGTTTTCTGCAGAGGAGCAGGATTAACTTGATCTTCATGGGTACATGGTAGCATCACGGAATTCTCACGAGATGACCTTTTGAAACTGGTCTTCAAGAATTGCTTATGGGCAGAGTATAGTTAGATCTGAGATCTGATTAATCCAATTTAGGAAACAAGATTTTAACATTATTTATAATGATTGTATAACAACCTTATATGAATGTTGGCATTCTGCATTATTAAAATCACAATATAGGTGCACATCCTGTTCCATCTGCCTGGAATGCTTGTCCCCAGTCTTACTCAAGACTGGGCCCATCTTATCCTTCCCATCAGTCCAGGCAGCATTTCCTAATCAGCTTCTCCCAAGTCAAGTCACCTCTGCCACAGCCAGCCACGCTCCCACCCCATGATCCGATCACTATCTTATTGCCCAGTGAGAATTTCTCTGTAGCAATTTCACTTCTTGATTTGAACTTATTATCTATTTTTTTGCTTGTGTATTGAATGGCTCTTTGTACAAAAAATGTAAATTCTGTGAAAATGAAAGTGAAGGCTTTGCCTATTTCATTAGGGACTGGTACGTCCTAGATGATTGATCGTAATTTTTTTTTGAAAGAATGAATAAGTGAATAAATTACTGAACTAGATTTGGGGTTATATTTTTCTACTATTAAACTCAATACCGGCAAATTAGTTTCAGGAAAGCATCCTCTTTCATCTTTACTTATTGTTATTGGTTTCCAAAATATTTTTGTGTATTGTAAATTTATCTGGCTTTGATAGTTTCATTTTACTACTTGTTTGCCAGATATTTTCCTAAAAATTATTTACATCAGTCCTGAAAAATCAACACCAATGTTCTTCTTTCTCTTAAAAGGTGTCTACATGTTATTCATGTACATTTACTCTTAAACAAAAAGAACTTATTTTATATATTATGTGTATACCAGTGGGATACATTTAAAGATCAAGGCCATTAGGTATAAGAAACGAGGAAGGACTCAGAAAGTTTGGGGTGAAGACAGGGGCCCCCTTATTGTCTCTTAGCTTAATGATCAAGACAATTTAAAGAAGAGTGAAAGCTACTGGCCTTATCTCTCACCCTCCCTCTTCCCACTCCCTTTCCCTGTTCACTGTTCAGCACCAGGAGTATGACAAAGCCCCTCTTCCCGAGTCAGGGTGACCCCTGTGTACAATAAGGCTGCAACTCCTTAAAGACGGGTTCAGCTACCCAAGCCCTGGAGCACAAGCTTCCTCTACCAGCGAGCCAGCCTGCATGCCAGTCATTCGCAAAACTCTTACTGAGCATTTGCTCTGTGCCAGGGAATGCTTAAAAAACTACAAAAAGAGGCCGGGCGCAGTGGCTCACGCCTGTAATTCTAGCACTCTGGGAGGCCGAGGTGGGCGGATGGTTTGAGCTCAGGAGTTCGAGACCAGCCTGAGCAAGAGCGAGACCCCGTCTCTACTAAAAATAGAAAGAAATTACTTGGACAACTAAAAATCTATATAGAAAAAATTAGCCGGGCATGGTGGCGCATGCCTGTAGTCCCAGCTACTTGGGAGGCTGAGGCAGTAGGATCGCTTGAGCCCAGGAGTTTGAGGTTGCTGTGAGCTAGGCTGATGCCACAGCACTCTAGCCCGGGCAACAGAGTGAGACTCTGTCTCAAAAAAAAAAAAAAACTACAAAAAGAAACAAACTTGATCTCACTCTTTAGTAATATGCAATTTATCTTTCAGTTTTTGAAGTCCGATTGCCTTACTGTGGACGAACCCTCCACCTTCTACATTCTTGACTCCTGGTTTTCCTTCATGACTTGCTTCAAGAGACTGCCTTTTCCTTTATGATTCCACCCCAATTCTGCTGACAATCTGCTTACTTCCTGGTGATCCTTGACCCTGCACGCACCCCTTCCTCCACTCGGCCACTCTTTTCTTGGACTCATCTATCTCCATTCACAGCCACATTCCTCCAGACACCACCACCCCTATGACATTAATCTGCCCTGCCATCTGGCAACTTGGCCATTATACCACTGAAACAATCTTCCCAACTTTTCCCCAAGGAATGCTTGGGCAAGCTCAGTGTTCCCAAGACCTGGTTGTGGAGATACATCAGTGGATGCCTTTTCCACTATTTTCTGATGCTGCTGCAGGCAGTGATGAGAGTACCAGTATCCAGGCTTGTCAGGCATCATCACAGCCAGTCCCACAGCAAGAGCAGCAGGAAGCAGGTGAGTGTTTCATCCACACTGCCGAGATCAAAAGACTCAGCTCCCCAAAAGTAAAGCCCTGGTTCAGCTAGTGGGAAAGAGGCAGATTTAGTTTTGTCTGTTCCCAAAGCCTAGGGTGTTTCCAAAGAATATCTCTGCTATGCCATATTGCCTCCCTTGCAAATCCATTCCATAGTCTCCTGATCCCTAAAATTCAGAAACATATCTGCAAACAAAGCTGATCAGTGCAGCACTGGAAAACAAACAAACAAAAAACCAGCAAAAGTCAGTCGAGTCATTGTCTATCTGTGAAAACTCTTTCCAAACTCAAATACCATTTATTAATTCTTCTCCGTATTCTTTAATATATTATGCAAACTTATTTAGCAATTCTCTTTAAGTTAGCTCTTTGCTGGTTGTTATGTGTAATGCACCCCATTATTTTGGCCATTTTATTCATTTGAACATTCCAATGTATAACTTTTACAACAATCCCCTATGCTTGTAATGTCCAAAATGATAGCCACCAACCACACGTGGCTTTTGAGCACCTGAAATGTGGCTAGTCTGAATTGAGATGTATTGTAAGTATGAAATATACATTGGATTGTAAAATCTTTGTATAAAAATAAACCTAAAATATCTCATGAATAATTTTTTATTGAGTACATGTAGAAATGATAATATGTTCTACTATTGGATTAAGTAAAATATATTATTAAAATTCAATCACTTTTTTCATGTGGCTAGTAGAAAATTATAAATTATATATGTGGTTCACCTTATATTTTTTGATGAACAGTGCTGGCCATTGTAATCACAGTGGTATCAGTTCAATCCATCAGCTTTGAAGTACATTGTTGTATCTGGAATGCATGATATTCTATTCTGTAAGACTGGCAAATGTCATCCATTTTTATTTCTCGTACTTATTCCTAGCCTTGGCTCTTCATGAAATGGTGTCCTTTGAGAATGCTATGCAGTTCTGTGGCAGGGGACACTCAGGCTGCTCTGTAAGGTCAATGTGATGGTCCGGCATTGGGACTTGCTTACAACGGCACATTGTCTAAGCCAGACTTGGGCTTTCTTATGTGCTTGTATTTGCAGCAGCAATTATGGTTTCCAGGGTCAGACACTTTGAGGAAGTTAATAACCAGTTTGACTAAAGGTCCATCAGCTTCCTAGCCATTCATTAAATCCTAAGAAATGACTTACCCCAAGGTCAATACTGCTTAGCTCAGTCATGCTTTATGATTCAGAGAAAGAATGCTTTCCTCTTCATTGTCAATAGTATTGATTGGCAGTTCTTTGGGTGGCCCTGGTCGTTTTTATTTGTCCCCCTTTGTTTTCAACTGTCAAGGAGATGACATCATCTTTCCTTTCACAATATGGAATTATTGCAATGCTGACAACCGAGTACAAGGACGTCCACTGTCAGGCATTGGACCTCACCTCTTCATTATTATTGTAGAATGACTCACAGGGGAAAGGAAATTCAGAGGGGCGAGGAGGCCCATTCCATAAACTCTACAAATCACCAGCCTGATAAACTACCATCTTTGCCACCAGTCACAATGCTCCCAATAGACTCAAACAGAAGAGTAGGTATGACTAATTCTTCCCTTTACCCACCAAAAATAAATCACAGCCCTGTGCTGGAATGAGACACAGACTTTTCCAGGATGCAGAGCTGAGCTGGAGGCTGAGACATAGGAAACATTTTGAAAAGGAGCCAGGTGGCCTGAGCAGAGGATTGCTGAACAAGCGCCCTAGACCAGATCCTTCCATGAAAGCTAGGTTGTTAGAGGCAGCTGTCAGTTGTGCAGGATATGGTGGCATGTACAGCATTGTCCTAGATATTAAATACATATTGTCTTTTTCAACAAGACACTCATTAATCCATTTGCCTAAGCCTCTGTCCTTCAAAGACTTGAATACATTGCTCACGTTTGGGATCATTTCAGATCTTCCCAAAAGTCATATATCTAAAGTTCACAGCAGCTAATGTACAAATGTTTTGTTTGCATCTGATTCATGCAAGTTCAACTGTGTGACTCAACTCAAGCAATGCCGAGGACATGAGAGGTAGCAGAAAAACTTGGGTATTGGGGTTAGACAGATGGCAGATTGAACTATAATATTATATTTTGAGTTTTGGATTTCTCATCTTTAAAATACATGTATTTTATAGGTTAAAATATATAAAGAACCTATTACAATGCTAGTGCCAGGTGGATATTATCACAGTGATTGAAGTTCATCCACAGTGGAATGAAATGGCTGAAGCTCTTTATTACATTTGGTCAGAATCAATATATTTCGGTGGCTAGAACAATGACTTATGTATATGAAGCCCCAAATAACTGGTTCCTTTTATTATTAAAATTTTTATTGTGTTTATCCAATCCTGATATTTTTAGAATGATGTAGTATAATTTAATGTCGAAGATTCAGTTTGCAAACTCATTATTAGGATGATGAAGACTTAATAATGCAAAACTCCTTTGATGCTCTCTCAGGTCACCCTTCAGTTCCATGACACACACATACCCCATTACTGGGGGACAGACATCTGCCTTTTAGACAAGTGGGAGCCGATGGGGTTGAAAAGAACACATTCTGGAGAGAGAGCCCCTTAGATCTAGATCCCGGCTCCATCGCTTAATTATTGCAAGGCCAGAGGCAAAGCTCTCTGTTCCTCAGATCCCTCACACATAAAATAGAGTGACAGTTTCAAAGAGATATTTGCACGCTTATGTTTATAGTAGCATCATTTACAATAGGCGAAAGATGGAAGCAACCCAAGTGTCTGTGGAAGGATAAATGGATAAACAAAATGTGGTATACACACACACTGGGATATTCTCCTGACTTAAAAGAAGGAAATTCTGACACTTGCCACAACATGGATGAACCTAAAGGACAGTATGCTAAGTGAAATAAAGTAATCACAAAAGAACAAACACTTCATGTTTCTAATTATGCAAGACATTTGGAGTAGTCAAATTCTTAGAGACAGAGAGTAGAATGGTGGCTGCCGTGGTCTTGCAGGAGGAAAGAGTGGAGAGTTTTCTAATGGGTACAGAGTTTCAGTTTTGCACTATGAAAAGAGCTGTGGAGACGGATGGTGGTGATGGTTGCACAGTGATGTGAATGCACTTAGTGCCACTGAAATGTACACTTAAGAATGATTAAGATGGTAAAGTCTGTGTTGTGTATATTTTATTGCAACTTTAAAAATTAAAATTAAAAAACTGAATAACAATATTAATTATTTTGGTTGTGTGGATTAAATGCGATAATGTCTAACATGATTTAGCTTAGTAAACTGGGCACATAAGTACAAGCCAAATAAATTCTAGGTATTTTTTTTTTTTAATTCAAAACAGAAGCAAAAGATCAAAAATCAGCAATAGAATTTTTTTGAATTCACAGCTATTGGCTCTGAGCTAAAGTTGCTAAGGCTGAAAACAAACCTAAGGGGTTCCCTGAACCTGGAGTGAAACAGCAGTTAGGGTCAAGCCATGGTGACGTCCTCACCAAGGCAAGACGCTCGATCCGAGCCAAGGTTAAGTGTTTCTTACGCTACAAGACAGAATGCAAAGCGTCCGCAGGAGGCGACAAAAGGAGAAGCATGGTGAGTTAGGACATGCCTGGGGAAGAAGCCAGAGGGGAGTCCTGTGGGTGGCATCCCACTGCGGTGGGAGGCTGCTGGGTATGCCTCCAGCCACCTGAAGTCCAGTCCTCCGAACGCAGCCCCTGACACTCAACCAGGCAGTAATTTTCCCTCATTATAAATGCCCTTCACAGTCCTTTGCTCACTTGGATGTGTCTTTTCCCTGAAGCTAACAAGCTTGGCAAACTTATTCTTTTTAATAAAACATGGTGCCACTAGGAAGATTAAAAAAAAGAAGAAGAATATTTTCTATGTCACTGAGATGGTTGAGAACCTCTGAGGTTCACAGGAGCTATCTCACCCTGGGACATGCCCAAGCCCAGCTGGGGCTACCTAAGGTCAGGCAGCAGCAATTTTTCTCAAAGGGCTGGGTCAATTTGCTCCTCAGCTCACTTGCACTATCCCTGCAAATCTGGCCACACTTCCTCCTACTGATCTAAAATATTCCAGTTTTTAATTAGTTCCAGGCCAGCCAATGTGACTGCCCCATCTGCACAATGCGTTTGTGCCAATTCAAAGTCTGAAGCCGATGAACTAATATAGCCAACTGAAGACCTGTTGAAGGAGGCAAATGAAGCCTCGCTGCTGCTGGAAAATTTGCCTGCAGGGCCTGCCAGCACCAGGGCCCTTTCCAAGCTGTGCCTGAACCGCAGGCCTGTTAGGAAAGCATTGCTGAATCCCAGATTCTGCCCCTGCCTCCCCAGAAACCACAGGGCGGTTAAAGCACGGGCTGCAAACTCCCCGCAATCTGGGGGATGTGTCCTGTGATCCAGAACATCATTGGCCCAGCACATGTTAGCAGAAGTCATGGTCAGAATCCAGCAGGGGCCAACAGAATGGGGAAAAAAATTAATGAAGGTACAGTTCCTTCTCGGTACGTAGCCTCATTTGCCCCTGAAACACAGAGCCAAGCCCCTTGAGTCTACGGCTGTTTCACCTTCTGCTTCTCCGTTTGTTAGTGTTAGGGATTTCTGTGTCCAAAATTGTCCCTTAATATTACTATTCCTTTTCTCTTCTTAATTATAAAAAAGAAAAAAAT
>NW_012144967.1:5824504-5828281 GCF_000956105.1 Propithecus coquereli
TTGAGCCCAGGAGTTTGAGGTTGCTGTGAGCTAGGCTGATGCCACAGCACTCTAGCCCGGGCAACAGAGTGAGACTCTGTCTCAAAAAAAAAAAAAAACTACAAAAAGAAACAAACTTGATCTCACTCTTTAGTAATATGCAATTTATCTTTCAGTTTTTGAAGTCCGATTGCCTTACTGTGGACGAACCCTCCACCTTCTACATTCTTGACTCCTGGTTTTCCTTCATGACTTGCTTCAAGAGACTGCCTTTTCCTTTATGATTCCACCCCAATTCTGCTGACAATCTGCTTACTTCCTGGTGATCCTTGACCCTGCACGCACCCCTTCCTCCACTCGGCCACTCTTTTCTTGGACTCATCTATCTCCATTCACAGCCACATTCCTCCAGACACCACCACCCCTATGACATTAATCTGCCCTGCCATCTGGCAACTTGGCCATTATACCACTGAAACAATCTTCCCAACTTTTCCCCAAGGAATGCTTGGGCAAGCTCAGTGTTCCCAAGACCTGGTTGTGGAGATACATCAGTGGATGCCTTTTCCACTATTTTCTGATGCTGCTGCAGGCAGTGATGAGAGTACCAGTATCCAGGCTTGTCAGGCATCATCACAGCCAGTCCCACAGCAAGAGCAGCAGGAAGCAGGTGAGTGTTTCATCCACACTGCCGAGATCAAAAGACTCAGCTCCCCAAAAGTAAAGCCCTGGTTCAGCTAGTGGGAAAGAGGCAGATTTAGTTTTGTCTGTTCCCAAAGCCTAGGGTGTTTCCAAAGAATATCTCTGCTATGCCATATTGCCTCCCTTGCAAATCCATTCCATAGTCTCCTGATCCCTAAAATTCAGAAACATATCTGCAAACAAAGCTGATCAGTGCAGCACTGGAAAACAAACAAACAAAAAACCAGCAAAAGTCAGTCGAGTCATTGTCTATCTGTGAAAACTCTTTCCAAACTCAAATACCATTTATTAATTCTTCTCCGTATTCTTTAATATATTATGCAAACTTATTTAGCAATTCTCTTTAAGTTAGCTCTTTGCTGGTTGTTATGTGTAATGCACCCCATTATTTTGGCCATTTTATTCATTTGAACATTCCAATGTATAACTTTTACAACAATCCCCTATGCTTGTAATGTCCAAAATGATAGCCACCAACCACACGTGGCTTTTGAGCACCTGAAATGTGGCTAGTCTGAATTGAGATGTATTGTAAGTATGAAATATACATTGGATTGTAAAATCTTTGTATAAAAATAAACCTAAAATATCTCATGAATAATTTTTTATTGAGTACATGTAGAAATGATAATATGTTCTACTATTGGATTAAGTAAAATATATTATTAAAATTCAATCACTTTTTTCATGTGGCTAGTAGAAAATTATAAATTATATATGTGGTTCACCTTATATTTTTTGATGAACAGTGCTGGCCATTGTAATCACAGTGGTATCAGTTCAATCCATCAGCTTTGAAGTACATTGTTGTATCTGGAATGCATGATATTCTATTCTGTAAGACTGGCAAATGTCATCCATTTTTATTTCTCGTACTTATTCCTAGCCTTGGCTCTTCATGAAATGGTGTCCTTTGAGAATGCTATGCAGTTCTGTGGCAGGGGACACTCAGGCTGCTCTGTAAGGTCAATGTGATGGTCCGGCATTGGGACTTGCTTACAACGGCACATTGTCTAAGCCAGACTTGGGCTTTCTTATGTGCTTGTATTTGCAGCAGCAATTATGGTTTCCAGGGTCAGACACTTTGAGGAAGTTAATAACCAGTTTGACTAAAGGTCCATCAGCTTCCTAGCCATTCATTAAATCCTAAGAAATGACTTACCCCAAGGTCAATACTGCTTAGCTCAGTCATGCTTTATGATTCAGAGAAAGAATGCTTTCCTCTTCATTGTCAATAGTATTGATTGGCAGTTCTTTGGGTGGCCCTGGTCGTTTTTATTTGTCCCCCTTTGTTTTCAACTGTCAAGGAGATGACATCATCTTTCCTTTCACAATATGGAATTATTGCAATGCTGACAACCGAGTACAAGGACGTCCACTGTCAGGCATTGGACCTCACCTCTTCATTATTATTGTAGAATGACTCACAGGGGAAAGGAAATTCAGAGGGGCGAGGAGGCCCATTCCATAAACTCTACAAATCACCAGCCTGATAAACTACCATCTTTGCCACCAGTCACAATGCTCCCAATAGACTCAAACAGAAGAGTAGGTATGACTAATTCTTCCCTTTACCCACCAAAAATAAATCACAGCCCTGTGCTGGAATGAGACACAGACTTTTCCAGGATGCAGAGCTGAGCTGGAGGCTGAGACATAGGAAACATTTTGAAAAGGAGCCAGGTGGCCTGAGCAGAGGATTGCTGAACAAGCGCCCTAGACCAGATCCTTCCATGAAAGCTAGGTTGTTAGAGGCAGCTGTCAGTTGTGCAGGATATGGTGGCATGTACAGCATTGTCCTAGATATTAAATACATATTGTCTTTTTCAACAAGACACTCATTAATCCATTTGCCTAAGCCTCTGTCCTTCAAAGACTTGAATACATTGCTCACGTTTGGGATCATTTCAGATCTTCCCAAAAGTCATATATCTAAAGTTCACAGCAGCTAATGTACAAATGTTTTGTTTGCATCTGATTCATGCAAGTTCAACTGTGTGACTCAACTCAAGCAATGCCGAGGACATGAGAGGTAGCAGAAAAACTTGGGTATTGGGGTTAGACAGATGGCAGATTGAACTATAATATTATATTTTGAGTTTTGGATTTCTCATCTTTAAAATACATGTATTTTATAGGTTAAAATATATAAAGAACCTATTACAATGCTAGTGCCAGGTGGATATTATCACAGTGATTGAAGTTCATCCACAGTGGAATGAAATGGCTGAAGCTCTTTATTACATTTGGTCAGAATCAATATATTTCGGTGGCTAGAACAATGACTTATGTATATGAAGCCCCAAATAACTGGTTCCTTTTATTATTAAAATTTTTATTGTGTTTATCCAATCCTGATATTTTTAGAATGATGTAGTATAATTTAATGTCGAAGATTCAGTTTGCAAACTCATTATTAGGATGATGAAGACTTAATAATGCAAAACTCCTTTGATGCTCTCTCAGGTCACCCTTCAGTTCCATGACACACACATACCCCATTACTGGGGGACAGACATCTGCCTTTTAGACAAGTGGGAGCCGATGGGGTTGAAAAGAACACATTCTGGAGAGAGAGCCCCTTAGATCTAGATCCCGGCTCCATCGCTTAATTATTGCAAGGCCAGAGGTAAAGCTCTCTGTTCCTCAGATCCCTCACACATAAAATAGAGTGACAGTTTCAAAGAGATATTTGCACGCTTATGTTTATAGTAGCATCATTTACAATAGGCGAAAGATGGAAGCAACCCAAGTGTCTGTGGAAGGATAAATGGATAAACAAAATGTGGTATACACACACACTGGGATATTCTCCTGACTTAAAAGAAGGAAATTCTGACACTTGCCACAACATGGATGAACCTAAAGGACAGTATGCTAAGTGAAATAAAGTAATCACAAAAGAACAAACACTTCATGTTTCTAATTATGCAAGACATTTGGAGTAGTCAAATTCTTAGAGACAGAGAGTAGAATGGTGGCTGCCGTGGTCTTGCAGGAGGAAAGAGTGGAGAGTTTTCTAATGGGTACAGAGTTTCAGTTTTGCACTATGAAAAGAGCTGTGGAGACGGATGGTGGTGATGGTTGCACAGTGAT
>NW_012144967.1:5829791-5847697 GCF_000956105.1 Propithecus coquereli
AGAAAAAAATACTATCCATATATCGTATACGTTTGATGCATACATGTTTATGTATATATAATTTGAGTTTGAATTAACATATTTTTAAATCCAGTGCAGTCCTTTGTCTTACACTTTAATGCAACACAAATGTTTAAATCACAGTCTCAAAAATGAAATAATATTCATCCATTAAAATTTCTCATATCAGCAGGGATTATGCTTGGTAAATTCAATTCAGGTTTTATTAGACATGTGGTCAATGTTAAATTTTCCCATTTTAAGCGTCCCCTAAAAACATACTTTTAGTTAATTCATTCATCTATTTATTGGATGCTTATTTGTTGAACACCTACTATGTGTTAGGCCAAATCTACTATTTAGCAGAGAACAATAGAAAATACATAGACAAAACTTCCTCCTTCATAGAACTTGTATTTTCATGACACTATTTACTTCCCCCTTATTTTCTTTCAAAAGAAATTAAAATAAATGCATCCCGAATACTTAAGACTCTCAAGTAGTTGTTGCTATGTAATTGTCATATGACTATGATTTTCTCTTAATTTTTAAATCAAATTTATAAACTCTGTGGGTGATCTTTGACCTTGACGGTTTCCCCAGTGTCATTTCATATCACAGGAGAAAGAGCACTGACCCCCCACCTATGCCATCCTGCAACTCAGTTGACCCCACACTTAGGCCATTCTGCAACTCAGTGACCAGTCCCACAAAGACTCTCTGGGGTGCATAATAGTTGGATCACACTTTTCACTCAGGAAGTATATGCTTTCCCAGCCTGGCAGAGGTACAGATTCTGGTTGAGATAGAAGGAAAAAGCACAGTCATTTTCAAACTAAGCTGAATAAAGCAAGTAGTCACAAGATGGCTGGTTGCAAATTCCTCTTGGGGGAAAAAAAGAAATAAAAACTCCTTGTGCCCCAGTGACACCAGCACACCAACATCAAAGTCTCATGTCAAGTTGGTGGTACTCCTCTCACTGGCTCTTCAGCGTCCTGTTGGATTGCTCCTGGGCACTGCCTAGGCCCAGGTTGGAGGAGGAATATGCTGTGTTGCACCCCTCAGGATTTCTTACAGGAACCCCTTCTGCTCCGTACCATGCTACGTTCTTATTTCCCAGTGTGCAATCCACTTCCTTCTCTTACCAAGTCCTAAATAGCTTCTCCCAACCCCTGGATGTCTGGCCATTGACAAAGAATGTCATCACAAAGCAGGAAGTGTTTATCAAAGAGAATCAGGTAGAAGGACAAATACATTTTGCTGGGATTGATCAGTAAAGAGCAAGAACAAAATTGGGAAGAGTACGATTTGGCTTTACCTAGTCAGAATTACCCAGATTTACCTATGACCTGTGGTGTTGACCAGGCCTGTCAGTTAAAACTAAACACATTTCACTGTGGCAGCCAGCCAAAAACATAAATTCTGCCAAAAACTAAACACTGTAGAAGGTCTGCCTAGTTTCAAAACATCTTTGCCAACTCCACAATACACAGTGTGTTGTGGGTGTGATTTCGCAGAACGGCTGGAGGGACAGAGTGCAGCAGGGGCAACAGCTCTTATTTTTGGAAGGATCTCAGGATGTTTCTTTACCTCCTATGAAATAATAAAAGCTAGGTGTGGGGAATGGCTAATAAAAAGGGCCATTTACTTGGTAATATGCCCACTGAATATCTTCAAGAAAGGAAGTTTGCAGAGAGCCCCAGGGATAGTGCAGGAAACCTTTGTGGGACACTCCTTTAAGATAGTTGAGGTTGTAAGTAAAGGCAGAGTATACAGTTGTAAGAAGTGTTCGGCTTAAGGAAATAAGGACTATCGTTTTGTTATATTGCCTATTTTGTTATATTGCCTATTTTAAAATTAAATGAGACTTAAACATATCTCATAATGGCACAAGACTTGTGGATTCCACCTGCCAGGCTAGGAATGGCACAGAGACATTGGGAACCCCATGGATATACCCAATGACTAGGGAATGTGAGAATCCATAAATAAAAGGGCATACATTGTCTAGGAATATAAATATATGCACATATTTTACTGCCTTTGTTTAACAAATATATTTGAGAGATTTCTATGTGCTGGGTCCTGAGAATAAAACAATGAACTGTTCTCTCTAAGCATTTAACATTTTAATGGGAGGTTTAGACAAACAAGTAGGCAGTTACAGAGGGCGGGGTGAATGCTAGCAGAGGGAAGAGCACAGAGCCCTGCAGGGGTAGGCAGGAGGGGCAGCTTCTTCCATCTTAGCAGGGCATCAAAGAAACCAAAGGACATTCTGGAAGGACCTGAAGGACTATAGGAGTCAATTTAATGAACAAAAAGAGAAAGAAAGTCCCTTTCAGGACAGGAAATTGAATAGGGATTCTTTCCCCCAGTATATGTTTTTGTCTGCTTTGTCAAAGATCAGATGGCTATATGATGATGGTTTTTTATATCTGGAGGTTTTAAATGTTTTTTTTTTAATTTTTGTTTGCTTACTTTGCTATGTGTTTGTTAGGAATTTTTCTTCCAAACACTCTGACAGATATGTGAAACACACCCATAGGAAGTCAGGCACACCAGGTAATCTATGAGTCCCATCTTGTATATGTTACTCCCAGAATCTGCTCTCCTTTTGCTCCAAGCTGGGCATCATCCTAGGCAAGCTGCTGTTTGGTTATCCATCATTGTGTAACAAACTACACTAAACTCAGTGGCTTCAAACAACAACCATTTTAGCATTTCTCATAGTTCTATGAGTTGCTCAGCAGAAAAATTCTGACCAGGACATGAGGACTTTCATATTCTTACTATCTCATTTGGCCTCAGGCTACTCCAAGTGGTTAGCTGAGGCCATCCTCGTAGAATGGCAGTCTCAGGTTCACTGGACTTTATACATGATGTTTGGGTTTCTCCAGCATTCAAAACCCAAAGATACCAGAACTTAATATTTGGACCTGGATGTCCCAGAATGTAATTTTAACCGAATTCTATTGGTCAAAGCAATCACAAGGGCAGTCCAAATCTAAGAGGAGGGGAAATAAACCCTACCTCTTGACAGAGTCATAGCAAGGCCACGTTGCAACAAAAGTACATGTGATGAGTGATATTATTTTGGCCGTCTTTGAAAATGTGATCGACTGTAGCTGTATATCTTCTAATTCATGAAACCTCCCTCTCCCATCATCTTGATAGTTTCCTTCAACATCATCTAGAAAACTCTGTCCAGTGTGGTAGCCACTAGCCACATGTGGTTATTTAAATTTAAATTATTTAAAATTAAGTGAAATTAAAATTTGGTCACACTTGCCACATTGCAAGTTCTCAAGAGTTTTGCAGCTACTGGCTACTGCATTGGACAGTACAGGCATAGAACATTTCCATTATTTCTGAAAGTTCTATTGCACAGGGCTGAGCTAGAGGCTTTCTTCAACTATATCTTCTGCAATAGAGCCACTATTGACTTGGTCCCATGTCTTTCTCTTTCTTGTTTTACTCCTTTACTTCAGTGGAACATATCCATCAGTATGTTTCCAAGAAATGGCAGATAGATGTCAATTTTTTCAGGTGTGATATGTCTGAATATGTCCTTGTTCTACTCTTACATTTGGTGAGTATTTTCTAAAGATAAAATTTTGGGAAAATTTTCTCCAGGGCTTTGGAGGCATTGCGCTATTCTCTTTAAGCTTCCAGTTTACCTTGAGAAGTTGGTAGACCTTCTGACTCTCATCCTCGGTGTATGACTCCTCCCTCTTCATATCTGGAAACATTTAAGATTAGAAAAAGAATTATCATTGTTCTGGAGTTTTATAAAGATGTGACCTGAATGTTATTTTTCACTCATTGCACTGCATGTTTAGCAGGCTTTTTCAAGCCAGGTAGTCATGTTCTTCAGTTCTAAAATTTCTTCTATGTTATTTATTTGAAAATTTCCTTCTCACTATTTTTATTAGGGACCCCATAGGTGAGTATCAGGTTTTTTTGCTTTGATGCAATTTGTTTCTCTAGAAAGGTGTTAAATTAAATAAGCAGGAGGCCATTGGCCAGAGGGTGTCTCCATACTTTGAGTTTCTACTTAAGGAACTCTAACCTAACTTAGCATATAAATGAACCGAAATCTAACTTAGGAGTATGTTTCTGTATCACACAGTTAAGCCTCAGACAATTATAAGCCAAGCTTCAGCCAATCACAAGTGGCCAACTGATCAAACCATGTCCAAATAGTGTAAATGCTTAGCTGTAACCAATTAAGCTATTTCTGTAACTCACTTTTGTTTTCTGTGTATGAGTGCTCACTACACATGTTGCCAAGCGAAACTCTCTGAACCTCTTCTTGTTCTGAGTGCTGCCTAATTCATGAATTGTTCTTTGCTCAAATAAGCTCTCTGTTAAATTTAATTTGTTTAAAGTTTTTTCTTTTTCTTTTTTTTTTTTTTTTAACAAAGGATAATGCCCACACTGTCTTGTTTGAAGTATATGCTGGTCTCCTGGCATCCTGGGAGCAGGGAAGGAGGGAGAAAGTTGAATTCAATAGGCAAATTTTTGTTAATGCCCCTTTCTCCATTCTGGAGCCCTCCATACTCCCCTTCCCATTCATCCTCCCACAGCTTTAGCCTCCACCTTCACTTGTGGCTGATATTCCTGGGTCTAGAGCCTCCCTGGTTACAACTCTTTAGAGAATAAATGTTGCCTCTTTTACAGGGAAGAGGAGGAGTAACCATCTGACTCTATGGGCTGTGGAGGGAAACAGAAAGTCTAACTGTTTCTTGTACATGCTTCCATCAGTTATCCTGTGTCAGAAAAAGCCCAGGCCTTCCTTCACATGCATCCCATATCTCAAATCCAGGACCTCTCCAAAGTTCTGCAGTATTTACCAGCATGTTATGACTTGGCATTTCTCCTTGCATGCACTGAGGTTAGACTTTCTCTGCTTTGCCCAATCAGTTGCTAGTCATCCAAAGCTTGTCTGTTAGTGTCTAATGGCTTTTCAGGAGGGAGTGGAGATAAACCCAGAGTAAGAAGTTGTTTTCTGAAGCAGCCAATCTAAACTTTCTTTCTTTTCCAGACCAACTTGTATTTTTGTTTTGAAATCTACATGGAGACCAAAGTTCCCAGATATGTACAGCAGTTAGAATAGGAAGAAACTGGGAATTATATTTTTGAATATAAAGTAAGAAAGAGGTCGGAACTGGAAGAATAGGTATTATACCTTCTCTTTTTAGATGTTGCATTCTTTGTTCACCTTTTCTGCTGAAGGATAATAACTGCTTGAATTATAAAAAAAATTCTTGAAGGGATTGGTATAGTAAAAGGGTTAAGCAGTAGTACCTAGTGATTCTTATTCTGTAGACCAGTAGAAAAATACCACATTAATATCTACAAGTCAGTTGTAATTTAAAAGGATATATCCCCTAATATGGTCTCCAGATATTATGGACCCATTTAATGGATGAATTGCACGAGGATCCACACCCAGATGATTCTTCTGTATGTTGCGTGTGTGTGTACATTTGTGCATTCATAGGCATGCATGTCAATTCCCATTCACATAAACTGTTTCATTGTATGACAGAGATGGAATGTTTCCACATTTATTTATGAAAATTGCAAAACTCTCTACCATACACTAAAAAAGCCCTCCCCAAAATATTAAGAATAATTTTACATATGAATACAAATGTAAAAGTATTAAATAAAATGCCAGTATATGAAGTTCAGCAAAATATTAAAAAATAACCTATAGTCAACCATAACATATTGTAAATTCAAATATTTTTAAAGAGATGTATTAGTAATAGATTATTATGTCAGATGAAGATAGATACCTGAACAAATTTACATCCACTCTCTTTTTAAAGCACATTTTAAAATAAAAATAGAACACTATTCTAACATGATTAAGAACACAGTTTTGGGATTTTTTATTTTTTTACAAATAAGTATTTTCTTATTTATAAATAAGTACCAAATAAAGGAAAGGTTCTATGAAAAACTGAGTTTGGCTAATAATGTTTAAAGCATATTAAATAACAGGTCAAAAGGGAAAAAAGCAGATTTCTTATTTGCAGAATGTCTCAGAGGTTTTCTATGCTAATTATAAAATGAATTTGCATTTGAATTTCAAATGTAAATTTCAAAGAAGCTATTTAATACACAGTTTCACAATTAATTCTCTTCTCTTCCCTATCAGCATGCTTTGAGACTCATTTCTCTCATAACAAGGATGTTCATTCTCAATATTATAATATGAATTAGCTTTGTTCTGGAACATCCAGCCAATGCAGTGTGCCATCAGCAGCCATGAGATTATGAATATTGTACAAAGAATGACAATAATTTATCAATTTTTGGAAATGACTGTCTTGCCCTTTCTGTAAAACTAAGAGAATCAACTAAAATTTATGTATAGTGGAATACCAATCTCTTTTCTACTACCAAAAATATAAAAAAAATGACACTTATGCACAAGTTGAGCAAGAAATAGATACAATAAAGACACAATATAACTTTACCAAGAGATGTGGAAGAAGACCTAGAGAAATTATACTACATAATAGTATGTCACTGGATAGGAGGGGTACACAGTGTTAGTTTTCCACAATTAATTTTGTTTAATATAATAAAAGTCACAATGCTATTCATGTGGGAATAAGAGTGGCAGGGAAAAGGTTGGATAATATGGATATAAACCACATCTGGAAGAATAAATACTGGAGAACTTCCCCCACCCCGCACCGTCATGACTAGAGCAAGGAAAATAAATTTGCTGGTCACATGTAAAAATATCTTGTCAAGCTGCCCTTGTTAAAATGGTACTAAAAACATGCAGGAAGAAAAATGAAATTGGTAGTATAGAAATAGGCTCTTTCCATGGATAATTTGTGAATATTACCTTATATACAATATACCTGCTACCTCAAATAATTTAGAGGAGAGAGAAGATTATTTCATAAACTTTGCTGGGCCTACCAATTTAGTCTTGGAACAGATTAAAGATATTGTCCTTCCTTACAACTCAAACTAAAATCCATCAGATAGACTGAATAGTTAAATGTAAAAAGTGAAACCATACGAGAAATGGAAGAAAATATAACTGAAGGTGTATCTGATCTTGGAGGGAGAAGGTCTTTGCAACTGTAACACCAAGGAAGAAGACAAATGAAATGACTGATGGGCTTGGGATCTCGCGAGAGAAAACTTCTATAAACCAGTCAGCTTCTTAAGGTTAAAGTGCAAATACACATTGGGAAAAAACTGAAAAATATGAAAAGCTCTCATCAAAATCAATGATACATAAAGTCAATATAAATATGAGTACACTCACAAGTAATTCACAAAAATAGAAATACAAATATGAAAGCAAAAGCCCAACTCAGTGATTATCAAAGAAATGTAAATTAAAAAATAATAGTGATATGTATGTTCACTAACAAATTAGCAAAGATTAAAAAATGCTTTATTTTTGTAATGGTGCAATAATAAATGCATGCTCAACACTGCTGGTGATAGTGTAAATTGTTATGGATTGTCTAGAAAGTAATTTATTAACAAAAATGTGAGGAAGGTAATTACTCCAAAAATGAAGAATGACCACATACTTCGTGATAAGTCCAAATAATTAAATGTAATATCAATTTTAAAATTTATATTTAAAAATATTATTTAATAGCATCAGAAAGGGTTATGCTAAAATGCTATATAAAGAGGCAGGACACAAAAATGTATTTGTAGGATGATCTTGAATCATCTTCGAAGAAGACTGATGAGAAAAAATAACAATATTGACATGATTATCAATATGTTTACAAATAATTTTTAAATATGTGAAATCATTTTCATCATTTAAATCATTTTCATCATTTAAAAATTTCCCTAAAATGAACTTTTATACATTAAGTATCAGGTAAACACTACATTCTATGGTAAAAACTGGATTAGCTGAATGAATGCATGCATTCCTCTGCAGTTTTATTCTGTTCCCAGAGAGGACCTGGGGAGTCTTACACAGCCTAGTTACTAGCCTAGAATTGAAGGGATTGGATGAGAGCCTTGCCAAACCAATTTACAAGAGGGAAAAACAGGGTGATACTAGAAAACTTTATAGAACTAATTAATGAAAGAATTTAAAATCAGCTATGCAAATTACAAAGCCTACATAATATAGTTACATTACTTTTCTGAGACAATGACCAAAACATAAAAATATATACATTTTCAGCAGGCTAGATGAACAGGGGGGGATAGGTCAGCTTCCATCATGATTTTTTATGTGCTTACTAGTTAGTAAGATCTTATCATCTTAAAAAAAAACACAGCTTTTGATCTTTACGTGATTCTCTTACTTTTCTTCCCTAGTCAAATATTTTATTGATTGTTGGTGGTGATTTCTTTTTAGTTGTGGTTTATTCCTTTAAAAAGTTATTATTTTAAACCAATGTCGAAGAAAATGTATGTGTTATTATTGCTTATGGAATTGCTGAAGTTGTAGAAAGGATCAAATAATGGTGATGATAGTGGAATTGTCCCCTTCCTGAAATAAAAAGCAATTTTAACCACACAATTGAGAACAATTAGCCACATTAATTGGTGAAAAGAGTTGAGATACAGAACTTCTCTTGGGAGAACAGGTAATTTCAATCTCTCTAATGAACCTAATCTTGGCTTTCCTATAGTAACCTAGTACAGAACATATCTAAAATCTGGTAGATTATTGTCATATTGAGACTGAGCTTCCTTCTGTCTTCCCATCAATCCTGCTCTCGAATTTATTTTTCTCAGAAAAGTTCCATTTGAATAAACTAAAGACCAGGTTCTTTTTTTTTTTGGTTTAGTTCTGTATTTATATTTGTATGTTTCTCCTTATATGGTCCCAATCTGAATAACTAAGTTTATTCATATAGCATGGAACATTCTGCTTCCAGCAAGAGTTTTAGGTGGTTTACAAGACTAAACAAAAACAACAACGAAACCATATACTTTAAAAGCTATAAAAGCAGCATTGCCATCTTAAAGAATTTATGAATTGTAGGGAGTAGGTCAGAATGCCTCACTTTATTTGTCAGGTTGGTTAGTAGGGCTGCCAGCGAGGCAGAGAGAGCTCCTGGCAGACATCTGTGCTCAAGCACAAAGACCTCTGTCTTTTTGCACAACATGAATAGGAAACATTTTGTCTCCAACAAATTAAAGCTTAGAACATTGCCAAGTCTCACGGCTCAGGAAGCTGGTGATCCTTGGTTATCTGCATCAATTCCCATCCTCTGTGGAACAGCTGGGCTTCCATATCCCCAAGGCAGCAAGCGGAGTGTCCTCTGTCATCCTTGGCAGAACACTCAGTAGCAGGCCCAGAGAGATCCTTAGAGCTCTGCTGTTCGAGTACTTGGTTTTAAGCTGCCAGGTGGGAATTGTGCATCCAGAGAAATATCTCTGTGACTCTGAAACTTCAAGGGCACACAGATTGCATTACATTATTAATTTCCATCTTTCTACATTGGATAATCCCTTCCACATAAAAAAACGAATATAAATTTGGCATCGCACTCTAGGTCTTAAGAAAAAAATTATTTCCACCAATGTGTTTTCACCACTCTCTGATAACACGTCCAGAATTCTGTAGTTTCCTCTCTAACATCCATAACACCATGCATGATAATGTTCATAGCCTAGTTTAAATGTTTATAAACATTTATATTTTAATATTTACAAAATAATTATTGCAGTGGTTGCTAGCAAAGCAAGCTGTCTTTCCATTTGATTGGTGTTATATAAATTTTCATCAGTGTCAGGGTCTGTCATTTGGGTGAAAATACCAACAGTTTCATCTTTGTATACAATTTGCATGTACGTGTGTGTGTGTGTGTGTTTGTGTGTGTGTGGCTATGGATGTATACATTTTTTTTCCCCCAAGCAGGAGTTACATTTTGATATCCATCATGATAACTAAACTGTGTCCGTTATGAATAACCACACAGGCCACGTGCCCCTGGGCACTGCTACTCTTTCTTCATCTCCTTTACTGTCTTTCAAAAGACGAATCAATGGACTGAGAACCCAGGATTGAAAACAATATTATTCTTTAGTGTTACAGTTTGAGTGCATCTCAAGGTAGTTTAGTGACATTTAAACAGCAATACTAATTCTCTTCAAGTCGGTGGCTGTGTCTCAGGGTTATCAGGGAGGGTGACTGCACGTGCTTATGAAGCCTGTCAGGGGCATTTCAATGTCACCTCTGAAGGGCTCACGGTGATTCTCTACGGATCAGAGGAAACCATGCCAGCCCTCATTGCGGTTAAATGTGACACATTCCTGGTTAATTTGTATTTCCTGGATTTATAAGGTACAGTACTGTAATACCTGATCTTAGCATATAAACTCCCTAAATTCTCCAGCAGAAACTGCCGTGTGTCTTAAATTTGAGTTTTAAAATGGAAATTAATTCACGGTGCCAGGACACACTCTTTGAGGTCAAAGTTGACAGGACGGGAGAGACCTACTCCGTCCAATAGACTTTCCAGCTGAGCGTAGATTCCACCCTCACAGGCCAAAGTCAGCAGGGTTGGGAGTCATAAACAGGAGGTCTGGAACAGTCCCCTAAACCTTAAGCAAGTGAAATCTGCCAGGGAGAGTCTGACAAGCAATTCAAATAGTTCCCAAAACACATCTGTGCAAGTGAGGAAGGATCTAGCAGAGCCAGTCAAAACCAGCAGGAGTTCAGATAGAAAAGGCTGAAAATTGCTCTGTTGGCACTACAGTTACTGGATGGCATGTGTTAAATGCCCAGGATGGACCAAGCGCTGTGCCAGGTAGTGTGCGCGAGAGGAGAGGTGAATATGATCCTTAGATTGTGCCTTTAGAAAACTTAAATCGAATGGGTTTGCAGGAAGCTGGGGCTGCACATGTTGCCTGGGGCTTCTCTGTTGCTCTGATTTGCCTCTAACGCTTTATTTCCTCATCAATGTTATAAGCTTAATTTTGGGTCTAGACACATCCAATAATAATCTGCAGACTCTTATCATGTTTAATAACTATTGGAGGAAACTAAGAGAATGATCAGAATAGAAAGGATAAGAGAAAAGATTGCTAAAATTTGAACTGTTTGAATTATTATAGAAAGTTGCTGAAGAACTAAGAAATAAATCCAGAACTACAATAACAACAAAAAACAATAGACTGAAATGGACCTTTGGTGAAAAAAGAAGAGACAGAGGAACTTTAAAAAATGTCTTCAAGGCTAGGACTTTGGCAGGCCATGGTAAAAAGAGAAAGGTCCACTTCGGTGGCATCTCATGACTGGAGCTGTGAGAGCTAATGGCCAAATTTTCAGGAATTTTGTGAGCTGGTTGTTAAACACAGCCATTATTAAACAGTAAAATACACAAACTTACACTATTAAATAATTTTAAGACATAAGTAATATTCAAAACTCCTTACTTCCTAATTATTCTACTACATTTTACTCTTACCTATGCTCTTGAGGCATGTTGTTTTATCTATAGAGTGGAATATATATGAACATATGTAAAAATGCTACATAATGGTGAGCTACTCTGACTCTTCCCAACTCTACTTTCAGTGACATCAAATTGTTAACTTAAAATCAGCCATGGTGGGAGCATTTACATCATGAAAATTGGCAAAAACTAGAAATACAAGCGGTCTATTATTCTGCTGATTGGCTAGACTTAAGAAAATGATTATGGAGAATGTATTTATAATGCAAATTAAACTTAAAATATGCCAATTCTGTAGCCATTACATTATGAATCACACAGACAATTAAGAAAATTATTTTTTCAGTATTGAAAAACTATGATCTGATTCAGCAAAAGAATGAGTAAGTGAAATTTCAACATGCTTCTTGGTTATTTCTCTCTCATTTAATTAAATAAAGTGAAAGAAAACATCAACCAACATTTATGCAAAATTACACCTGGTTCATCAGTTGCAGTTATGACTATGGTTATATGCAGTTATTGGCTGTGTATACAAGAGTTCAGAAAAAATCAACGGTAGCATTCTGTGTGAATCAACTAGTAATATGGAATGTAAAATAAAGATTATTGCATATTTTATCAGTATTTATCAGTTGTTTACTACGTATCCTTCATATGGATAAAATTCACAATAAAATTACGCATGTACATATATATCTGTGTTTTTCCCCAGAGACTTAGTTATTAGACATTAGCACAACATTGGGTAGAATCCATACAATATTTTAATAGTGAAAATGATAGATTGTAGTTGGGAAGCTTAGTGACGAGACGATGGGAAAAGAACTTAAAGCATAATTGACTTTTCCTCCAGGTTAGACAGCAGGTAGTTCCTTCAATAAACCAAAGGCTAGGCTCTCTGTGTGCTTGATGACAATAATGTAATAAAAGTTGGTGAATGCTATAGCCAATGAGAAGTAGAAGAAATGAAGGCTTTTGTTTTATTTTTTATTCTCACTGCATCATAAAGGTAAATTGTGATTTAACTAATAGACTAAGAAATACTCGTAACCAGTATTTATTATTTATAAATTTGCAAATGTTACATGTGATAGACATAACAAGAAGGGGTGTCTCTCTTTCTATCACATGTGTTCACCTTTTGGGAATGAACTAAAAACACAAAGAACTGTTGTTTTTGTAAGGCATGCAGGGAATATCTCCCGACCAGCACACACTACAGGATTAGAGTCCAGAACTCTGAAGATGAAGGTATCAAGCCCCAGGGTGGATCCTGGCATTTCTTACAGGGGGCTTAGCTACTATCAGCCTGGATGTCTATGGAAGGGGACTCCAGAAATCCACGGTCCTCCCTTTCTTGGGAATGCTATTCACCCCTTGTTTTGAGCCAAGGAAAAGCAAGCAGCCCAGCTGTCTTCTACTCTCAGTAACCTATGTCTCAGTGAAAAAAAAGAAATTTGGCAAGAGTTAACAATAGGGAATAGTCTCTTGCTTTAAGACTATGATTGAGGCAAGAATCTGGTTCAAATAGTATCCACAGTTAATCTCTCTCTCATACACACACAAATCTACAGAAACATGGAAGCAAGATTCCCTCGTGTAAACTAACTCCAAACAAGTGATCCAGATCTGCTATCACAACTCACAGTGCAGGTGTAATACACAGCATGTCTAGGTAGGAAGGAGCCTTATTGGATCCCTGGTCTATGATGCCACTGCATACCTTGTATGTCCATACTGGACCCTTGGTGTTCGTAGGTTTCTACAACAATGTTGAAAGCACTCTGAGGGGGGTTGGAAAGGCAACCAAAAGACATTTGGGAATAGCTTTCGAAAAAATTCTATCTATCTATCTATCTGTGGTTTTATCCATAGAGCTTATGTGATTAAAGTGTATTTACCAGGGGACCAGGCAGGCATATCTTTGCATGAGCTGAATCACCTGGGGGTTAAAGGTGCCTACAAGAAGGTTGCATATGAAAAACTGGGTCTGCATGCAGACCAGTGTGGAGGGTAGAGGGCAGATGAGGGAGAATGGAGAGTATTGCAAGCTCTATGTTTGCTGTTGTTCAAATACACTGTGTGCCTATCATTCAACAGTAAGTACTTATTGTGGTGTACCATATGCCCGGCACCATTCTAGGCACTTCAGATATATTAAAGAACTGCTCTTGAACTTATTCCGTAGTGATTTGCTATATATATATATATATATAAATATATATATATATATATTGCATATGTAAAAAACATGAGAATGAGGAAGATGAGAGTAGGAAGAGAAGGAGTTGGAGCAGTAATCTGTGCCTCCTCTCATTTTTGGAATTTTAACATAATTATGGATTTTTTTTTTGTTATGGTGGCCTATACTTTTGTGGCCTTTGAATGGAGGATCCTGGGCTCCTTCACTTCCTTTGTCACTTCTTGGGGAGAAGGAGGCTGAAATGGGTGGGTCAATGACCAGGACATTTCCTGGACCACTGGGAGCGGATCGCTACCTGAGTCTCCAGGCTCCATTTCCCTCAGCATCCTTTCTCTGCTCCTTGCCTGGGGCTGCTGTAAAACAAACCTGGGGTATCTCAATTGAAGCTTAGGCGTGTTGTCTCCACCCTGCAAAGGCTGAAGTAGCTCTGATGTGTTTTGTCTTGACGTAAGCTTCCTTGAACTCAGCTAGCCTGTTTATCAGACCACGAATATATTGAGGATTGAGTGAGATGCATCTTTTGGGGAATAGATGTGAGCTTGTGGATAAGAAAGGTAGTTTTTTCCCTCTTACAGCCTGAACCATCTTACCTGACACTCAGCAAGATGTGACGCTGGGTTTGGGATAGTGTGTCATAACTCAGTACTGTGAGGAAGAGTGAACATTTATTTGCCTGGCCTTGGCGTCTGTTCTGTACTTTTCCTCCAGGACCAGTCTGGCTTCTGCCCATCCCTCAGTCACATGACCAGAGATGTGAGCAACGTTCTCTACTCCCAACATTACTCTCCTGTTGCTACTTCTCACCCCAACACTGCACAACCCTCATTCATATTGTCCAAATAATCATCCGATTTCCCTTTGGAGTAGAAGTGAAAAAAAAAAAAATAGGAAGAAATGGGTAAGGAGAATCAACCATATGTATTTTTTTTTTTTTTTTGACAATTAACAGAAACATCTGAACAGTTCAAATCCAGCCCTTTCCTGTTAAACAACAAGGGTCGACGATGTATATTAGTTGTATTTTTCTGACATGTGTTTCCAATAATAATGATGATGATATGAAAAACCCCAAAAGTTGATAGGGAACAGAAAAATGCTAGTACTGACCAGGAGTTTTTTCCCTAAAGCCAGAGAGCACATTCTGAGGACGACCTGGGGTCAATCTCCATCATCAAAATCTCGCTGTTCTGAGCATTTCTCTGCTGAGGACATTTCCTTTAGTGAATAGAGAATTATTCCCTTAAAAAAAAATACCCTCTAAGCCTTTGCTCTGAATTGTGATCACAAAAGTAGAAATGCTCTTATTCTGATTTGGGACATTTTCCCCACTATTTGCTGTACTTTATTCAATCGTTCAGTGTTCACTTCCATATTTTATTACTCTTTTCACAGATGGCACATTTGGTCAGCTGCCACACAGCTTGAAAATGTGACCACGTTAAGAGAGCTGACTTGATACCTGGGGAAGTTGAAGCTGAGAGCTTCCAGAAGAAAAGACTCTGAACAAAGTCTTGTTCTTGACATTGTCTTAGAAGAGCTGATCTTTAACACCTCTTCTTCAAACCTTCTACCACATCTGCCTCTGGGCACACCCAGCCCCACACTGCAGCCCACTGCTCCAGTCCGGCCCACTCTCTCAGCCTGGGCCCCGGGGGCGTGCCCAGCTCTCATACCACACCAGCATCAGGCGCCAGCCTGGCTCTAACTGGAAGCCTCCTTCAGTTTGCATTCTGACCTGCACCTCTCGCCATCACAAGCCAAACTTTTATAACAATAACTTAGATTTACTTAAATATTTACAAATTGTGTTTTTTTAAACATACTTAGTGTATGTTCATTGTAGAGAAAGTGTCAATAAGAGGAAAAAAATCCACCAAATTCCCCACTCCAAAGATAACTTCTACAGTATTTGATGTATACATTTCCAACTTTTTTTTGCAAATATTTTTCTATCGCAAACACACACATATCTACATCTGTATCTCTATATCTATGGGGATAAGGATAGGTATATATGTATTTTTTTATTTCAGCATATTATGGGGGTACAGATATTTAGGTTACGTATGTTGCCCTTGTCCTCCCTCCCCCCCAAGTCCGAGTTTCAAATATGTCCATTCTTCGGGTGGTGCGCATTGCACTCTTTGTGTATGCATATATGCGTCCCCTCCTCCCTCCTCCTCCCTCCCCCCTGCCCAACATCCAATAGATGTTATTCTTATATGTGCACTTATGTGTTGATCAGTTAATACCAATTTGATGGTGAGTACATGTGGTGCTTGTCTTTCCATTCTTGGGATACAGGATAGGTATATTTTAAAATACTCTAATATGGATATATAATCCAACATAGTATATAAATGATTCTATTACTGTACTATGCATATAGTATTAAAAGCTAATTTTTTGTTTGCCACAAATGGGTTGTATTTCCTTTTCTGTAAATACACACGTACTTGATCATTGTTAATGACAATGGGGTAGTCAGTTATATTAATATGCCATAATTTTCCTGCAATAAATGGACATTTTATATGATCCTCTGTTTTTTCCTTATTATGAACACTGCTGACATGAACATGTTAGTGCTTCATTTTTACCCACTTATGCAATTATTGTCTTGGATACATTCTTAGAAGAGCATTTTCAGTGCAATAGGATATGGATACTTTTTAAAGCTTTGATACATACTCAATATTTAACTCCATAAAATTATACAAATGTATGTTTCTAGCAGTAGTATATGAGTCAGCTTAAGCGTTGATTGTATTTGAATGTTACCAACAGGATCAATGATTAGAGGGACATGAAGATGTCTTTTTTTAGTTACTGATCAATTAGTATTCATCAATAGTGGCCAGCACCATTGTTGATCAAAGACATGAAATCCTTAATGAAATGACATGAATTAATACCAAATGACAGTTGACTTAAAAGATACCAGAGGATTCATAATATATTTGCAGAGCAAAAACGCCTTAGCAAAAACTGAAGATAACATTTACTTTACACAAATTTTTATCACAGATATTACATTCACTTGCCATTCATTTAGATAAGCCCTGACTAGGTAAGCCTTGCCTATATTTTTTCTTTGGTTCTAGGCCTATATTTTGCTCCTAGAACAGGGTACATTTACCTTAATCTATATAGTTATGCAGTCCAGTATCTCCAGAGTCCAATTTCTAACTCTTTCCCCTAAATTTCCAATTTCTGTTATGAGTACTGTCAATTCTTCTGTTTTCCACCTTCAACGTATCTGAGAACGCCTTTAACATATCAAAATCATTGCAATTCTCTCTAATATCCCTGCTCTCTACTTCTACAAAACAAAATCTGGGCTTCGTATTCTTCTCTCAACACTAGACAATTGCTGGTCTCCTTGCTACCTGAGGTTTTCCCATTTCTCATTCACTTGCTATTTTATGACTAATTTTTCTAGGTTGTGACCTGGACTCAGCTATTCCCCACATCAAATGCCATAAATGACTCCTGACTGCTTTCTGGAATAAACCCAGTATCATAACTGGCATTGCATAGCTGGATACTTTTATTCAATTCAGCTGTCTCGTGATATTGTCCATTCCATCCCAATTCTCTTCCCGCATTCTCCAGGCTAGGTGAGTTAGCGGATTGCTGTGCTCTACACGGTTCCACATAGTTTCCACGCTAAAGACTTCTCCTACTATTCCTTGTCCAGGATACTTCTGTGCTAATCTCTTAGTCCCATGTTTCCACTATCTAGTCCACCTTTAATATTTTTTTAGTGTTTTAATGCAAAAGAGACAAGAGGCCTTTTGCTGGTGACTTTCCATCACACTTTTATTTAGGCCTTCGGACATTGATAGGAATTTGTTGTCTTATATTATCCCTGTGGTTCATGGGTTCAGTTGTTGTGAGTAGGGGTGTGACTGGTTCCTCCTTGAATCTCCTGCAGTTACCCAATGCCCTGAGTAGAGCAGTTGCTCTAAAACAGCTACTGGATGCTATGAGGACAGAAAAGGCTAGAAGGAGAATTCAATAGGCTAGTACATATTATAATATGGTTTAATACTTACAAAGATATAAAAATGATTTTCCTTCACAACTGATGAGCCTAAAGTCACATTAGAGCCTCCAAGTTACATGATATAGTCTATAGTTTTAAAAATCCCAGAATTCAGGACAAGACAATGGGTTTCCCACAGGCAGGTTAACTCTGATGGAAACTTGTTATAACAAGTGGATGTTTTTTAAAGGCCAGACCATAATAAGGCTTTGCTTGATCATCCTCT
>NW_012144967.1:5848180-5865964 GCF_000956105.1 Propithecus coquereli
TCCTTGGTCTTGGATCAATTGATTTTGTGCCTATGATGTTATTTTAATACTGATACTAAGGCACATCAGTCAACTGCTCAAAAACCTTCAGTTATTCCCCACTGTCTCTAAGATCTAGCCCATGCATGACTCACTAGCCCCTTTTATAGTCCAGCCCCGGGATACCCTTCCATTCTTGCTTCTAGATAAAAGAATCCAGGTGTGCAGTGCCAGCTATGACATTTGGTTTAATCTAGTAAGCAGAGGTCTCTTATACCACAGTTGATATGAGGAGCAGTTGACTCAGAGCCATGACTCAGAGGTAAAGGAGTAAAGGGGTAAACAGGGGCACCCCGTCAGAAGGAGATGGGCACATTAACAACTTCACTCCTCGGACCCCTTGTTCCACCTGTCTGGGATCTGGAATGCTGATTGTGGTGCTCTAGATCCTACTCATCCTTCAAGGCTCATACTTAGCACATGAAACATTTCCAGGTTATTTCACCTTAAAGGGAAAAATTGTTCCCTTTTCAGACATTTTATAGCACAAATTTTCTGAGCGATTGCTGAAGCATTCAATTTGCTATCGCTTTGCTATATATCATTGTCTTACATGACCATTTAATGGGTTTTTAATGCATGTCATTTGTTTCTTCAATTAGATTATAAGTTTCTTGAGACCTGTAATTATATTGTATACATCTTTGGAATCAAGGGACAGATTTACATAACATATTTACTGTAGATATGCTATCAATATATGGCAAATATTGTTAATGCATAATGAAGATCAGTTTGGAAAACATGATTGCTCAGTTACCTCTGGCGCCCTCTAGTGATGTCTAAAATATAACATCTAGAAGCACATGGTTGTTTCATCCCATCTGTTTGAATTTTACAACTGTCCGATGTGGCGCAGAGGATAAATCAAGCTATAAGCAAGAAATAAGAATCGTAATTATTACACCCCAAGTGTTTTAACCTCTTATTATAGGCCAACAACTATGAAATACAAATACATTATACAAATACTCTCACCTAATCTGCACAAAAATCTTGTGAGATAATTATTATTGTTCCACGGTGTTTACAGGTGAGGAGACCAAGGCACAGCAATCAAGGGACTCGCCGAGGGCCACACAGTGGGATTTTCCCTGCCTTTAAGTCAAAAAAGTTGGACCCGGGGAAAGGAAGGCGTGGAACCCCTGCCGAAATGGGCCGCCCGCCGGGCCAAGGGCCTTAACCCGAAAACCTAATAAAAGGCCTAAACAACAAAGGAAGGGCCCGAAAAAAAAAATGTGCACAGCCGGTAGTACTTAGTTTAGTTAGAAAATAATTGAACAACTACATATGGCAATGGAATAGGGACAGGGAAAAGTTTGTTCAAATGGCCAATCTATGCTCAAATTTTCAAATGTGATAACTATTTCAGAATAGGCCTTATTTGGTATTGCTTTGCCTATAAATAGGCTTAGTTAAAAATTAAGTGAGTTGCATAGTAACAACACACGTACCTTCTCATCTGTTAGCATCACAGCTCAAACTGAATTAAAATTAAAACAATGTCATGTAAAGTGGGAAAATAGTTTATACTGTTAACATTACTATTGATCCCATAGTGCAGAGAGAGGGAATTCTATCAATAAACAAAGACTAAAGTACATGAATAAGAAAAATATTTTTCACATTCTATGTTACCTTCTTGCAGGAAGGTAAGTCACGTAGGAGGATCTTCTAAGAATAATGGTAGATTTTTAATATAAATATATTTTGGAATCATAAATTGTCACTAGCTAGACAGCACTGATATTTTTTGAAAAACAAAACAAAACTTAAAAGTTTCTTTCTCTCTTCCTGAGCATACATTATTATTAACAAGAGGCATCTGGTTCCCATTAACATTGAGAGGGAAGAGATTTATCTTAGGAATTATGGTCTAAGTTGAATTGTAGGCCAGGAGAATTAGCCATTCCTCCTGCTTCACATGGATTTCTAGTCATGCTAATCACCAAAAGGGAGCAAGGCTCTCTCTCCTCTTCCCCTGCACAAATGAGTTAAATAACGTAAAATGTCTTTCACTGTATTTAGGGTAAGTAAGCCAAGTGTGCATGTGAGACTGGGAGTATGAATGTGAGTGCATGTGCATGTGTGTGTGCGTGTGCATGTGCATGTGTGTGTGCATGTGAGAAAGGGAGGGGGACAGCGAGAGGGAGAGAGAGAGAAAAGTCCTCAGAAATAAGCCTCTATGTTGCCATCCACACCAAGTATTCCATCTACTCCAAGAACATCAGGTCTCACAACTTCTGCATGGATTTGTAAAAACTACTTTTAGGGATTATCCAGGTACTTGGAAATGCAGTCAAAAAATCATTAAAAAAATAACAAACTGGAATTTGAAGAGCTGAATGAAAGGTGTCCCGGTGGTAAAAACGGCCATGGCAGCCAGAAGATGTTATATGAGTAGAAATCAGAGATGTCTGTTCAGTGCTCGGGGCCCTGCAGTCTACAACAGACAGAACTAGATTTGCGACCCTTGTCTGCCTATCACTTGCTCTGTGACCCTGAAAAACTTGCTCAGCCTTTCTGAGCCTCCTTTTCCTCACCTGTAAATGAATAAAACTTATTTCACAAGACTGTGGAAAGGATAAACCACATAAGACCCTCTCTTCAAAATGCCTTTCCAAGTGCCCAGACCCACAGTGTGGCTGTGTGCCCCCAAGGCATGTTTGTTTCCATTTGGTTTCTTTCGGCTTTCCCTGGGAAGGACACCGGTCTGCCACCTGCTTAAAACATCTGCACGTAGCCACGGTGTTCTCACAAAATGGCAGATGCTGGTTACCTTAGATGAAGTGAGATAAACAGATCAGAAGGTTCAGTTCCACCAGGACTAATGAAATAATGCCTTGTTTATCTACATTTTGGCCCCCAGCCAGATGGAGGTCAAATATGTTGACCTTGACATTGCCTGTGAAGATGCTCGGTTCCATTAGATGCCAAAGAAGGAACATCAAGGTTGAGTGACAGTTTCTATTTCCTTCTGGCCCTGGATTAGAAAGTATTTTTGTGTTCATGTGCACTTTCTTCTTTTCTCTTACCCTTTCCTACTCCTCAATCCCTTTCCCCACAAAAAATAAAAAAATAAAAGAATAAGAATTTAATTGTAGAAAATACCAATTGAGTTTCACATTTTACTGAAATAAGCAAATAAGTGAGGAAAAAACTGTTTTGAGAAAATAGGCCTCTTATATGGCAACCTTGCTTATGAAGCTTAAGTCTTGAAGCAGTTTGTCATGGCTAAAGTTTGACACAAAGCACTGAATGTCCTTTGACCAATGATACTAGGATAGAGGTCAAGAGAGGAAGAAAATTGTTCCATAGAAGGCCCATTATTCCCGCAGGAAAAGCACTGTTACAGTTCCATAACCATACCCTGTTGAAACCAATGGCTCACGAAATGCAGAATGATGAAATACGGCTTATTTCACACTCTTGCTTCATTAGATTTCAGGTTTGGGAGTAAAGGGTTATAATATGTGGCCAGATGGCCTAGGAAAGCAGTTGAAAGAATAAAAGAGGCATCAAGGAGAGGTCAGATGTAGAATAAGAAACTTCTCATAAAGCAAATGGAAATACAAATTAAGCCATGGCAACACGGAACAGAGGTACAATAAACCTTGACAGTTCTACACTACAAGGGAACTATTACACCCTGTGCTCTGCAGATCACATTTGTGAGATGTTCTCTTGGATGAGGGCCCACTGACAAGTGTTATCTTTAGAAATTGTCCTCAGTAGTCTAGGGACAGGAAGTAAAGACTCATACAGAGTTGTGGGGAAAAGACAAGTAACTACCATTCACTGAAGGCCAACTGCCTGCCAGGTACTGTACTGACTGCTTTCAATTTTGCTCAATCCTCAACAATAATTTGATGCTTTGGAGACTGTTATTCCCCTTTTGCAGATGAGATAACTGAGTCCTGGTGCTATTAAACAATGAGCCCAGGTGACATGGTTGATAAGTGAAATTTTAACCCAAACCTGGCTGACTGTAATGCTTATTTTCTCCCATTACAGCAAGCTTTGCCATAAAGAAAAAAAAACAAACAAACAACTTCTAATCCAGTGCTCTCAAAATGTGCTCAACAGAACCCTAGTCTTGGGATATATTTCCCCCTAAAGTTGCTGTTAAATAAATGTGTGCATCTTTATATTCTTCTGTGCTTTTTCAGAGATTCAGATGCATATTAGCTTACTTACATTTCTGACAGTCCCTTTACTAAAAGAAATGAAGCTGTTTAATGCTGTTTAATTGAGCCTCAATTTTTTTTTTTTTTTACCAAGTCTCTGATGAAATCAGTGCACAACCCAATATTCTTTAAGAAACGCTGTTCCAAAAACCAATATAATACTCCTAATCATTCTCCTGCAGGGCTGTTTCCACTAGTAAGGGATTAACCAACATTCATAATTGAAAACTCATGTACAATAGAAGGACCCCACTTTCATAAAAATATTAGAGTACATGGAACACACTGACATAGAACAGTTTTGGGTTTTGATGAACAGGGTTCGAATGCTATCATTGCCTCCTCGTGGGTAGGTAATCTTGGACAGTATTTGACCTCTCTGAGCCCTGGTTTCCTCATCTGCATGATGAGAATCATAAATCCTACTTAACACAGTGGTTGTAAAATGAGAATCATTCATATGAAATGCTCTACAAACCACGAAGAGTTGTTAAGTGAAATTATTTTAACCTCACTAGTCCTCTAAATAATCTCATTATTTCTTCATGTGCCTTTTCTTTTGCTATTACAAAATGAATTGCAAGATAGAAACATAAACGTCCTGAGGTCTGAGGATTATGTTAGTTGTATGAGTAGTTAGGAAAGGAAGTGACATCAGCAACAGGTTTCTACTGACTCTTACTGTGGTGTCATAATTACAGTTAAGACGTTGCCTGAATCTGATATGCAGTATTTATCTAAATTTGAGACTCACCATCAAGTCTAAGGCTGAAACACCGGAATCTAGGGAATCTCAATAAAACATGACACAATATTCTTATTACTATTATTAATTGGTTTTGTGCAGAAAATTCTGAACAACGTACAGGTTGAATCACATGAAAATTATTTTTGTAGGTCAAGAGTGGGCAAATATCGGCTACTTCCTATGGTTCCACCTAAAACGTGTCTGGATATCCTTTGAGGGACAATTCTAAGGGCCCTCAAGTGGTACACTTCTGGAGCAAGTAGATAATTAGGGAAAAATACAATTTAACTGTCATATTGAAAACTTACAGATTTTTTTTCATCATGCAATTTTAATAATGTATGTGAGGCTGCATAGTGAACTGGATCTTCATGGAGGAAATTGCATGAATTCCCAACAAAATGGTGGAACCAGCCTGAGTCTCTGTTAATATGTAAGGTTGATGAGCACACAGGGACACAGAGTTTTTCTATGTACTGACCCACCCCAGTATAGGTGCTGGGCAAATTTTTGTTAATGAGGTTGGTGAATAAATGGAAAGTTATAATATTAGTGTGTGTATTATAGGCATTTGCATTCATGAAGTTCTAAACACCTCACATGTTTGATATCACCCACATCAATCCTTGTGATTCAAAATGCCAAGTCCCACTTTACCTACTACTAGCTGTGGGCTTGGGGAGAAAGTTGTTCTACTTTTCCACGCATGACTACCATGTTTCAAGTGGAAAATTAAAACCAGTTTTCTATGTTTTTGTACCTAGTGTATAGTGGAAATGAAAATCAAATTCCGTCTACAATGTTATAATCTCAATTACTTCTTTAACCGAAACAACCAAATCGGGATCTCATTCTATTCCCTTATACAATGCTCTTTAAACAAATGACAATCATCTTGCAGTGTTACTATTACTCATGCACAAAAGCGAGTGTGGGAAAATGAAGGAATTCTGGTTTTCTGGAAGGCCATGTGCAGTAATAAGGTTAATACAATAAAAGCTGTAATTTATCAAGCATTTGCTCTCTGTCAGACACTACCCCTGAAATCCGGAGGTGGAGCCTAATCCTTCTTTCCCTTGACTCTGGGCTGACTTGTGTGTAGGAATAGAATGCAGTAGCTTGGGTTCCAAGGCTAGGTCAGCTTCTGCTGTGATCTCTTGGACTCTCATAGAACCCTGACACCAAGCTCTAAGAAGCCCAAGAAACATAGAGAGGCCTGGCGCAGGGGCTCCATTTGAAAATCTCAGCCAATCCCAGCCTGCACACCATCCCAGCCCAGGTTCCCACTCTGTAGTGAGAAAGCCTCTGGATGACTCCAGCCCCTAACCCTCCCTGTCACCCAAGCTGCTCTTTAATCTCACCAGATGAGGCTCCAGACATTGTGGAGCAGAACCAGACCATCAAATTCCTGACTCACTTGCAAATTGTTTTTAATTCTTTCTGTCCTCCAAGGCCCACAACACAGAAGTTGGAAAAAAAGGGGAAATGGCTTTAATGGGGAAGAAATCATTAATCCCAGAGTTTATTTTGCTGGGAGGAAGAAGAACATTGACAAGGAAACATTCATTTCACAGCTGATGGAGCGTGTCAGGGCAGCTGTGAGAGCAACGTAGCTTGAGTGTCTACCACGCAAAGGGGAGAACTGCTCGCACCACAATCATCCCACCCAAAAGGACCTCAGCCGGTGGGCGTGAAGAAAATAATCAGGAATCTGGGGCAGGAGCCAAGGGTCTTACAGAGAAAATACCGTCTACCCGTTTAAATAGATGGGAGATAAATGAATGACGTTTGGTATGGAATTGCCAAACATGCATTTGTTACACGGTCACTTATGAGGCTGCCTTGAGTGGTCATGTTGCTGGGGAAGGAATAAATGGGGGATGAGGCTGGAAACATTCAGGTTGAATCTCTCAGAGGCTGCTGGACTCTTCCTGAATGGAGTTGGGTAACTCTCAGACTTACATTTAGCAAACATCTGTAATTGACTAAAGAGACAAAAACGAGGTTTTAGGGAAAAACACTTTAAGTAAAAGGTGGTGTTATTTTTTGATGAGATATAAAAGGAAGACAAAAGGAAACTTAAGGATAGTATCTTTAGAATTTTTTGGTAAAGTAAAATCTCCCCTGAACCTTTTGTAATCATATACATTTTCTTTGCCTTTTCCCTGCCTTTTCCAATGTTATGCCCCTGATGTTCCTGAACACTCTGCTCAGGCTTCGGTCATTTGTTCAATCTCTGGGCATTTGTCCAGCATGAGTATAGACCAGATATCATGCTTGGTGCTACCTATGTAAAGTCAAATAGCATACTCCCTGCCTTTAAGGAATTCCTCACCTAATGGGAGAGACAGATGCATAAATAAATCATTGCAGGAGAGTGTAAATCTGTGTTAAGGATACACATGCCCAGGGACCCGTGGAAGCACACAAGAGAGGTGCCGAACCCACTCCATGTGCCTCAACAGAGGGCTTCTGCCAGATACTCTGCCACGAGTGTGCCCCGAGAAATGAAGAGGAGGGAATAGGAACAGTAGTGTTGGGGAGGAGGAGAGTCGGAGAGAAGGGATCATTATCAACATGTGCAGGTGCCCAGAAAGTGGGAAAGATGAGAAATAGGATTTTTTTTAGGAATTACAGGCTCTTCTCTGAAGAACATATCTCCACAATCTTCATACTTCAATTGCACTTTGTGTAATGTCCCAGTGTCCCCTGCCACACTGCCAAACGCTTTGCTGTACTCATTCTTTGATCAGTCTGTCTCCCTGGCTGGGCTTTGAGCCCTTCGAAGAAGGAGCTGTGTCATTTATCTCAAAATCCCTAGTTCCTAGCTCGATGCCTTGTAGATTCAATGTACCGATTCAGCCCCTCCTGCACTTATTGTCAGCGTGAAGCACGGACCGATCCAGCTATTCAATAAAATGGAATAAACTGAAATAAAATGTGGATTGCTACTAGGTTGATGTCACTGATTACTCTGGGAACCCTGGGTTAAGGGGACTGGCCCACACAACAGAGAGGGCATTTTTGAATCAGGCAGACGTGGATTGAACTCTGCTCTGGCCCCTGCCAGCTGAGTGACCTTGGACACCGTCCAATTCTTTGAGTCTTCTGGTTCATGGCTGTAAAATAGGGACGACAATACACTCAAAGGTTTAACACGAGGATTAAGTCAATAAAGGATTAAAATCCACTTCCTAGTGTTTGGTACATGTCAGGCACTTAAAACAGGCACGTTGTACCTCCTTGGCTCTCATTCTTCCTTTTCCCCAGCCTCTGTGCGTTATGGATTTGCCCGAAGGCGGTAACCAAAGACAAATGTGACTTGTTAATGCAGCTCCTCTTCCATCACCGTGGGCACCACCAGCTACTGACCCCTAGCTGCTGGGCTCTTCTATACACTGTCTCCAGTTCCTTCAGAGCACAGCTGGGCAGGATCCACCTCTGGATCCCAGGTGAAAAAACTGAGATCATCTGTCCCAGTCCCACAGCTGGGCAGGGGCCTGTCCGGAATTTTGACCCAGGAGGTGGGTTTGTAGGGGCCTGTGGGAGCTGACTGCTAAGTTTTCAGAAATTCCATGATCTAGTTGTTAAACAGAATCATTATTAAAAATTAAATTACACAAGCTTACAATTAATTAAATACATAATATTAAAAACAAAGCTAAAAATAATGAAAACTCCTCACTTCATAATTATTTTCTACATTTTACGATGATCTATGTTAGGAGTCAGCACCTTACATCCTGCTGGTTAAGTTTGACCCACCAACTCATTTTGTAAAAGAAGTTTTATTGAAATACAGCTGTGCCTATTTGCAGAGGGTTTGTTACGTGCCGGGTGCTTTATATAAGCAATCTCACTTTTAGTCAATCTAACAATCTAACATTAATCAATCACAACATATATTAATAGGATGGAGTCAGACCACCTGGGGTTTCATTCAGGCCCAGTCCTAACCTGGCAAGTGTGACTGTGGGGAAGTGACTTAACTGTTCTGTGCCTCAGTTTCCCACACCTGTGCAATGGTACCTCGTGCCTTGTCTCCTGGAGAATCAAACAAGAAACTGCATTCAGAGACCTTAGAAAAATTTGAGGCATTAGAAACAGCACAATGAATGCTTGTCATTACGGCTTTGTCTTCTCCATGAGATGGTAGGTCAGAGATCATCCCAGGACTGGCCAAGAAACAAAAAGAGCGATCAAGTGACCCCTCTAAGTTTACTAAGGCCCAGATTCAAACCCGCTAAGATCCATTCCATTCCCAGTAAACCACATAGGGTCTAAATGACATGGCGCCCATCAGGGGCCTGGCCCTGTGCTCATTGGAGACTGGGCTTTTAGTAGAAAAACAAAAAGAGATTAGGTTAAAGAGAGTGATTAGAACTACACTTTAGAATTTTTTTTCTTTGATCACAAATTAAACTAGGTTTGGAATACACTAAGGAGCTATCAAACATTTTGGAACAGCACAGAGCCATGGTTTGTTCTGCCATACTATGTAGGAATCTGCTCCCTAATCAAGCAACAGTTGGTTGTGTAGGGTGACTAATCAAATAACCCATCTGTGAGAAAGTTTCAGCTGTTTCCTGTGTAACCTATTGGGCCCTCTGGCTGCAACTCAGCTAACCAGTGCATGTCTCTGTTGGTGGCATCCTGGTACACACAGCTTCCCAAGCTGGAGCAATCCCCTGGAGGCATTTTTCTACTCTTTCCTCTCCATCACCACCACACCCTGACTAATTAAGCAAGTCTTGCCAATTGCTACACCTTAAAGCCTTTCCTTCCTCTCCAGACCCCCCTGAAACCACCTTCACTCCTCAAGATCTCTCACTGTTGCTGGTAGACACTATAGAGTACAGACTACAGCTCCCTCTTTTAGCTCACAAGACTGCATGGGGTGGTGGCCTGCTGTGCCAGGGACTGGCTGGAACAAGCTACTTGAACTTTCTGGCTCATAATGCTGTTGAGGAATTGAAAGAGTTAATACTAGTAATGTGCTCAAACAGTCCCTTATACAGAGGAGGAGCTCAATAAATTCTGCTGCTGCTGCTGACAAGGAAGACAACATTTATAACCCAGTGTGTACAAATCCTGAGTGTCCTCACTCTAAAGCAATGTCCTCATTAATTACCTGGGTGATACTTCTAGAACACATGGCTCTTGTCCACCCTGCTCTACCACCAGAACACACAAAGGGCTATCTCACGCCTCTGTGCTTTTTCATAGCCTTGTCCCTCTGACAGAAAAGCCTTTTCCTACCTTATCTTTTCTAGGAACTCTGATTCATGCATCCACAATTTATCGCAATCACCAACTCCACTCTAGCACTGCCTTGATTTTCAAGCTAGGGTGAACCTCTCTTCCTTTGCTATTTTTGTGACTTGGACTTACAATTATCACAACATATGCAGGTATTTAAAAAGTTGTCCCACATGTAGACCGTAAGACCCTCGGGGCAGAGACAGGGTGTTGATGGTGCCGGCATAGACTTGGACATGGGCTTTTGTGACCCTCAGTAGATGGTTGCTGGACTGAACTGTGTGCCCCCAGAGGTCCAGAGTGCCTCGCAGATGCCTGACAGGACAGGTTGGACGCCTGTGTGGGATCTCTTCAATCAAAGACTCAGAGCCTAAGGTCACAGGACAGAAGCAGCTGCCCGCAGGGCTCATCGACCTTGGCCTCAGAGATTTGCTGCTTTGCCGCAAAAGGATCACAAAGGGCAGATGTTAATGGTGGCGTGTGTTTGCATTTGGCGAAGAAAATTCTGAGACCTTGCATGCAAAATGAGCCTAGGCACCCAGCTTGGGACAGCCTGCCAATTCCATCCACTAGCCTCCTGTATCCTTCCTGTCTAGGTTTTGAAAAAGTCGAAAGAAGCCTGGAGATTCCAAAAGAACTCCCAGTGCAAAGCAATTTATGTTCCAGAAATGTCTTTTCTCTCTTCAGGTTAGGACCTCTTATTTTTCTTGTGACATAGAAAAACGGATAGAAAGTGGATTTAATAACTGGGGGAAATGAGTTGGATATGCAAAGCTCCAGCTGACCTAGTGGGTGAATGTTAGCCATGGAGTTAAGAGGAAGGGTTAGGGGGTATGAGGAAAAGAAATTATTAAAGACAAACTCTTCACATTTGAGGTTAATTCTGACAAGAGATCAAAAAAAAAAAAAAATTTTTTTTTCACACCTCAACTCTTGGGACCTAGCTGGGATTGAATGTTTCTAAGATTGCTCTCTTCTGTGTTGCTTCTAAATAAACCCTTGAGCCTCCCCTCCCCCCCCCCACACACATCTCCTGTCCCCCATTCTTGTCCTCAGTTAATTTCATTTATTTATCCTCTTCTTCCCTAATATTGATGTATATATTCTTACACCACAGACACAGACTGGACACACTGGATATCTCTTGCCAAAAGGAAACCACTAGGATATAATCCAAAAAATGCGACCTTTTGGCTTGGGCCGGGATTTGTAGATGTAAGTATCCACCATGCAGTCTCTAGGTAGGAAAAGGACATCTGACAGGATGCATTTGAGGACAATTTACCAAAGCAGTGAATATTGGAAGAATAGAAGGCTCCAATGAAAGAAAAGTTCTCACTCAAATACAAAGGGTGAAAGAAAGGCATTTTATGCAGACAGAATGGGGAAAAAGTCCCATTTTTCTCTTGCTTTCTGTTCCCTGTGAGAATCAGAGTGAGCACAAAACCATGAAAACAATAGACCCAGCTGCAGGGGCAATAAGGCAATTTATTAGGGAGATGACATTTTTAATGAGAAACACTTGCTGGAGGAGAACAAAAGGGCTTGTTTGGTCAGAAAGATGCTCTTGAATCTCTTCTGAAGTGCATGAAAAAGTAATTTCATTTACGCGTCATACCCTGAACAGTGGAATTTCCTCAGGCTCCAGATGTTGTCCGGCACAGATGCTGAACAAATGGAACAAACGTCCTAAGAGTTTACAAAAATAAAGTAACTCAAGGGAATTTTATGAGTTTTGTGGCCAAGAAAATCATTAGCAAATAATGAGCTTAAGAAAGAAAGGCTGAGCTTAGCAATATGTTGTTGGACATATAAAACTATTCACTATCATCTGAAATCAAATGCGGAGGTTAGTTTTCAACTTAGAAAAATAGAAATCCGTGGGTGTAGCTGCTGTGTTTTAGACTTCCTCACTGGCCTTCTGAAAGTGATTTGGTGAATATTGTTTTGGCTAGATTCCTAAAATGACTAGAAGCAATATATTTATAGTTTGAGACTTGAAAATCTAAAACACAAAGATTAATATCTTATAGTAGTAATTCAAATGCTTCCAGAGAAAGAGCGGTGCCACCATTTTGGCTTGACTTCCCCTGTGAGCATCATCCAATGTAATCTCAGTTCTGGATCAGCTGACACACAGGTGAGGCTTATAGTGATGGCTCACAGAAGAAGAGGAGCTTAATCAAAGTACCTCTCTGAGCTGACGGCAGGGGCTGCGGTGCTCCCTGAAGAGCCACCAGGAATTCCATGTGAGCTTTTTCAAGCTAGCTTCTCCCTCGGCAGCTCTGATGGGGGCCTGTATAAGGGGCTTTGGAAAAGACCAGGGCATCATGTGAAGTGTTTTAGGTCAGGACATAAGGATCAACTGCATTTGAAAATTTAGAACAAAATAGGCCTCTGATTCATGTGTCAAGATGTATGTGTAGGACCCAAGTCATGGGTGCAACTTCAGCTGGGAGAGCTCGTGTTAGGAGAGTTAACAAAAATACAGGTGCAAGACTATGGGGCAGCAGTAGGCAAGAAGGTAGAAGGAGCCAAAAGATAGTTCCTACTATCCGTTGGCTAAAAGGGCCTTATATCCTCCAAATGTCTTACCAACCCCATGTATAACAGGACTCTAACCCCCTCCACATCACCAACATCACTGTCATTGTCATCACAACTATGTTATTATCAGCACTTACCATGGTCACTATCGATAGCTATGCATAAGCTTTATCGCTCACACGTCTGCAAAGCAAATACTATTATCCATCTTCACATTTTAGGGATGAGACACCGAAGCTCAGAAAGGTTAGGCAAATTGTCCCAGGTTGCACGGACAGTTAGTGGTAGGGAAGGTACTCATGGCACCATCACCATCTCTCCTGGTCCTCAGCAGTCGGTCATCTGCCCCAGCATCAATCCTCGAGCCACACTTTTAGCATTTAGGCTCAGCAAGGGGGAGATCTGTAAACTGGGAGGATCAGCCATACAGGCCAGTATTTAGAGATCTGGCCAGGGTATTGCACCACAGAGCAGCTCTCTCCAGCTCTGGGAAATGATTTTTAAATAAACTTCAAAGCAGTAAATCATTTTCCACCTCTTAAGCAGATGGTTGATAAACAAAGTAGGTGAAGTAATGTCCATACGTTTATTAACCTAGCCGTCGAAACGTGTGTATGGACCTTTAATCTGTCAATGAGATTGAGTAGAAATGCAATGAGCCAAGGCCGACGCTCTTTATTATCCTGCATCAGGACAACTTTCGCTGTTGTCCGTTTGCTGACATTGTCTACCTGGCATTGACTCAGTAAGGAGGCAGAAGATGACACGGATCAAGACCAATTAACACGTTCCCCACAGCTGTTTATTGCTATCTGCAGTGAAGACAGCATCTGAGGAGTTCCCGGCAGCCAGCAGCCTTTTCCAAGCAAAAAGCAGCTCTTCCAGTGCAGAAATCAGGTTGGCCTTAAGCCAACAAGAGTGATAGTGCTTTCAAAAACAAAGGATAATCAGGGCTTTTAATCCTAAAATGACTGAATTCTGATCAGAGGGTTTAAATAGAGGAAACTGGCCAAGAAATAAAATTTCAGTGGTTTCCATGTACCTAGTGCTTGTGAATGGGTACAAGGAGTGGCTTTTGCAGAACCCAAATCTAGAAAGATTATATCAAACTAGCAAAAGAGCACAGTATTGGTGGCTACTGGTTATGGAAGGCCCTCAATGCATCCAACGCTATGCCGTCCGTGTGATGCACTCTGCCTTTTATGCTTCCTGACAGCCCTACCAAGTACTTGCTGCTGTTTTTCCTTGAGCACATCATGAAATTGAGGCTCAGAACAGGCTATTTTTTCAAGGTCACACAACTAGTCAAAAATGAAGTTGGAGTCACATCCAGGCCTGCCTCAATCCAAAGCTAGTACTCTTGACCACTTTGTCGTGAAGTTAAGACCCTTTATGTATTTCTATAATCCACTAAAATGACTAATGACTTCTGAAGGAGAACACCTGAAGAGGCTAAGAAAATTAGTTTTGGGATGAAGACACAGATGTTTTGAACAGGTGATGTTAAGTTTTGGAGAAAGTAATACAAAGGCACTCAAAATAGCTCAAGAAAGAAAAGAAATCAGGAGACATGGGGGCTGGTTTATGGCACTGAAAGGCAGGAAGTGACTCTGACATTTAAAAGGGGCTGTACCTGGATGTAGGAAGCTATCATCAGCATCTTTCTTCATCATTTCTTAGTCCCTTTCCAGACCAACACCTCCTGTTCTCAATTCAAACAACTAGTCCAGACTGACAAAAATCACAACTTCACAATTAGAATCTTCCAGAACAGAATCTGATCGGCTCCATTTGGGTCAGGTACCTGTGACATCCCGCTGCCCCTCCCCCACTTCATCCAACCCTGGGCCAAGGTCCCTTCTTCTGAAATGGAGGGTGCACTACAGACAGCAGCCATCTCTCACACTTGCACAGCCTTTCCTGTGCTTTGAACTAGTTCATTAGCTTATTTGAGCTGAGTCCCTAAAGGTAGAGAGTTTGGAATTCAGAGTTAGCCTGAATATAATTTATGACTTTTACCAGCTCAACCATTTGCCAACTCTGTAACTGTATGAATCACTTAATCACAGAGTCGCAGCTTGCTCCTCTAAAAAGGGGCCAATCATCACAATTACTTTATAGCATTGCTGTGAAGATTCAATGCAATCTATCCTTAGCAGAGTGCTCACCAAATTCTGGCTGTTATTATCTTAAATGTTAGCAAAGTAAACTTCCTGTGAAGGTAAACAAGGCAGGGGACATTATCCCCCTTTACCAGATGTAGACACTGAGATTCAGGAAGTTTTGGTGATTGTCCAATTTTTGTATCAAATGTAAGCAACTGAACTAAGACTAGATCCCAGAGTACTTCCCACATACCACGTCTTTCTGTGCTACAGCAGAGAAAACATTTAATAGCCTCTGTAGAGATAAGGGCAAATGGTGAGTGGGGGTGGGGTAGAGTGGGCTGGGTCTCCAGTGAACTCCCAAATTCACTCACACTATCACAAGATGCTCTCAAAGGTGAAGACTTTTAGATGCCTCCCCTTCTGAAGTCCTCTCATTCTTAGTGTTAATATAGGCCCTAGGTCACAGTCAAAAGGTGAAAAATCAAAAGAATTACAAAGAATTCACACACAGGCCAATTTTTGTGCTTCAGCTTTCTCAAATGAAGGTCTCTTGGAGTGGCTCAATGGCATTGACCAAACATAGTGAAATGAGGGAATGATGAATTTTAAATATTCAAACATTCTTCCAAGGGATTTTAGAAAATTCAGTGAAAACAGTCAAACAATCTCAATGGGGTAACCCTGTGGCAAGGGAGCATACACCTGTCTGCTCTCCTTGGCCCTTTCAACCATTCGGTAAATGTTTCTTCGTGACCCACACGCTGCGGAGGAGGGCAGGATGAACCAGGGGTGGAAGGAAGAAAGGAGAACATGTTGAGGTTATCACTCACATAGACACTCTTCTTCTCCCACCCCTCCAGAGTTCAGCACTGACCCAACAGGTAAGTAAATACATTTACTATTTATGCAAAAGGTTATATAAAAATTTATGAGCCCTGGGAGTTAGAAGGTGAAGGCTGTGATGTATCATAACTAAATATGCAGCTATGAGGAATTCAGAGTTCTAAACACTAGACCAATGATGAAACAAAAGAAGTTAGGGCATTTGAGGATCTGCGGTGACCTTCCTTTTGGGTCGAAAGAACAATTCAAATGTCAGTGTACTTTGAGTTGTGCAAAGTCATGCTAAATGCATTTGGTGCCAATAGTCAAATGGGTCCCAATTGGAGGGTGGGGCAGAGCAGCTGGAAGTTCTCAGCCGGTGCAATGGTCCCTCGGTCAGGCAGTGCCTGTAGCACAATTCCAATGAGAGGTGGCCAGGAGCCAAGGGAACCAGCTGGCCAGGGGAACTAGATGAGACTGAAGCCATAGGTGAGGGGGTCTATAGAACAATGAGAGACACTGAAAAACACAGAAACATTAGGAACAAAGAGTCACATATGCATAAAGGAGAATTATGGGACATAAGGCTTAATACACTTAGAAAAGTATGCACTTGTGTGTACCCTGCAAATTCAGAGTTCTACTGTGCTGAGCCTTATCCTGGTGTGGTGGTCACTGAGGCTGTTGGTAGATATTCTGGTTCTTCTGGGAACGTGATGGGATAACACTTGTCTGCTCCTTTGAAGCTGGGGATAGCCATATGATTTCCTTGGTTAATAAAATGACTAAAGTGATGTGCATCACATGTGAACTAAACTTTTAAGAGCCACATTCCCTCCCCACTGCTGTGGAAATTGTAGAAGTATGTTTTGCAGTGACGTGCACATCATGGAGGAACCAACGTGAGCACAATCCTCTGATAATCTGCAATGGATAATGTGATGGATAATTTTTTGTGTCAACTTTACTGGGCTAAGGGATGCCCAGATAGCTGGTAAAACATGATTACTGGATGTGTCTGTGAGAGTGTTCCTGGGAGAGATTAGCATTTGAATCAGTAGGCTGAATAAAGAAGGTTGCCTTCCCCAATGTGGGCATCATTCAATCCATTGATGGCTAGCATAGAACAAAACGGTAGAGAAAGGGCAAATTTACACTCTCTCAGCTTGAGCCGGGACAACCATCTTCTCTTGCCCTTGGACATCAGAGCTCCTGGTGCTCAGGCCTTTGGCCTCAGAGTGGGACTTATACCATGAGTTCCCCTGGATCTCAGCCTTTGGAATAAAATGGAATTACACCACCAAACTTTCCTGGCTCTGTAGCTTGCAGATGGCATATCCTGGGACTTCAGCCTCCGTGACTATGTGATTCTATTCTTATAATAAAAATCTTTTTGTATCTATTTATCTATCTATTCATCCATCCATCCATCCATTCTATTGGTTCTGTTTCTCTGGAAAACCTTGACTAATACAGATATCTAGCGTAATTAAGAATTCAATTTTGTTGTGTAATCTACGGAGATTTGGGGATTGTATGTTTTTCCAGCATAACCTAGTCTATTCTAGCTGATACTCTTGCAACTGCTAGTGTCTGGAGGTATTTGGAAGGCTCTTTTAGGTTTCCAAAGCAGTACATGACTAGTGGAAAACTCTAGGGACCCAGTAGCAGATTCGAAACAGGAGGTAAAGAGATATGCTCTAGCTCGACAATCACATCTCTACTCCTGGATTAAACCCTCTCTACTCACCCTGTCTTCTACCTCTTGCCTTCATCTAGGAAAATTGGACTCTGACTTCAGGTTGGCTTTCCTCCATTAAGCTCTCTCAAGGTGTTCTTCTACATGGAGATGCTCCACAATTAAAGCTGGGAAAGGCTTTCTTCATTCTAGATGGGTGAGTTCAGAAAGCCAGAAGAGGGCAAGTCTCCCCTAATCAGATCTGATGGCTGTCTGGTTAAGGCATTGGACTTGAAATTAAAGAATTAGTTCAAGCCCAACTCTGATTTTCAGTAAAGGCAACATGGAGGAGCACTGGATTCTTAATAATGGTTCTAATGCACAGATGTGTTTTTG
>NW_012144967.1:5866819-5867930 GCF_000956105.1 Propithecus coquereli
TAGGGATGGATAGTTTAGTAAAGAAAAAAATCTGAGACTTTGAAATGGGCTCAAAACAAAAAAATGAGTGACTATCCTGTCTAGCTCATCCATCTCTTATTCATAGAAATGCAAATCAATGTGTCTGGTGGAATGCAACTGATTATTGCTCTGTGGCTAGACACATTTTATATCAGTGTGTAAATTCATTTCAGAATTGCTAATTTCCTATAAATGTCTCTACACTTTGAAATCTCTTTTAAACCAACTGTAACATTTTACCCGTTCCCTTATTAATTAATAAGCTAATAAAGTCTTCAACACCTGTTCCTTTTATATCTGCATAAGAGCCCCCAATTATACCATGTCTTAAAAATGATCCTTTAATAGTCTTAGCGACAATTTACTCTTCTGGCTCTGACTGGGAAAAGGGGGTGGGGAGAGAAAGCACGGTATATTTTTACAAGGCTTTGACTCTAAAGAGACATCACAGATTGCCATTTTCACTTTTTCACCTCTAATAAGAATGGAAAATATAAACCTTGGGAAAATCCCAAGTTGGATCTTTTGGTTCATAATGAAGATGTCTAAGATTCAGAAAAGGAAAAGATTGTAATAGTTAAAGTCTGAGGGGAAAATCATGAATTTAAAAATGTTTTGCCTGTGTATGTCTTCAAAATATAAATATAGAAGATTCATTTTATAAATCAAGTAATTGCTTCTTCTGACTGCCCAGGCTCTGGATCATTTTCTTATAGGATCCGAGCAGGCTGTAGTTTTACAAATGTAGCTGCGGAGGACATCTGATTGAGCAGAGCAAGATGGTCCTGTGTGGCCTTCCTGGACGAGGCAGCCAGCCAGCCTCGCTGTACATCTTTCCGTCATTCTTGGTGTGTCTCTTGCTCAATGATGTGCAAGGAATTGTTTGGGAGAAATGAGACCCAGGAGAGAGCAAAAGGAAATTCAACATTGTAAATTAAGAGAGACAATCATAGCCTTTCCAACCAATCAGAGGAAGATAAACAGGGTCACAATAAGAACACAGAAATCTATCTGGAAAATCCAGTATATTCTCAGAAATCTAGTTTTCTTCCAAAACATTGATGGATGAAGAATTAATCATTGCCCAATA
>NW_012144967.1:5869095-5877838 GCF_000956105.1 Propithecus coquereli
TTCTAAGATACAGGAATTAGAATAAATCTTTATAAATACCTACAGATATCCTTGGTGTTTATATTCATTGTTAAATTTGGACTTTATCCCAAGCACATTCATAAGGTATTCTAAATCCTTTCATAATAAATCTACTAATGGGAACTAAGAGAGGTTAAGTGACTTGCCTAATGATAATTCAGATGAGTGTTGGAACTGGCATTTGACCCTCTGTCTGTTTCCAAAAGTCTTTACTCTCTATTTAAACCCGAAGCTTCTAAATATCTTGGCTTTATCAACCTAATAGCAAAATTATAAGCAAGCAAATCCAAATCTATAAATTTATTGAGTTAAAAATTATAAACAGGTATGATTATACTAATATAGCATGGATATTATAAAATATGCATAATAGAAATATGTAAAGGATTAGGGAAAATCAAAGTATCTAGAAACTCAATACTTTACCCTGAACCCCAATGAAATCCTGCACTGTCCTGAAGTATCACCCCCCACTGCATGACCACTGCATTACACCATTCCTCCCAACAGTGTTACATTCTTGTGTGCAGAGTGTGCTACCACTTGTGCACATTCTTTTAACTATTGACTCCTTTTATACTGCCTGCACTCTGCAGTTGAAACTGGCTGATGAAAAATGAAAATGAGAAGTGTTTTATTGGTGACATTTCCAATCATTGGCCCTCATCCTCAAGTGGACCAATAAAGATGCCTGGTGCTCATTCATTTTCCTACTCATTACTCTCCCACCACTCCATCCCCAGATATGCCAGACTTTCATCCTGCCCCTCTCCCCACTCTTCACTCTCAATTCATGACCTTGCCTCCGATTTCCCTGAGGTGGGAGAATAACCTTGAAGGGGAACTTCTGTGCGTGTCTCTCTACCCGACCTGCCCATCTGTGCTCTCAGCCCCGACTCAGCCTTCCTTCCTGTTACCAAGGATGGACATTTCAATGCTCCTAGCTAAAGCCAAATTGTCACAGAAATAAGAATACTGCTCTCACATTTCCTCTCTCTACCATTAGCAAAGATATTTACTCTTATTTCACCTGATAAAAAAAGCAAAAACAAAAAAAGTCTTAACCCCACTTCTCCCTTCCATGCCTGTGCCATTATTCTGTTCCCTCCAAGCAAAGTTTAACAATTTGTCTCTACTTGCCATTTCTAATTTCTTCATCCCATTTTCTCTTGAACTCATTCAAAACAGGATTTTGCCTCTGATATTCTACTGAAAATGCTCTTGGCAAGGTCATGGCTATATGGGTCGGTTCATTCCTCATTCTTATCTTACCTGGCCATCAGCTCCTTTGACCCAGTCCATCATGCTCTGCTCCTTGAAGCTCACTCTTTCTTCTGCACACCCTTCTCTCCTGGCTTTCCCTCTGTCTCACCACTGGCTCCTCCTCAGGCCCCTTCCCTTTCTCTCCTTGCCTTGCTGAACTTTGTTGGGTAGAACATCCTCGGATGCCATTTTTGGCCTCACTTTTCCTCTATCTTCAGTAATTCCCTAAGTGAGTGCCTCCATTTGATGACTTTGAATTTCATCTATATTATTAATATCCCCAAATTTATAAAGTGATCCTCTCCCTGATCTGGGTTCTCTACTTGACTTACTCAGTTGTCTAACAGGCACCCCAAATTTAGCATGTTCAAGGTGGAACTCCATCTCCTTCCCCTGCAACCTGCTCGTCCTGAAGCCTTTCCCAGACTAGTTAATGGCATCTCCAATCTGCCAGCTTGGACACCTCTCCTCTCTCACATCTCACATGCAAATCCTGTCTGCCCAACCTCCAAAATCAGCCCCATTACATCCACTCCACAGCTACCACCCTGATTCAGGTCCTCAGCTTCACTTGCCTGGAATCATTTTACTGCCCTATAACTGGTCCTCTGGATTCTGCCCTTTCTACAGTCTATCCTCATCATGAAATCCAGAGAGAGTGCTAAAACATTTCTGCTCAAAATCCCTCCCATTGCTTCCCAGTGATACCTTTCTCGCTAACTCCCTGAGCTCATCTCTGCCTCTGGCTCACTCCACCCTGGCCATGCTGGCTTTCTTGCAGTTCCTAGAAATTGCCAGGCTTGCCCCTATCTCTAAGGCTTACCCTTGGGATCAGAAATACTTATTTCTGGAATATTCTCCTCCTGGCTTCCATGGGGCTTGCTCCTTCACCTCCACCAGGTCTTTTCAAATATATTTCCCAATTTTAAATTGAAATACTGTCCCACTTGACACTCTCTTTCCTCCTTATTATGCTCCATGGGTTTTTTGTTTGTTTCTATTTTGTTTTGCTTTGCTTTAGTGCTTGTATCACCTAACACACTATAGTTTACTTATTTTTTACTGTCTGTCTTCACTTGCTAGAATGAAATATCAGGGAGGGTGAGAACTTCTGTTTTGTTCATTACCTTGGCTCTGATGGATATGACATTGCCTGGCACAGAGTACACACCCAATAAATATTTGTTAAATGAATGAATGTGTGCATGGGAAAATAGAAATATATGCATATATACATATAATTGCTTATAATTGTGTAAAGCCACTCCAAAAGGTAACACAGCCTAGAATAAGAACCTAGGAATAGCATAAAAGGTATATAAAAGAGATTCTTCACTACATATTTTTTATTATATAATACTTCAGTCATGTGAATATATCATCAATTGAAAAAATTATCAAAATAAGAAGAGAGGTCTACTTGTCAGACTCCTGATGCAGCACAAGCACCAGAGCTTTGCTAGATGGGATACATGCTTCATTATATTTACATTTATTTACCCAAACCCTTACTGTTTTCTACTTCTCCTCCATCATGTTTTCTTGGAGCCTTTAGCCACCCTTGCTGCATCTGCTGTGCTGTTCGGATGTACACTCTCAGGACTCACCTTGCAAAGTCTTTCTGCAAGGACACCATTGGGCCTTTTTGGTTAATTTTCAACTGAGATCACTTTTCACTGTCTACTTACTCGTGGAGATTGCTACTGCAGCTGAACTGAAAGCCCACTAAAGACTTTCCAGTGGATTCAGGGGGAACATATTTTTCCACAAAACACCAGATGGTTTAGAAAATTTAAACAATTCAGAGAAGATCATATTCAGATAATGAACAAATATGATAACTAACAGAAAAAAAGAAAACCAGCACTTATTCCCTAATATGTGCCTGGAGCTGATCCACGAATTTTTGTATGAACCATTTCACATCACCAAGTTGTCATCACTGCTTTAGCCCCGGAAATGACTTCACCTAAACAATTCCTACATATTCTTCAAAACTTAGTTTCATAGTCACCTCCTTTGAGAGGTCTCCCCTGATTCTTTCATCTGATTTAGTTTTCCTTCCTCTCAGAGAAACCTTAATTGTATTCTTCATAAGATTTATTTCTTCTTTTTGCATTTTTTTTCACATACGGACCTTGCAGGTATAGGGATTTTCATGTGTTACTTGATACTTTCTCTCCAATGCCTATCATGGTGACTTGCCCGTGACAGGTGGCTCATGAAACTTCTGAATCAATAAGTAAATGAATTAATAAATTGTTTACTATGTGTCATCTTTTAACGCTAAAGAAAAACAAAATCACCCAGAATCCACCTTGCAGTGGATAATTTTGCCTTGCAACCGATCAGCAAAATACAGTATTTCTTTAAAACTTGAAAGATATACTAAAGAAATATTAAGATTAATGCTTAAGTAAATACAAAACATTTCTCTATTTGCAAAGTGTCTGGCACAGATGTCAAAATGAATCTGTAGCAAAACATAGTGCTTAAAAGTAAATATTCCCCTTGTAGAATGAAACATTATGTTGACTGAGTTTTCAGTTCCATGATTAAAATATTAATACCTTTCACATCTGAGGGAGGAGGTGAGACAAAATACAAATATTAAGACAAAATTGCTTATGAAAATGTGGAGTTTAGTTTACAACATCCCTTGGAGAACAAAAGTGTCTCTCTGACCAGTACCCAGCAACAGAATTAGGTTATGACCATCATCTCAGGTAGAAGCTTTAAATGTGTCTGACAAGCAGGATCTCTCAGAGAGATCAAGGACATCAGAAGAAATCTCATCCAAATGACAATGTATTCATTAAAGAAAAAAAGTGGCACACAGCCAGCAATATCTCAGCCTCTCTCTCTGTCTCTTTGTGTGTGTGTGTGTATCTCTTTCTCTCATACAGACCAAAACACACACACACACATGCACGCACAGAGTCATGACATTTGCTTTAGGCTGCCACATAATATTCAACGGTCCTGGTATTCTAGGTGACCTCAGGTGACAATTAACAGGAGAAGAAAGAGAAGGAGGAGGAAGAGAAAACGGAGAAGTGGCATGAGGAGGACACACACGACATGCATGCACACACACACATAGAGTTTTATTTGTTTTCTCAATATCTCTAGATTGAAAGAAAAGAAGGGAATTACTTTGATCACTACAAGGATATAAAAGTCGAGGAAGGGAAAAGCTAAAACAATGCACACAAGTTCAATTATCTTGGGCAAGGAAACTTCTGAAGCCTGAACTGTAGATTTCATCAAGATAAGAATGCTAAATCTTAAATTTTCACTGAAAAGGATTCCCACCATTCACCATGTGCAACTGGCAGCGATATGTGAAATAATTGTACATATGAAAAAGTCCTGATAGAGCTTTTCTAAAATTTGAAAATAATACTAACAACTTACTTGAAAATCCAACAATAACTCCTTAGTATTTACCCAAAGAGTTGAAAACATATGTCCACACAAAAACTTAAATGTTTATAGCAGCTTTATTCATAATTGCCATAGTTGGAAGCAACAAAAATGTCCCTCCCCAGGTGAATGGATAAATAAACTGTGATATATCCAGGCAATGAAATATTATTCAGCATTAAAAAGAAAGAAGTTATCAAGTCATGAAAAGACATGGAGGAAACTTAAATGCATAATTACTAAGTAAAAGGAGCCAATCTGAAAAAGCTACATACTGTACAATTCCCTGTCTGATCTCCTGGAAAAGGGAAACCTATGGAGACAGTTAAGACCAGTGGTTGCCAGAGGCTAGGGAGGGCAGTGGATAGGAACAGGTAGGACACAAAGGATTTTTTAGGGCAGAAATTTATTCTGTATGAGATTATAATGGTGGATACATGTCATTGTACATTTGCCCAAACCTATAGCATATGCAACACCAAGAGTAAACCCTCATGTAAACCATGAACTTTGGGTAATAATGAGGGTCAGTGTAGGGTCACCTAACTGCTGTTATAACTGAGTCTTGAAAAGGCTGTTCCACTGTTCTATCAAGACAGCTGCCTTGGGAGGATGGGAACAGAGTAAGGCCAGTGAATTCCATGGGTATAGTCCATTTCCACTCTTCATTTGCCATGAAGTGAGCGCCTTCATCAGAAGCAATGCTATAAGAAATACTGTGATGGTGGATAAGGCATTCTTTGAGTCCCCAGATGCTATCTTTAGCAGAAGCACTGCATGCAGAGAAAACAAATCCATATCCAGAGCGCCCATTCCAATAAGAACAAAACACTGATCCTCCCATGATAGAAGCAGTCAAATGTAATCAACATGCTACCAGGTAGCTGGCTGATCACCCCAGGGAATGGTGCCATCATTGAGGCGCTGGTCTCTGCTGTTGGAAGTCTGGGCACCCAGCAGTGGCTATAGTCAAATCAGCCTTGGCGAGTGGAAGTTCATGTTGCTGAGCCCGTGCATAACCTCCGCCCTGGCCACCATGGCCACCCCAACAGGTGCAGCTGGGTAAAGAGGCTGATTGGTAGTCACACAATGGGTCACGCTCTCTACTTGACTATCACAAATCTTCCATTGCTGAGGTCACCTTTTGGTGCGCATACACACGGAACACAAATATCTTCACATTTTTTGCCCAGAGAGGTCTATTCATAAACTTCCTCCTCAAATTTTTGCTACCAATTTTCTAATCAGCTTTTTTCTATGTCCCCAACCATCCAGCGAAATGACTGGCCACAGCCCATGAGTCAGTATATAATTAACATGTCTGGCTGTTTCTCTTCCAAGCAAAGTGAACAACCAGGTTCTAATTCCTGATACCAAAATCTGTATTATTTGGCTCAGGCTTAAACAACTGAAATTTATGTTCTCACAGTTCTGGAAGCTGGAAGTTCAAGATCAAGGTGACCGCATGGTCAGGTTCTGGTGAGGGCCCTCTTCTTGGCTTGCAGACAGACACCTTCTCTCTGAGTTTACCCATGGCCTTTCCTCGGTGTGTGCAAATGGTGAGAGAGAAAACTCTCTCATTCTTCCTCTTCTTATAAGGCCACCAATCTTACTGGGTTAGGACCCCACTCTTATGACCTCATTTAACCCCAATTACCCCCTAAAACCCCTATCTCCAAATAGTGACATGGGGAGCTAGGGCTTCAACATGTGAATTTGGGGGAACATATCTCAGTCCATAGCAGAAGCATCCAGTCCCAGACTTCCAGTGATACCTAAAATCTAGCCAGGAGTTAACCTCCCCTCCTTTCCCAGGGATTGGAGGAGCAAATAACCACATGCTGGGACTTTGCAATGGAAACGTGCCTGAGACTGTTTCAGAGCTGTAGGGCTGTGAAGGAACCAGTTGGAGTTGCCAGGGTCAGCACCTATAGGCATATCTGTCTCCTCTCCATCACAGCTCCAGCCTCAGGTTTTCTTTTCTGCCTGGACCCTGGAGGTCAGATGCCAGATCCATGACAACTGAAAATTTGTGAGAAGAGAGAGAGTTGCTTGTAGAGGCTACATAATCTTCCCGCCACAGCCAGGACTGTCTTTTCAGCTGACACACATACAATTCCTACTATAACAAATTTAACTTCAGTTAAAAATAATAAATATCCTTTTGTTTAAGGCATAGTCCTTTTGGAGTTCTGCTTTTGCTTTCAGAAAACTGATATGAGAAAAATTGAATCCACGTGGTCTGGAGGGGAAAAAAATAGGCTAAATAATGAGATGGGACCTGGTCTCCTAGCAGGCAGGTTAAAGAGAGGAAAGCAGTCTTGTGTTTCAGACTAGAAATCCTTTGGCTTGGTGCAGGCACGGAAGACCCAGAGACTGTCCATTCTCCCCTTTGCCAGCCCTTGCCATATGCCTCTTTCCCAGAGGCACTGATAATATAAATGTGTCCTCCATAAATAGAGGGGGCATGATGAGAACATTGACATGAAATTCTAATAGTAGGAAAATAGGGAAAAAATATATCTGTGTGTAAGTACATATATGAATATGTATTTTAGACCAGAGACTAATTTTGGGGCTCCATAAATCAGACACTGCATACAGCTCATTTTTAACACTTGTGAATTTGATCTGCCTTTGGACTCTCATTAATATTAAATCCTATTCTCTCAGTTCCAATAGTATAAAACAGTGGTTAAATGCATGGCAGCTATCCTGTGACCTCATAGGTCACAGAAAGTCACAGCCTCTATTGCTGGCTAATCATTGGACAATTTACTAATCTCACCAAGTCTTGTTTTCTGGTCTATAAAATAGACATCATAATAGTACTTTACTAATAAATTTCCTCTGAGGCCTAGAGATAATTCATATGCAGTAATTATCCTAGTACCTACTATGTAGTAAATGCTCAGTAAATGTTGTGATTATTATTTTTACCTCTCCATGAATCCATTCCTGAGCTATGAAATAGGGATAATATTTATACTTACATCACAAGTTGCTGCATAATTATATGAGTTAATACATGTACAGGTATTTAAAACATTTTCAGACTCAGAGAGGGTACATTCCATAAGAGTTACCTGTTGTTCTTCTCCTGCCTCACCTTGTTCTTGGCCAACCAATTCATTAGCTTTTCACACACCCTGTTGCTCTTGAACAATTAGAAAGGGAAAATATTTCTAATAGTTAAAGGGCTACTCAGGTTTCTTTTCCTGGATCTCTCCAAGGCAGTGAATATCAAGGATAAGTGTTACCAACTAATGACAGAAATTAAGTTATTGCTTTGGGCATAAATTGAGAGAATGCCCCTCATGCCTGACTGCCACTACTGCCCCTAAATGCTTACATGGGGCACTGCCCCTCTCAGAAAAACAGGTTATACTAGAATTAAAATCACTTTTCATGGGTTGAAGACACAATTCACCAAGTGTAATTAGAAAGACAATTTTAGGAATTATTAAGAACGTGAAAAGCGTTTTATAGTGCCTCAAGAACTAGAATCGACTTTATTTAATCTTTGCAATTTAGCTGGCTTTGCATTACTAATTTTTGAATTCTGTGTCCAATTGGTTTTAGATTTGTGAACCTAAGACAGCCAAATTGGTTATTGTTTCTCCTGGAAGGCAAATGCGGCAGGATTGACTAGATGTGACAGACGGATTCTATTAAATTTACAAGTTTAAGTGAAACTGGCTAGTTGCAATGGAAAATCTTAATAACCTGAATAATAAATGCTATTTTCATCAATCATGGATGAAAAGGAATTTAGAACATAAATTGTTTTAAAGGATCATCATCTCAAGGGCCATAGACTAGGGCATTGGTGCATTAAAATATTAAAGTATTCTAGACAAGTTTCCCAAAGAGAAACTACTATATTTCAATCATCTTGATTTCTTACAGTTTTCTGAATGTCCCTGTCTACACTGGAAGAGTAAAGGGAAGGTGGTGGCCAGTCTGTCAGATGCTTCATATAGCCATGGGTAGGGCCAACTTTTACCTACAACCATGGGCAATTCTTCAAGGG
>NW_012144967.1:5878883-5892047 GCF_000956105.1 Propithecus coquereli
TGAGTTTATATTGAACCATTCACATTTTAATGATAGTCAAGAGACCGAATGTTCAACTGTTAAGTTTCTATTGTGATTTTCTAAATTCTTCTTTGTTGTATACAAATATCCTTTTACTTTAGAACTATTGTTCTCTCCATTTCTTAATAGAAACTTGGACTCTTTGTGGATTCATGAGAGCACCACTCTCCTGATGAAATGCAGCACAGGGAGAGAGGGAGGCATGTGGACACCTTTTCACTTTTCAGTCTCGTTTCCAGACTACTTGACTTCAGGCCCATTCCCCTCGTCAGTATTTGTCTTATCACTACCAACATCTCTAAATGATGGCTGATCTCATTTTCTATCAAGAACTATTTCCACGAAATGCATTAAGGCTGGTGGCTCTTCCTGCTACCCTCCATCCTCTCTCATCGCGCCTCTGGAATCAACACCCACATGTGAAAACACATGGGATCCCGTGACTTCATTATTTCTTCATTTTGCCCCACGAATTTTGTCTTTCACTCATTTTCAGTATTTACTTTATATTCTGGATGGTAGGTCTCCTCTTCATCCTGATAACATGCAAGCTTACTTCTGATTTGTAACATTTCCTAAATATTGTTCCTCTTTGCTACTTTTTTTTCTTATTCAAACTCCCCCATAATTCAACGCAAATATCAAGCTCTCCTCCTTCTGTAAGATCTTTCCTCTCTACTTGACTAAGCCTTAACTTTCTCCTCTTCTGAATTCCTGCACTCTCATGCAGATATCCATAAACAGAGAGTAAGAGTCTACTAGCTTGAGGGGTTTGAGCATGATCTTTGACCAATTGCTGACTTAACCCTAACATAGCACTAAGAATTCAGGATGAAAAACAATAAGGAAAGAAATAAATAATGAATAATTTTCAAAAATAAATGGAGCTGAGACATTAGTGGCTGCATCTTGTAGGGAAGATAGAATTCACAGGTTTAGTTTATGCAAGTTACAAAACAACAACCCTCAGAGAAACAGGGGTCAAAATCTAGAGTTGACAGAGTATATTATCCAGAATGTCTGGAATTCAAATAAAAACCATAAGACATGCAAAGAAATAAAAATGTGTGATCATATTTAGTGAAAAAAGCCTATCAATAAAAACTGTCTCTGAGTGTCAAAAGTGTTAGATTTATTAGACAAAGACTTCAAAACTGAAATTTTAAATGTGTTTAATGAACTAAAGAAATCCACATTTGGAGAATTAAAGACAAGTATGATAATAATCATTTAATGGCTAGGTAGTCTAATAATGAAACAGAAATTATAAAAAAGAACCACATGGAAATATAGGTTGTATGAAGTAACATAACTATACTATATAAGGTTGTATAAAGCAATAATCATAACACTGTATTGTTGGGCTTATAACATACATGTACACATATAATATTACATGCTAAAACAATAGCACAATGGAGAGTGAAGGAAAAAGATATAGTAAAGCAGTTTCCATATTTTACCAGAATTTATGTTAAAATTATGAAAACTATAATGAAAAACTTAGTAGATTTAGTAGAGTGGCTCTATAAAAACTGATATGGCAGAAGAATCAATAAACCAGAATATAAATCAATAAAAAATATCAACTCCAAAGAACACTGAGAAAAAAAATGAAAAAAAAGAAATGGATCCTTAAAAACCTGTGGAACAAACAGCATTGAGCATAAGAATTTATGTAAAATGTTACTCCAGAAGAAAAGGAGAGAGAAAAGAGAAGAAAAAATATTTAAATATATAAATGGCTAAAAACTGTCCAAATGTGATGAAAATTATAAATCTAAAAACACAAGAAGCACAAAGTACCCCAAATAAGGTAGACACAAAAAGAATCACATCTAGATACAACATAGCAAAACTGTTAAAAGCCAAAGAGAAAATCTTAAAAAACAGTGAAATAAAATATAAGGGAACAATAACATGATTAACACCTAACACTGCCAATGAGGGATTCTAAATACAAATTAATTAGGTTTTTTTTGTTAGTTTGCTCATTTGTTTGTTTTTAATGAAGGTGAAATAAAGACTTTTCCAGATAATGACTAAGAGAATTCATCATTTAGACACTTGTCTTATCAAAAATAAAAATATAAAATGACTTAAGGAAGTGCTTAAGCATAACAAATAGCCACCAAGCAGAAATTCATATCCAAAGGACAAAATGAAAACACTAAAAATAGTAAATATGTAGATAAATATATGACTTGATAAATATATAATTTCCTTATTTTTTTCCTTAACTTCTTTAAAAGACACAAGGTTTTTTTCAAGATGGCTGACTAGAAGCATTTCAATCGTGCCCCATTCACTTAGAAGAACCAACATAGTGCGTAAACAATCCCACTTTGAATATGTTATTCAAGAGGAAATACAGGAGTTCAACAGAAAATTGAAAGGAAACTTCAAAATCCAGGAGGAGGAAGGAAAACAGGTAGCCTGTGTGGCCAGGCCTGGCTGAGAATTGGGAGTGAATCCCCAATATGGGAGAGGGTGAGTGGGTGTCTTCCTGTGGCCCACGTTCTCACTAGGGCCACAACATGGGCCACAACAGAGTACTTTGACTTTCCCAAGCCCTGAATCTGACTTGGGGAGCACCTGAGAGACTGTGAGAAGGAAGTGCTGCAGGGAGAGAACATGCCCTGGGGCCCCTGCCCTTCCTGAGATCTAAGTGACTATAGTAAGATGCCATTCTTGATCCCAGCTCTTAACAAACTATGCACAGTCCTGGGAACCAGTGGTCCCAGTTCTAAGCTATAGGGAAACTCCAGCTATGGCTTATGAAACCCGGGCTTGAGTAGGGATGGGCTCTTGCAACCAGGACTGAAAAGAGAGCATGGAGTGAGCTCCAGGCACCATTGCTGTAACTGAGCACTGCCCTTCCAGGACTTGAGCAGGATAAGAGTTGCTGTGGAGGTTTGATTTTGATCTGGGAGGGGGTTCCCATAGCCCAAGACTGAATTATAGGTTAGGCATGAACCATTGGGTCTGATGGAAAAGCTGGGTCAGCTGTGACAGCTGCATGGGGAAGGGAGCCCCACTAGGACTGGGGCATGAGAGGGATGAAAGTCCCCCATTTTCCAGCCAAAGCTGTGGCAGCCAAGACCAGTCCCGCCCTCCCCATGGCAGGACCTCAGCACAGTGATCGTCACTCTTCACCCAAGCATTTCACCAGGGGCCTGAAGACCACATGCCTGCCTCCCTGTCATGGCTGGTGCATGCATATGATGCTATTAGGTAACCTGAATGCAAGTGTGCACAGTCTGGACCCACCTGGCTTTGATACTTCCTCTGAGATAGAGTGTGGGATCTAGGCTCCTGGGGGTTCCACAACCTAATCCACCACGTGGGACACCTGAGTGCTTCTCCCTGAAGGAAAGAGATCAGGCATAATCATCCTACCACTACTGCCTCAGCTGGCTCTTACCTGCAAGTGCCACCTACTGGCCTGGAGGTCAGCCTGCACAGCCCATTACAACTGCTAACAAAACAAGAGCACAGCACTTGAGAACTAGAAAAGCATCTCACCACCACTGTTACTGTCGTTACTCACATAACCCCAGTTGCCCAGGGAATCAAGAGACTGCTCACTACAACCAGCATCTGAAAAGGCACCCTAGAGGCCCAAGAATCAGCATACCTGGAACCACCAACATGAGTGCCAATATACACTGCCCCAGGTCACAAAAAGAATCACGCTTAGCCTACAACTGCTACCACTGAAACCTGAAGATGGTCCCATCTGGCATTCCCGTCTGCAGCACAACTTCACCACAGCCTCTACCAATAACCACACCTTAACACACTGAAGAAACCACAGATACCACTGACGCTGTTTATAGCCAAAGAAATCATACAGGAACTTGATTATAGCATGCACCCAGAACCAAAGCCAAAGGGTCCTCCTATCCAACCAACATTATAGTCACATCTTTAAGAAAAAGCCTTCCCTCAAATGAAAGTAAATTCAGAAATAAGAAGTGACTATTATACCAGATGCACAGAAATCAATGTAAAGATATGGGAAACATGAAGAAGCAAGGTAATATGGCATACTCAAAGGAACACAATAATTCTCCAGTAATAGATTCTAACCAAAAAGAAATCCTTAAACTACCACATAAAGAATGAAAAATATTGATTTTAAAGAAGCTAAATGAGATGCAAAAGAAATCTGAAAACCAACACAAAGAATTCAGGAAATCAATTTAGGATATAAATGAGAAATTTACCAAGGAGAGAGACATCTTAAACAAAAACAAGCAGAAATTCTGGAACTGAAAAATGCATTGAAGGAAACACAAAATACATTCAAAGCTTCAACAGTAGACTAGACCAAGCAGAAGAAAGAAATTCAGAATGTGAAGACAGGACTTTTGAAATAATCCAGTTAGACAAAAATAAAGAATAAAGAATTAAAAAGAAGGAACAAAGCCTTCAAGATGTCTGGGACCACATAAAAAAACATAACTTATGAATTATCAGTATTCCAAAGGGTAAAAAGAGATCAAAATGCTTAGAAAAACTTTTTAATGAAACAATAGATAAAAACTTTCCAAGTCTAGAAGGAGATTGAGACATCCAGATACAAAAAAGTTAGTGATTCCAGGAAAATACAATGCAAAAAGGACTTTGCCACAGCATTATGATCACTGTCTAATTTCAAAATGAAAGAAAGATTTCTAAAATCATTAAGAGAAAAGTGCCTAGTCACCTATAAAAAAATCTCATCAGACAAATAGTGGGCTTCTCAGCAGATATATCATAGGGCAGAGAGGAATGGGATGATATATTCAAAGGGCTGAAAAAAAAAACTGTCAGTCAAGAATTCTATATCCATTAAGATTAACTTCAGAAATGAAGTAGAAATAAAGTCTTTTCTAGAAAAACAAATGCTGAGGGAGTTCATCACCACTAGATCAACACTATGGAAAATGTTCAAGAAAGTCCTAAACTTGTAAGTGAAAAGATGATATTAAACATCATGAAAACACACAAAAGTATAAAACTTTATTGCTTTGTAGCATAACAAGATTTTTGAGGTTCACCCTGTCCTCTTGCTGACCCAGTCATTTCTCCATGTATTCCTGGTTGGTTTGGGGGGCTAATGGTGTTTCAAACCAGAAATGATATCTTTTTTATCCTCTCCCCTCTCCAATCAATCAGAATTCTAAAGAGTTGCTGAATCCATAATAAATACTTTCAATAAATGGTGGTGAGATTAAATCTCTTCATAATGATCTCAGAACACCTGAGTGTCCTGTGATGGATGTTTTGGTGAGCAAGGAGTGACAAGGGGATGGACTCAAGCTCTGGCTGGCATTGCTTTATTGGGGAGCATTTGTAGGTCGATACACAGATTCATTCTCTCCAACTATAAAAATAATTACCTGCTTCCTAAGAGTTCTCGGAAAATTAATTTGCTAATGTCTTTAAAGAGGTTTGAAGATCAAAAGTTCGATGTATATGCTAATATTATTATCTTAAATGGTCCTTTTGTTCCTGACTGAAACTGAGATGGCTAAATCACAGTGTCATTTTTAAGCCATGATTCACCATCATTTTAACACCCAAGCAGCACAAATCTGAATGGTGGCATTAGCAGGAACGTGCAAGAAGCAAGATAGCATTAGTGGTTCTTGAGTTTCAAAATCCAGGTGTGCATGTATTGAACCAATGTTCATTGACTACCTACCATGTGTACCTACTATGTGTAAAGCACTGGGCATGGTCTCGCTTTCTAATTTTATTTCTCTTTTTTCCTCTTTATCATTGCTTCTGAACTTGCAAAAATCTTCCACAGAGGGCAGATAAAATTGCACAAAAGAGATAATTATGTCACGTTGAAGAGAAGCTGCCATAGGCAATGAGATGACCTGGTCTTAAACCCTGCTAATAATGAGGCCTGACCCTGGGAGATGTAAATCACCTCTCTGTGACCCTCATCAACAATCCCATTCAGCTGTGGTGATGCTGTGGCTCTGGCTGCATGGTTACTGGTGATGCATGAAGAGCTGCAGAGACCATAGCAAGGGCCAAGATGTAATGAGCAAGTGAAGGAAAGGGAGGCTGGAATGTGTGTGAACTAAAGAGGGTGATACTGCGGCCCTCTGTTGGTCTTTAGATGTTGACTACCTACAAGTCATGGATGTAGATAGAAAATGGCAATTTGGGGTCTATCAGATGTTTTGGAAGATTGTTTATAAAGGTGGCTGCAATAATTCTACCCTTCCCTCTATGTGCACCCCTTTTGCAATGTGATCTTGCCTCTTCTCCCATAAAAAATGGGACATGAATCTGGGACTTGCTTCAACCAAGAGAATGAATTTCAGGGAATGCTGTGACTCCCAAACTTCGAGCTTAAGGGGCCTTATAACTTCTGCTCTCGCCTGTGGTACACTGAGACAATAGTGCTGTGAAGAAGTCCAGAAGGAAGGACCACTCGGGGAAAGAGGCCCAGCTGTGGCAGCCAGTCCTGCCATCCTGTGGGGCTAGGCCCCCACCATGCAAGTGAGCTCTGGCAAGGCCAGCAGAGAATCCACCAGGCCAACTCATAAGCTCATTAGAGGTGATAACTCATGATTGTTAAGAGACGTAATGGTGGAAATAGAAAACTGAGGCCAATAATAGAAATATTTACTGAGCACTTATTATAGATCAGCACTTGTCCAAGGTTTTTATAGAGAGTTATTTTAATAATCTTATGGATTAAGTATCATTCTTACTTCTATTTAACAGATGGGAAAACTGAGTCAGGCGAGGATTCACCAATCTGCCAATGTTTTACATATACCAAGTGATGCAGCCAGGATTCAATCCCAGGTAGGTCTGGCTTTGGAACCTGTGTCTTAATCCCTGTACAGTGCTACATATTGTGGGCATTTCCCCAGTGGCCTGGGGTCATCCCTATGGTCTCTGAATTTTTCCAGGTGGAATCAGACATGTGCTGCAATCACTTTTCACTCACTAAAGTCTGTCCAGCAGTCCACTGTCAAAAGAAACTATTCAGCCTCGTTTTAGAAGGTCCTTGGACTGTGGGTGTGTTTTTAGACTTTGAAAAACCATTATCAAGCCTGAGTGTTCATTCTGGATACACTTTTCAGCTACAAGAGGTTGCAGAGTTATAGGGTCCAGACATGCACTTCTGGGACAAAAATGAGGGTACAGTTTGTATCACCAAATGTGTTTGTCTGGGATTTCACACCAGATCACCTTAAAGCAGCAAGCTGGTTTGGCAGGAACAGCCACACATTTTACCAATGTGCAGAGCACAGAGGGAGTAAAAGCTGTAATGTGATCAGCTCTGACAATAGTACAAATGAAGTGCCAAAAGCAATTATCGTTCATACACAGGCAGATAAACAATCACCTGCCCTCAGAATCGGATCTAGGCATTCAAGAAAGAGAGATGCTAAAGGAAACGTGGCACTAAATTGTCAAATTTGGACAATGAGTCTCTTGCTTAAGGCAATGACAAAACAGCTCCTGATAAAGAATGAAATAAAGGTTGCATGGGGATAACTGTAATGAGTATTATCTCGTTCTTCATTGACATATCCATGAACATCATCCCACACAGTGTGGGAAATATAATTACAGAACTGACCTGGATTGGAAATGTGAAAAAGCTACAGTTAAAGACTGGTTTATTTGGAGTTAATTACCATGAGGTATTTTTGTGTCTTCTGCAATATCTCTGATTTTAAAATAATAGTGGAACATTCACTAAAGACAATCTTACTTCTTAAGGGATTTCCCTGGTTGTGTATTTTTAGACTCTTACCATTGAGAGTGTTACTTTTCAGTTTGAAAACACTTGCTATGATAGAAACTGAAGAATTGAGAAAAAATAGATGCACCAGAAAGAATATTTGCAGCCTGCTGTATACACTGTGATTCTATACAGTAGAAACAAAGCAATATTCTAGATTCTCTTTGTGAATATGATGGTGTGGAAAGATACACCTGAATCAGCACTGATTCTATGCGGCAGTAACTCTAGCTATTCCTTAAGATTCTTGAAAATATGGGTGAACACTGTGAGACATGAATAAAAGTACCAGCAGCCAGAAGCTATAATAGTAAGTGCTTATTCATTATATGGTAAGCAATAGGAATGATACTAATATCTTACATTTCTCAGAACCCGATGAGGTAGCTATATTTTGCATTTTAGGGAAAAAAAGGCACAGAGAATAAAGGAGTTCTAGAAGCTCAGAGCAGGTACCACTTTGCCTCCAAAACTCCTACCTTCCGAGGACATGTGTAGGAAACTGGACTCTTTGGCCTCACCTCAAATCAACAATCCAGGCTTAGCTCCAATTATTACCACCATCACTAGGCTCTGATTTCTTCATGCCTCCCCTCCAAGTCACCAAAATTATCCAGCCATACTTTGTCTTTGAGCTACTGTTTAAAAAGGTAGGGAAATCTGCAGCAAACTTAGTCTACTGTATTGAAAAATGTAGAACAAGTGTTGTTTCCGTAGGCTGAGAAACAGATATGTTACTCATGTCTCCTATTTTTTCACTTTTAATCATTCAGTGGACATTTTTTTTAATAGAGCAACTTATGTGCCAGGTGCTGTGCTATGCGTTAGAGAATCAACAGCAGACAAGATGTAAATGGTGACTGCCTTAAACAAAGAATCACAGAGACAAATATGGAACTATATGTAAATGTGTATTAAGTCCTACAATAGATTCTATGGTACTATAGAACTGCATTGTTCAATATGTTAATAGTAACCACTAGCCAACTATGGCTATTAAATTCAAATTAATAAAATGAAAAATTATTCTGTCACACTAACTACATCGTAAGTGTTCAAAAGCCACTTGTGGCTATTGGTTACCATATTGGAAAACACAGATATAGGACATTCACATTATTATAGAAAGTTCTATTGGGTGACTCTTACATTTACCTTGTCTTTTCTTCATAAAATTTATAACTGCTCTTCAGTTTACTTTATCTATTTGTCTCGTGTCTATCGATTTTACTAGATTGTAAATGTTCCCCTGCCTGCAACTGTAATTCCTTCCTGTTACTAGAGGTTTACTGCAAACTGTGGCTGGCTTGACTGGAGACTGACACCCTGTCTAAGCCTTGCCACGTGCTTCCTTTGCCCACAGGCTCTGTGTGTAGTTTGACCGAGCAATGCTCTTTGTTGCCAACGTCTTCACTAACAGCATCCCAAACTATACCTGAGTTTAATACATGCTTTTGGTTTGTTCATTGGGTGGCTTAGCTCCCCAAGAGGGTTAGCCCCTGGAACTGGTATTTTCCCCAGCTTTTGTCCTGCTCACACCATTCCCTCTCCCTTCTGTTCCCTACCAGTCAGTTGTGCTGAAGTCCTAGTGTAACTTGCCCCTGAGTGTATCTGAGCTATGAAAGTCCTGCATGCCCAGTTCTCTGCTTCCCAGTGGCACTGTCAGGGTGCACGGGTGTAACTCACATATGTCTCATTAGGGAAGTGCATGAGCTGCACCTTTCATTCTAAATTATCTTCATCTCTTCAGGGATAAGTGAGATGGTTCTGCCCTAAGAAGCCCAAAGGAGAGAGCAGAGAACAGAAATCAATATCCTGCTTAGAGAGATTCTCTAAGAACTAGCCCCTTGTGCCCGAGGACCAGAGAATAATGCTGATTTTTAGCTAGCATGGATTGTGTTATACTGATTACTCAGTATTTGTAGTGATTTGGACACTTGGTTCAAGACATTGGGAAAACAATTTGGAAATACATAAAACCAGCAGTAAAGCTGTGATAGCAATCTCACAGATAAAGATACAGATATGAATATGGATATAGATATAGATATATGGTTGATATTGACAGATAGAAAGATACATAGATAGATTCATGAATTCTCCTATGCCTGCATTGAGAAGACTAGCCTTTGCCTATTCAGCCTCCTCCTACCCCTACTGTGGCCTCCTCCAGGGTACCTTATAGTAGATCAGCTCCTGGGCTACTTCTAGATGCAAACAAGGTGATAACTAAACTTAGAAAGAACAGAAAGTTATTGGCAGGAAGGGATGAGGTGAGGACACAGCTTCTGTGGAGTGAATTGTGTAGGTAATGGAGGAATGGCTTGAGTGGGGAGATAAGGGAGACTTTGAGGTGACGATGGGGGTGTGTGTGCATGAGAAGGGAAAAATAGAGGTTGTGCAAAGAAGATGCTAAGTTTTTCTGCTTATCAGAAATATGTTTTAAATAAAGCAGTACACATTTATATTTCTTTCAATTATTTTTCTATGCCAGGATAATCTTTTTTTTTAAACCAGGCACTGTGCTGGTATGGGAATGTTAAAAGAGCTTTACATGGATGTATTTCTAACGTTCAACTTATAATCTGCCCTGAAAATTTCAAAGAGAGAGAAAAGTTATGTGCACAAAAATATTTATCTAAGAATTACTGATAATACGAGAAGTTGGAGACATTAATGTTGCCACAAAATAGGAAAAGGACTAAGTAAATTATCATTCTCAACTGGCTATGGACAATAACAACCATCACAACAACACTACTTAACCTTTATTAAACTCCTATTATGTGCCATTTTTCTAAGCACTTTGCGTACAATAGCACATTTAGTTTTTACAGTGACCCTATGAGGTAGATACTTACCATTGCCATTTTGCAGATGGGGATATTGAGGCAAAAACAAGTTAAGGACGTTGGTCAAGATCACCAACCTTATTTCAGAGTCAGTGCCTTCACTCAATACACCACACTGCCATTTATAGCGTACATGATGAATAAATAAGCAACAAATGAGGCAAGAATCATTTATGACAATTTATATGAATATGCAGAACTAAAATTTTGTGAGATGTTATCACTACAGATGCTCACAAATATATGTGGATATGAGCAGGATCTGAAAAGGAGATGTGTGGTAGTGATGGGATTATGGCTGATCTACCTGATTATTTTGAACATTTATAACATTATAATACGATTTTTACAAACAAAAGCATGAAACCAGGGTAATCAAACAAATGCAAATTTAAAAGCCTATTCCAATTATTTGCATTTCCTCCATATGCTTAATTTTATATATTTATTTGGACATGTTTCTCCTTGCTGCTTTCCCTCTTTTAAAAATTTGTCACATGCATCTTCTCCAGTAGGATTTTTAAAGACAGTAATTAAATCCACATATAAACATATGGTTGTGTCTAGTTACATAATTAATGTTAATATATGGCTTGTAATCATCATCTAATTTGAATTATAGCATGTGGTGACATAATTATAACATGTAATGATGGGAAGATCCTTATTTAAGCCTAGTCAAATGACTGCAGTTTGAATTAGATGATTCTTAAATTGTCATTTCCTAGTTGCTCTAAGGGTCCCTCAGGGACAGCAACAGGCTGAGCCAGGCCTATTGTTATGAAGAAAAAAGAAAACAATTTAAGGACATAAGAAAATAAGGTGATACGAAATGAGATGTTTCTTATTTTAATCAGGCAGAAAAGAAAGAGCTTAGCCAAAGGTTATTTTTGGACTATTTGTTAAATAAAAATTGCTTTCAGGCTGAGACAAAAAATATATTACTTTGGGCTGTTACTGAAGGTTCATCTCATCGGTCCACAGAGGGGATCCATTAATCACGGGATGAGGCGCAGAGGGAAACCGCTGCCATCCTGGCTACCTTCACCCCCCTCCCCCACAAGTCACCCCTTTACTCTGGTCCCCCACGACTATTTTTCTGCTCCAGGCGTCTGTTGCAAATGTCTTTTCCTTTGCAAAAAGTTCTGCTTCTGGAAAGGGCAAAAGATGACATCCTCAAGTCGCAGCAATAATTGAAAGGAGGGATGTGAACTTCCCTTTGCTCTGGAGAAAGTGATGAAAGTTCCCGGGGCTCCGGCTAATGACAGGAAACGCCTAAGTGGCCAAAGTATCAGGTATCAAGAAATGAGTCTGGGACTAATAAAACAAATTAGGGAAGGGAAAATGTAAGCTAAACATGGAAGTGTCCCCTCGAGCCGACCTGTAGGAAGTGCGATCGCCTGCCAAGGGGAACGTTCGGAGCCGCCCACGTTTAGTCATTGAAACCCCACATATTTAGATGTTGGAGGTGAGGTGCAGCACAGCCTGCTTCATAAGAAGTAGTTCTCAAACAGGGAGGCTGTGGAATAGTTTTGTTTTGCTTTGATTCCCTAAAAACCTCAAGCCCTGCCTTCGGAATGGGCACCGTTTGGTTTTAAGTTGTTTTTGCTGCGTTTTTCTTTCTTTCTTTCTTTAAATTCATTGCCAGAAACTCCTTTGAGAAACCTATGGTCCTTGTAGAGCCCCATTTAGTAACTCTGCCTGGGGACTTTGCTTTCCCTGCAGGGCGCCATTTCTGGAGTCAGCGTGGTGAGGTGGGCCCAGTATTCCTAGGGGTGTTGGCGTCGTGGCCCCGTTCCCACCTTCTCTGTTACAATGGTTGAGTCACTTTCTCTCTCTAGATTTTGTCCTCATGTGTTAGAGGAGGGCATGAAAAAGGCAATCTCTAAGCAACCTTGGAGTAAAAATAGACCTCTCTTTTTAGAAGCCTCCATGGCTCAAATCTAAGCCACCAAAAAGGCTGGCATTATTGGGAGGGTCTGATGGTGGTACCAGCCTCCACTCAGCCTCGGGATTCCAGCCTCTGGCTCCGTCCAGCTCCTCACAACAGCGCTCACTCAACCTGCAGGTTTAGGCCAAACCAGAACACCACACCTGAAGAATAAAGTGGAATGTGGTTAAGGAAAGTCAGTCTCAATTTGGGGGCTCTTGTGGGCTCAAAACCACCAAGACATAATGAATTATTTTTTTGATGAGCAGCTGAATTCAGTTTTCTAGAATTTTATTGAGAATTTTTGCATCTATCTTCATAAGGGATACTGGTCTGTAGTTTTCTTTTTGTGTTGAGTCCTTTTCTGCTTTGGTATCAAGGTGATGTTGGCTTCATAAAACACGTTGGGGAGGGTTCCTTTCTTCTCAATGTTATGGAATAATTTCTGCAGGATACATACCAGTTCTTCTTTGTAGGTCTGTTAAAATTCAGGTGTGAAACCATCTGGTCCAGGATTGTTTTTTGTTGGAAGATTTTTTATTGCTGCTTCAATTTCGTTAACTAATACCTCTTGTATTAACCTGGATGGAACT
>NW_012144967.1:5892622-5898159 GCF_000956105.1 Propithecus coquereli
GCCAGGGTGAATTGAACTTGAGAGGGGTCAGAGGAAGGAGGGGAATGGTATATGGATCTACTCCTTGTTTACGGGGGCCTCCAGGTACTGCCAGCCCTCGTGTAATGGTATCCCAATTGGTATCCCAGATTAGCCCCTACTTGCAGAATACAGTAACCCTGCATCCGTTTCAATTTCTCCCAGATAGTTCAGGGAGTTCCAGTGGGTCTCTCCCAAATGCTATGGATGTTAACCCTCCTTGCAATCATTTCCCCTTCTCCTGATTTTATCATCAGCTTCTTGGGGGTCCCAGGTTGCAGTCCAAATGCAGGCTTGTCTGCTCATGAGTTAAGGGGGTTCCTGCTGCTACTCTACCCTTCAGATATATGAGGAATTTTGACTCTTCATGGTTTCTGCCTCAATGTCCTCTGACTGTTCATTTGTTGTAGTGCATCTAACAGATACATAAAGCAACACCTGCACACTCAGTTCTTTAAGCAGAGGGTAACACAACTCATCTTTTGTGTATTTGTTATATACTTTCATTATAAGCCTTCCTATATCTGGACATTTACTTAAATTTAGAGGCCTGGGTTGGAAGTCAATCTAGAACTCACACATTTTCCTTTAAGCCCAAATTATCTCTACTCTGCTAGTATTTGAGAACTTGGCCTTTGGAACAAGCTCCATGCACAGTCCCTCGGGCACAGAGACTTCTGCTGAACTGCCCTGCAGATCCCTGACCCACTGTGAAGAAAATCTTAAAGTTTCAAAGAGAATAGGACTTCAGACAGATCTGGGTCTCCAAGTACAAGGGTCATCAAAGCAAATGACAAAACTTCCCCTTGCGTTGTACATATTTACATGATGCTAAAATTGATGTCTTCACCAGGCACCAAAGTGAGGATGCAGGATAAAGTGCATATTTTCAAAATAAGTGAGCTAGAACCAGTTTCACAACTCTTGGGTCCTTCAAATAGAGTCCCCCGATCCATTCTGAGGCTATAAAAGCATTGAAGAAGTTAAAGAGAGAGAATTTTGAGAAGAGGATTGTTGTGAAAACTGTGAAATTCTGTCAGTGCCTCTCCCTTCACCCCCTCCTGGACCCAAATCCAGGATGGCTTGGGAGGACAGGACCCTTACCTGAACTCTAGTGACAGGAAATTCAACAGGCTCATTGGAAAGTGATATATGTTCTGGCTGTGAGCAGATGAAGCAGTGAGGAGGGAAGAGAAATGGTGGAAGAAAGAAGGAGCTGTAAGAAGAGAAAAGATTTCACATTAAATCAAGTTTGGTAGACCAATTTCTGAGCCGAAACCGTAATTGCTACTTAAAGTCACCTGCGTGTCTATCTCTGACCTAGGAATGAATACACTACCCAGGGAACCCGCCAAGGCAGCTGAAGACAGCAGATAAGTCGCTAAACAAACTAAACTTGCCCTTCTCCTGCTTGTGAGAAGCTCACACTGTAACCCAGGCAGCATCCACCAGAAACCGCTTGCTCCTCAAACAACATGAAATAAGCAGGCCAAGGGATGCTAGGCCAGGATTTGAATTCCGTTCCTGTTAAAGTCCTGAGAATACTGTCTCATCTTTGCAAGCCTCAGTTTGTCTGTCTGCCAAAGAGAGATTACAATGCCCACTTTGTTATGTTATCATGAGGACTAAATACATCAAATCAGTAAAGTGCAACCACTTAACCCAACATCTGGCTTACAGCTAGGTGGTCAATAAATGCTATTTCTATTTCTGTTTTTATTGTAAAGGGAGGGGGGCATTGTAGCATTAAAGCTAAACCATAGAAAGGTTTTTGAACCAACAATGTTGTTGGAGAGCAGTTCAGCGTCATTGAATTCTTAGAATAACTAAAGCTGAGAGGTCATTATTTGGGAATCATTTCATCATGTTGAATAATTAGATTAAACATACGTATGAGAAAGTGAATAAGCACAAATAGGAATGAAAAGCCCAACCTTGTGGGGAGAGATATGTGTCCTCATAAATTTTCTCAAGGAAGAAGTTTGCTCAGAACTTCTGTGTAAAGCTGATAACAACGATAGTTCAAGTTTATGGAACTTGTACTCCGTGCCTGAGATTGTTACAAACATTTTCTTTCTTGGTGACATTATTTTGTCCACCTTCACAGATGAAGAAACTGTGGCGCAGACAGGTCCAGGCACTTGCCCCAGGCACCTACTCAGTGGTAGAAGCAGGTTGTGAATTGAGATAAGCCTGCATGCTAATCTACAATGGTACAGACCTGCCCTTTGAGACACACCGAGCCAGGCCGGCTTCGTGTAGTGTGCCAAATGAACAAGGCCTCGTGAACTTGCTTAGCAGTGACAGTCACGTCACAGGAACGGCTGCTGAATAGGAACAGAGCCTGCCAGACAGCTGCTTCCTGATCTGATGGCCTCCCTTTCTAAGGGCCGCCTTCCACATCTGTACGTGGATCTCATCTGAAAGCAGGGTTGTGCTTCTTCTGGATTCAGCAGCCACCTTGAATACAGAAAATACTCAGCTCCTTACTGCCGTCATAAATTACTCATGGCGCTGTGAAAGGCTGAGGACATTGCCAAGCAGGAAACTGTCAATACGCTGTGTCAAAGTCTCCCTGCCCCATCCTGGCTCCCAATCTCTGCATTGATTATTGTTCCATAAAACCAGCAAAAAAATAAAAGTTTAAACAAAGATAAAAAATGAAGCAAAATTAGAGCCCTTAAATGTGCATTTGTCTGTGTGTGTGTGTGTGTGTTTGTTTAATATATTAATTTATTGTCAAAACTGGAGTCTGTGTCTTCAAAGGAGGCAACTCATATAGCATTTTGTCCCTGGAAGAGAGATGCATACATTCCCACAGAATAGCAAAATTTGCAGTGCTATTGTTTTATATATATTTTAGGCCATTTGTATAACAAAAAATATTTTAAAATCAATCAGGAAAAAACTCATGTTTTGTAATAGTATTAAAAATATAATTTTTTAGTTACATACCTCATTTACAAAGGCTAAAATGTTGGCTGGCAGTTTAAGGACATTCGCTCCTGCGTGGAAATACTTGCTTTGGATGGTTGATCAGGATTTTCTGTTTTAACCCTCCACCAGGTTAGTTGTTATTTTGATCAGTTCAACTCTAATATCACTGAATATTACAATCATTCACTAATACATTTTTAAATTTTTTGTTAATTTTAATAAGATTTTAGCAAATAAAAATGTCTCTGAAAACAGGGGTTTCTTTTTTTCATTTTTAATCTAACATTGTGAACATAATCAGGGCTTTCTTTTCTATGGTGTTGATAGCATTTTTTACTGTGTAATTTTGCCCACATGTCACACACATAACTAAGGATGTTTGTGGATCACTCATTAATTCATTCATTAAATGTATATTTTTTGACCAAATATATGTCAGGGATTGTGTTTGCTACCCGGGAACAAAATGATGAGCAAAATGGACACATTTCCCATTTTAGTGGAGCTTATGGTCTTAAGCAAGTGTTTGCAACCCTTTTCTGTGAAGGGCCAGGTATTTTAGGTTTGTGGGCTATTCAGTCTGTGTCACAGCTACTTAACTCTGCTGTTACAGTGTGAAGGCAGCCATGGACAACATGCAAATGAGTAAGCATGTGCAAAGGCTTTGCAATGTAAAGGTATTTAGCTTAGGAACTGAAGGAAAGCCATAGTGGCCAGAACAAAGTAAACCCAAGGGAGAGTGGTGCAAAATGGAGAGGCAGAAGGAGCTTCTCAGGTGACTGGATATAGAACTGCTCTAAGGCCAGGGGTGTTTTATTGGGTCCCCCCAAAGGACCAACTCTGAGCTTCCATTTGTAAATCTGGACTGGGAGCCCAAAGCTATGGCCATTGTCCCCAAACAAAGGCAAGGCTGTGAGGTTCAATCCCGTATCTCCTGACAGTGGAAACTTGGCCTTACCTGATCCTACTGCTGTGAGCGCAGAGTGGGTGGCCATACGGCCAGTGAGGGATAAAAGAGCCAATTTGGGGAGCAACAGGAAGAATCAGCTGGAGTCTCAGCTTCCCCCTGTGACCTCCACGATAGTATGAATATTCAGGTTGTAAGAAAACTTAGAGATCACCAAGCTCTGTAGCTTTTACCTTGTGTTTCTAGGAGCCCCAGAGTTCTACGAATTTGGAGGGTCTGGGTCGGTGGGGAGGATGTGGTGGGGTGCCAGGGCTTCAAATCAGTCTGCTCCATTACGATCTATGGAAAACTAATTGAATCCTGGATAAGATGCCACCTAATGAAAGTGGCAGAGGGGGGGAAAAATGTTTGAAGTCTATTGCCCCATTGACACTTTCTTTTTAGGGTGAGGAAACTCAGGGCCTATGAGGTTAGATGACTTGTCCATTGAAAACTGACCCCTAGGCCTGTTTTCTTTCACCTCCACAAAGCTCCCATGACAGACTGGCTGACACTCCCATGAACATCAATTTCCTTTTCTAAAAATGACTATTGTAACACACACAGCCAAAAAGTTGGGATGGAGTGCTGCAAAGGGCTTTCTAGCTGCTACAGCAGCCGCGGAAGGGAGCAAGGCGAAATGAAAACAAGCGTTAACTGAATTTAGGTTAATGCTACGACGGTTTAGGTGCCTCACCAAACCCTGGGGCAAGTGCAGGAAAAGCAGGAGCAGAGATGTGTGGACACCCAGAACCCTGAGGAGGAAATCAGAGATGATGTGGAGTTGAAGGTGAAGGGCAGAAGTCATGAGGGAAAATGAAGGAAGAGCATAGGCAAAGGCCTTGTGATGCAACGGTATTTTAGCTTTAGAAAGCAAAGGGGCACTGTAGTGGCTGAAATAAAGTAAACATGAGTGCAGCACAAAACAAAGCAGAGACTGAGGGAGGTTTTCTCAGACATCCTCTGGCTGGTCTGGTGAATAAAAGAGCAAATGCCCATTCCTGAGGTTGGGCTTCACTGTACTAAACCTGGTTTGTTCCAATTTAGAAATGCACTAAATCTAACTACAGTTCTGCCATCCTATGCTTTTGATCTCTATTGGCGAATGTCTCATTAAACAAGCAGCAAACGTCTCTGACTGCTAACAGGCTCCCAAAGCCCTTTTAGCCAGAACTGCCTTAGATCAGTGATGGCCCAAGCACACAGGTGACTTGGTGATTTCAGCCTCTCAGCACATTCTAAACTTATAGTACCTTATTCTCCAGTTCTTTAATTGACCATATGAGAGAGAGAGAGACAGAGATGTCTAAATAGCCTCTGCCATTAAATAGGAATTGATGAGGTTTGAGTATTGCCTTTGTTTTATTATAAATTATTTAATAGTAAGCTTTTATTCTTTACTTTTTAAATAGTGGTTCTGTTTAACAATAGCCTTTCCAAATTTTTGGAAATTAGAAGTCAGCTATCATGACCTAATAAAAGTTGACTCCAACACACCACTGGCCCTTAGTGTTCCTATTTGAGCTCGTGAAGCCCCACGCACCTGTTTCATGCTGGGATTCTGCATTTCGGCCTTGCAGTTGGCAGTGAGACATAGTTGGGTCCCTGCAACTGGTCCTCAAATGTGCTCTTCTCA
>NW_012144967.1:5910749-5911688 GCF_000956105.1 Propithecus coquereli
GATAACACAAGTCTAAGTCCTTAAAGATAGATCTGGGAGTAAAAATATTGGTTTCATCTTATAGCAAGTCCACTTTAAGCCACATACACATTTAGCTCCTCTTCATCTAGAAACAGGGAATAACCCATTTTCTTTACACAGAAGAAAGAGGCTGAGCATTTGTGCAACCATTTCAAATAAACCCCTCCAACTGCCACCACCCCAACAATAAAAGGAAAAGAAAAAGAAAAAAAAGAGAACAAGAAAGAAAAGAAGAAAGAGTAGAAGGAGAAACATTAAGGCCCTTATTTAGCTTAGTGAAGCAAAACGTGCCTTCAGAATTTAGCACTGAAGTTTTGCTTTTTTTTTTAATGAGCGAGTGGGTGCCCTATTTATTGAAACACATCTTATAAAATTATCTGATGAGGACACAAACTCAGTCTCCTTGTTTCTCGGTCTCTCTTTCTTCCCATTCCCATGAGGGTGGCTTTCTGAGAACTGCTAATCTATGGAGGATGCTGAAGAGGACAGGACTCATGCTGGTAACTGATGTTCTTTCAAGTAGAGTAGAGGGTGGGCTGCAGGACTGCTTTAGTTGAATCCTGTTACACACATCCTCCACTCTCTGTAAGCTATTTGTAGAAGCAGGCAGAAAATTCCAGGGGAGACTGTCCTTGTCAGAAGGCTGGGAATAGCACCAGAAAACTGTTTCACCCCATCTCTGACTCAGATACTTCCTGCCCAGGCTGGAATCAGATGTTGCCAAGACAGATGTGGGAAAAAAAAAAAAAATGAAGAGAAATCCAATTTTTGAAAAGTAAGTTTCTATTTAAATGGAAGTTAATCAAGTAGTTGAGTTTGGACAGAGATTCAGGTTTTGATTGCCCAATGCCACCAGCAAGTCTGTGTTCAGTGCCAGAGCCCCTCGTGGCTAAATCCACCAGCTCCAGCTGGGTGGGT
>NW_012144967.1:5913583-5916635 GCF_000956105.1 Propithecus coquereli
ATGTCTGAGGTATTTGGTAAATGCTACAGCATCCTAGCACATTTTGGTCTTGTATCACAGGGATACTAACACCAGAAAAGTTTAGATAAAATACCTGAGGGGTATGTTGGACCCCAAGCAAGATATACCTCTAATAGTTGAAGGAGAGCTACCAAGAAAGGGAGAGGGAAGATCTCTTTCACTTTCCAAATTGTGTACCTCACAAGCATGGAAACGGCTCTGTACGGGGTGTACATGTCATCACTCAGAGGTAAATCTCTACCTTTATTCTCATTTCTCCCCCTAAGACCTCGGTGATCTGATGACCCATACAGCCCTCCCTGGCAATGGTTTTTGAAGGCTATTGAAACTAACCATCTTTTACTACCATTTCTTCTTTCCAAAGGGAAATTTCCTCTACTTGATTTCCTCAGTAGTATTCTCGATTTTTTGCTTTCTGCTAGGGAACAAAATTAATCCCTCTTAGTAAGAAGGAGAAATCAATGTGAATGTGAATTGACAGGCTGAAATTCAGGCCACTGCTATGTCTCACCTAGATTATCGTTTCATTTTCTTGGTTTATTGGCCTTCAGCCTCGCCCCCATGAACCTCCAGTTCATTCCCAATGGCAATCTTTCTAGAACGCAGACATCCTCTTTCCCCTCCACAGTTAACATTTCTTCATTGGCAATTCCTATCTTCAAAGCAAATCCAAACCACTAAGAAAACCTCCCATTGTCCTTTGAGCTCCAGTACCTGATCACTCCCCCAGCTTCATCTCTCACCACATTAATCACATCTGTAATACTCTTTACTTCCACTGAATTATTTGCAGTTTTGCTAATTTAAGTCTTTGCCCATGTTATCTCTGCCTTCCCTTCCTCATTCTTCAAACCCAGATTGAAAAGCACCATTGCCTGGAGAACCCACCTTGGGCAGCGGTGACTATCTTTGATGCTTCTAATCTACCACAGCTCTTACTGACAAGGTTGTAATTATTGCTTGTTTATCTCCCTCTGTCACTAGTTCAGGAGTTCCTGAATAATATGGACAGCTTTTTTCTTTCTCTATATTAACAGCCTCTCTTCTAGGGCTTTGTACATAGGAGGTACTTTGCGAATGTTTATAAATGAAGGAATTAACCTATTGAAATGTAATACACTCAGATTTATAAATATGTACAGTCCTAACTATATCTCTATCCACCTCTGCAATTTTAAAACAATAATCTACAAATAGCAACTGAAAATCAGAAAACGTAAGTTTCAGTTTCAGCTCTGTTACTTATAAACTATGAGAATGTGGGCAAATCAATGAACTTTTCTGTCTCTTCATCTGTAAAATGGATGAATACTCCCACTCCACTTATCTCAGAGAGTATACGATTAGATATCATTGCATAGTGGGTCTGGTCATGTCCCCGTAAAGTCCCCCTTTTAGAGTAAAGGATCTGTTTTGCCAAGTGGTAGGTAGGATGACAGCAGAAAGCCATAACCCACCGCCCCTGTGGGAGAGCTGTTCTCAAGATCACTCCTTTTTTCTAGGAAGACTCTCATCCAATGACTGATCAGTGTGCAGGTACAAAAGCCTGGTTCCCTTGACAAGACTTGGGACAACTCTGAAAGGCCAAACCCTCTTTAGAATGTCCCATTGGATCTGAGGTCTTCACTGAGACTGTGACAAAGCTCCATTTCTTCTCCCTAATCCTCCTACGCTTTATTCCCTCCTATAGATATTGATATCAGAAATTGTCTCTAACACCCCTCCTGCATGCTAATCTACTAACCTCCAAAATTCTTTTTGTCAAAAAAGGAAGTTGTCTTGAAAAGGGGTCATGGGCACATGCTACTAGTGTCATTTGGTAAACATATAAAAAATAAGGTTTAACATGGAAAAACTTACAGATAGAGAAGCAGTGAAGTACATATAATCCCTAAATTCCCCCATCTCATAAAAAGGTATGTTTAGGTTAGGCAAAGCTAGAATAGATACATCTCGGCTAATGTTCTAATAAAAGGGCCATCCCTACCAACCCCCAAATTTTTATATATATATATGTAGGGTCAATGTGCAGGCAATATCTATGTGACTATGTAACAATGGAAAAAATTTACCTTGTCAGAAAGAGGGACTGTCTGGGGCCCAGAAACTGGTAGCAGCCTTTTCTTTCTTTAAGCTAACTCAGGCCTACTGAGCCAGCTTTCTGCTAAACTACCACAACAAGGTGCAAATGAGAACCATTCAGATTTGCTTGTCCTTCCATGCCAAAAAAATTCTCAAAGAGGCTCATCAAATCTCCACTAAAGAGTCTTTCTGAATTACAAAATCATCATGAAGTCTTGATGATAACAGCTAACGTTTACAGTCTAAAACTTATAAATATATTACCTCATTCAATCCTTTCAACAATCTGTATGGTAGAAACTATCAGGCAGATAGAAAACTAGATTAATGCTCTTTTCCAAAGTCTCATAGCTGGTAAGCAGAAGAGCTGGCATTGAGCATTGGTGTCAACAGAAACTAGGGCTTTAAATAGCCTGCTCCATGACTTACAATGAGTTTCATCAAAATAAATGACTGTTATAATGATGTAATGTCTATCAATATCAGTAGACTATTAGTAGAGTACATTATGATACTCTATCCGATGAAAGTAGATTCTCTTTCAGATAATGCTATATTAATTGATTTAAAATACTTTTGAAAAAACTGCCTCATCAAATTTCAAGTTTTTAAACTATACTATGCATACATGAAAATGAAAATTTCAGGGCCCTACACCCAAGGAGGTCTTAGGCCTAGAAATTTTCATTTTATCAAGATTCTTGGATGATTCTTACGTACATGGATCTCAATCCAGACTTTGAGAGCCACTAATCTAACTGATGGTATAACATTTAAAACGTGTGGTCACTTAAATGTAATGCTCGCTGTCCTCATATTAAAAACAAAATTGAGCAGTAGACACTTAACTATGATTATTACCTTGTCTTTATGACAATTTTAGACTTTTCTTACACTGTTTTTATTTACAGCAACTTTAGTGTCTATAAGTAAGAGAGGATTATGTAAA
>NW_012144967.1:5916685-5919103 GCF_000956105.1 Propithecus coquereli
TGATTAACAGTCGGCTCTAAGGAATTCACAATACAGAGTATTGTATATTATTATTTATAAAATTTATGCTATACATCTTTTATATCAGTAAAATTTATAATGAACTTTTGTGTATACATATGAGCATATATTTCTAAAACATTTACCAGCACACAACTGAGTAAGGCTCAGAGGCTTACTATCTTACCGAAGGTCACATAGTAAGTGTGTGTTATGAGAATAAGGGTGGGGATAGGAAGTAGTATATGTCGGGAAAGGTGAAAAATTTCTAGGCACCAAGCGCTTCAGGTCTCATTCTCACTGGCTCTCTAACCTTCTCTTTTGAGGCCTCACCTCTATTTTCTACACGATCTTCCATTTGTTTTTTCTGATAGTTGCTGGCAAGGCTTGGTCTTGTAAAACACATGCCCACCTTGATGCTGTCCCTCCTTTTTTAGCTTGTATGATTAAATATGCACAAGTCTAACCAAATCAAGTGTATGTGGGTCTGTCATCATTAATGTTCCAAGACCCACCATCGTCAGCCCTCTGCCTCTTTCTCTTTCATATTAAAAAAATGCCGAAGTTTTAAAGAAATCATTCTCTTGTCCTTTTTAAAGGAATATCACTTTCAGACAATATATGTTCTTCAGTAGGCCTCTACTGTGGGAGCGAGTGATTAGAATAGGTGTGTGATCATTTTTATCCACACCTTGTTTCTTCCTGTATAACGGCAATAAAATAAAGAACTTATATTTTTACAGAACTTTAAGCTTTAAAAAATGTATTTTACTACAACTGTACCTTTCAGTTCTCATAACAGTGGTGAAATATGTAGGGTAGATCTCATTTAACCTTAAGAGGAAATTGAGGCTCGACAAGATTAAAGGAACTCTCTGCAGTTACTGCCCTATCACAATATAACTCAGGTTTTATTTTTCCTCATCACAGCACCACACACTCCATGGTGGAAATGTGAACAAAATTTCTAAGGTTTATTGGGCAAAGCAAGGCAGTAAAGAAAAATTACAGAATCCAAGTCAATTGAGCAGCAAAATGCCCATCATTTCCTCATTACAGAAGCAGAAAAGCTAGGGAAGAAAAGGCATTGGAGATGAAAGTATTTTCCTTCTAAGTGATTTTTCTCAAAGAAATAAAGATTTCAGCTAACCATGAAAAATCCTATCAATTCTTGATATAAACTCACAGCATAAATGAACTGATTCTTCCGTGGCAGAATCAGGAGAATGGAAAGTCATTAAAAATAGTATGTATTAGCTCACATCTAGGAGCAGTTACTATATACTTCACCAAGTGTTTTAGGTCCATCATTCATTAACTTCTGAAAATAATCCTATCAGGTGGGCACTGTGGTCATTTCAGCTTATAGATGAGTCTTAGAGAGATTAAACAGCTTGCCTGAAATCACTCAGGTAGCAAGTCTACAAACTTAGCTTTGAGCCCAGGTTTGTTGAACTTCAGAACCCGTACTCTTAACCCCTATGCTAATCTAGAGATAAAGTGAATTTCTTGTTGCTGATCCCTCTTGAGGCATTTTACAATTTCTTCTTCAGATCAAAAATCTATGTTTACTTGACACAGATTTAGGTAACTCGAGGGACAACATTGGCTTGGGCTCCAGCCCTGAGACATCAGCACAGAGCCTGTCCGCTGGGGTCAGTTTGGACTCACAGAGGACACCCAGATTTGCCATGGATTGGCTGCACTTATTTGGACAAATGACATCCTCTCTGAGCCTGGTTTCTTTATGATAACGATAGGCGCACTTTTAAGACCATGCACTGGGATAATACGTATTAAACTGCCTAGTACTGGAATGTCTGAGGTATTTGGTAAATGCTACAGCATCCTAGCACATTTTGGTCTTGTATCACAGGGATACTAACACCAGAAAAGTTTAGATAAAATACCTGAGGGGTATGTTGGACCCCAAGCAAGATATACCTCTAATAGTTGAAGGAGAGCTACCAAGAAAGGGAGAGGGAAGATCTCTTTCACTTTCCAAATTGTGTACCTCACAAGCATGGAAACGGCTCTGTACGGGGTGTACATGTCATCACTCAGAGGTAAATCTCTGCCTTTATTCTCATTTCTCCCCCTAAGACCTCGGTGATCTGATGACCCATACAGCCCTCCCTGGCAATGGATTTTGAAGGCTATTGAAACTAACCATCTTTTACTACCATTTCTTCTTTCCAAAGGGAAATTTCCTCTACTTGATTTCCTCAGTAGTATTCTCGATTTTTTGCTTTCTGCTAGGGAACAAAATTAATCCCTCTTAGTAAGAAGGAGAAATCAATGTGAATGTGAATTGACAGGCTGAAATTCAGGCCACTGCTATGTCTCACCTAGATTATCGTTTCATTTTCTTGGTTTATTGGCCTTCAGCCTCGCCCCCATGAACCTCCAGTTCATTCC
>NW_012144967.1:5932514-5935386 GCF_000956105.1 Propithecus coquereli
GCTTACAGAGATTAGTGGGTTTCTTTTCCTTGCTTAGCTTTCCAGGAGTTGGGTCACTTTTGAGTGTGTGACTCCGCTATCTACTACTTGGTTGAGGTGGAAGGTGCTGGGTTAAGTTATGAGGTTGCTCTCTTTTTTGTTGCTTGAATTTTGCGTGGAGGGGTCAGTTGTCAAGGTATTCCAGAATCTTTGAATTGAACTCTAAAATCCAGGTGGGACATACAAAAGCCTGAGTCTTTGGGAAATGTTATGCCTCTCCCAAGGGCTACTTGAGCCTTATTACCACTTAAGATGTGGTGAGACGAGCAGCAGGAATCAGCGTGCCTGAAGCAGTATACTTCAGGAATCGCTTGATCTGTAGCTAGGAGAGAGCTGCTAGTATATTATTCAGGGCTTATTAGGCACTCTTGTGGAGGAATTCCAAAGGAGTATGCCAGTTGGTGCGATTGCTGAGGACTCTGGTCGAGATTTTCCTTTCCAGACCACTAGCCCCTAAGATGACTACAGCCTGGGCACCAAATGCAAGCTTTTGTGTTATGTGCTTGTCAGGTGTTCAAAACCGATCAGCTGTATCGCGCCAACACACTGTCTCCTTTTGTTTAGATCCAAGGTCATACAGATTCAGGCTAATCCTATGGGGAAAGTATTTTTTCTCCTATCTCCCCGCCTTCAGGGGTGGGCTCTGTCCTGGAGGGCTGTGGGAGGGGTGTTGGCTGAGACTGTCACAAGGCCCAGCCTGAAAAACGTCTTCTCTCATTTCTTTCCTCCTCCGAGGGCAGATTTTCACTTGCCAGAGGGGCAGATAATCCCCCAGGCTGAGGGAGAGCTTAGGAGTTTGAGGCTGCAGTGAGCTGTATGACACCACCGTACTACTCTAGCACCAGCAACAGAGCAAAGTCCTGTCTCCAAAAAAATAAATAAAAAGAGGTGAAGCCAAAACTTACCTAAATGATCAGACTAAAGAACTCACACTCAGTGTACAGACCTCTTATCTATATATAACCTATTCTTCCTTTTTTAAAAAAGGGTACATTTTATCATGTAATAACTTTCCTCCTACACTAATACTCCAGAGAGCTAGCTGTTTAACAAATAATCATTAAGTTCCTACAATATGCCAGATCCTGTGCTAGTTATTAGAAAAATACAAAGTTTAAGGAGACACAGGTATGATTCATTCATTAACTTATTAAAGAAAAATTTGCTGAGTACTAAATATAGGCACCCTTCCAGATGCTAGAGATCCAAAAAAACCCCCAAATGTAAGAGGGCCCTGTTTTATGGAGCTTACATTCCCACTGGGCAGATAGAAAATAAAAACTAAGCAAGCAAAGATATACTGTGATGTCAGCACAGCAGGACAGGAATAGAGAGGTTTTGGCACTGTTCTCACTGTCCCAGTGGGTGCTCGGGGAAGGCAGGCCTCACAGGTGACTGGCCTTGGAACAGAGACATGGGAGAAGGGAGGGAGCAGAGCAGGTGGCTGTCTGGAAAAGAGCATCTGTAGCATGCTACGATCTGGAGGGGGACACTGACACAAACATACATAAGTATCTGCATAGGAGAAAGCAAGATTGAAACCATGGAAGCAAGGCCTAAGAAGAGCAAGCTATCACATGTGGCTGGAAGGAAGGATGTGTGTGCAGGGGTTGTGGGCATAATGACCGAAGGTAGTTGGGAACCACATTATAATAAACTTGAATGTCAGACATTGCCTTAATGCAGTAAGAAGTTGTTCTACAGTGAGACATCACCTCACACCTGTTAAGATGGCTATTATAAGAAAACAAAACAAACGATAAAAGAGTAGGTGAGGATAGGAAGAAATTGCAACCCTGGTGCACTGTTGGTGGGAATGTAAAATGGCACAGCTGCTATGGAAAAGAGTAGGGGAGTTCTTCAAAAATTTAAAAATAGAAATCCCATATAATCTTGCAATCTCAATTCTGGGAATGTGCCCAAAAGAACAGAAACCAGGATCTGTAAGAAATATCTGCAATCCTATGTTTGTTGCAGCATTATTCACAGTAGCCAACATATGGAAACAGATGTCCTTTGACAGATGAATAAAGAAAATGAGGTGAACACATACAATGAAATATTATTCAGCCTTAAAAAAGGAAACCCTGCCATTTATGACAACATGGATGAACCCTGAGGCTATTCTGCTAAGTCAAACAAGCCAGTCACAGAAGGACAAATATTCTGATTCCACTTATACGAAACACCTATAATGTCAAACACAGAGAAGCAGGGATTGAATGGTGCCATGAGCTGGGATGAAGGGGAAAATGGGTAATTTTTGTTCAAAGGATATAAAGTTTCAGTTATGCTAGATGAATAAGTTCTACAGATATGCTACGAAACATAGTGCCTATAGTTAACAATATGGTATTATGCACTTCAAAATTTGTTAAAAGGGTAGAGCTCATGTTAAGTGTTCTTACCACACACACACACACACACACACACACACACACACACATATACACACACACAAACAAAAACAAAAAACATAAGGACATTTGGGGAGGTGTTGGATGTGTCTATTACCCTGATTGTAGTGATGGCATCACTGGTGTTCGCGTATGTCCAAACTCATCAAATTGTACACATTAAATATGTGCAGTTCTTTGTATATTTTGTGGTCAATTTGTTCTCTGTTTTGATTGATCCTAATTAGAAACTTCATAAATTTTAAGTGTTGATTGTCAGAAACCCATTTTTTTAAAATTTTTTTTTATTTCAGCATATGATGGGGGTACAGATGTTTAGGTTATGTGTGTTGCCCTTGGTTCCCCCCCGCAACTCTGTGTTTCAAATATGTCCATCCTTCGGGTAGTGTGCATTGCACTCCTTGTGTATACAAATA
>NW_012144967.1:5938149-5962146 GCF_000956105.1 Propithecus coquereli
TGAGAATCCAGAGATGAAACCATCTGCATATGGTAATCTAATCTTTGACAAAGCTGACAAAAACATACACTGGGGAAAAGAAACCCATTTTTTTAAAAAAAGGTTTTGGGGGTCAACATTCTTTAAGAAACACAAACTAATATCTGTCTTTGCTCCTGGACTCTTAAAGGAGCAATGAAAAAGGCTTCAGCATACACAAGACACAACAACTTCTTGAACACCCTCTTTAGAATGTTCTCCCTTACCCCAGCCCTCGGATACACTGTGTACTAGTAGCTTTGATGTCCCCTCTGTCTGGCTTCTCGGGGACCTCCAAGGTCACACAGGTGCCTTATTCACCTTTGCCTCCTACAGGCACAATTTTCATGTCCAATATCATTTTAAGGGACTGTGCTCTTGATTTGGAGCATGCCACACCCTGGGAAGTTTAATCTTCCATGACTGTTTTTTTTCACAAGGAGATACTTTTGTCATAAAATAAAAAATTTCTTTCCCTGATGAACAAAATTTTGATTCTATTTGCCAATTTTATACATTTACAAAACCTTTAGCTCATAGCTCCAACTGAAATATGCAGCCCCTAAAATTAGAAATTTAATTTCTCAATAGCTGCCACCATGTCCCTCTTACCTTGAGTTGAAACTGTGAGGGCCGTGACTCCTTTTATAATGGGCCATGCTCCCAGCAGCCCGGCCTTCGTGGGGAATGTGCACTCTCTGCTACATTCCAGAAGGGCTGTACCTTAGGTCCCCAGTCCCTGATGGAAGGCTCTGAAATACTATTCCAATAACCCTGTCCTAATGCATGGCCAGATTCATCACACTGTTGCATTCAAAAGACATAAAATCACAATTTTGAAAATGTGATGTAGGTCACATGAACGCGCAAAGATGGATGATTACATCACGCAATGCACAGCAAAAGATCTGGTTAGACCTCTCTCCCTCTCACAACACACAGACCCTCCCATGGTCTCTTCTTTCCCTAATCATTGCCACTTTGCTCATTCTTGCCCACTCATTAAGCACAACTCTGATTAGGGTCTACTCTTTCCCAAATCCTGTGCCCTTGACAAGCTTCCCTGAAGCTTAGAGCTCACTGGGAAGTAGAGTTGGTGGCCTGCTCTGAAGGCATCTTGCAAGAGCAGCATTCCATTGAATTCTGCTAAAGTAATTTCTTCTACATCATAACCAGCATAACATTAGTGTCCACATTTTGAAAAAAATAACAAAAATGTAAAGTCAATTATCTGTAATGATATCAACTGAATAGAATGAATTGGAAGTTAAAATGCCATTTTAACTCCAAAGGCAAAACACAGCGGGCAGAGTTCAGAAGTGTAGAAAAATGATAAGGACTGTTAAGGCCATTCTCTTGCCCTGCATCGACCTTCTGCTGAGTGTCTGAGGACTGGGTTTCATTCCAAGCCCCTTAAACTGTGCACTCGTGTACACAGATGGAAGTAAGGTTCCTTATATATTTTTCTGATAGCTGATTTAAACTCTTTATCCATTAAGTACAACATCTGTGCTTCCTCAGATACTGTTTCTCTTGAATATTTTTTTCTGTCTGTATGTATGTACAGAAACATTCCTGTTTCTTTGTATGTCTGAATGTCTCATAATTTTTTGTCATTGTTGAAAACTGGACATTTGAAATAATATAATGTGGCAACTTCTGAAATCGTGTTCCACTCCTCTACTTCTACAGTGTTTTTTATTGTTATTGTTTGTTTGTTAGGATTGTTTAGTGACTTTCTCATACTTTTTTGTTTGTTTGTTTGTTTTTAGAGATAGGGTCTCACTCTGTCACCCATACTGGAGTGCAGTAGTTTGACTGCAGCTCACTGCACTCTCCCACTCGCAGGCTCAAGTGATCCTCCCTAGTAGCTCACCCTTCCGAGTGGCTAAGACTACAAGTACACACCACTACACCTGGCTGAATATTTTTTATTATTATTTTTTTGTAGAGACAGGGTTTCACTATATTGCCCAGGCTAGTCTCAAATTCCTGGCCTCAAGCGATCCTCCTGCCTTGGCCTACCAAAGTCCTGGGGTTTCAGGCATGAGCCACCCAACCTGGCCTTCTCATACTAATTCTGTAAAATTTGTATTTTTTTTATCTTGTGCAGCCTCTGAAATCTCTACTTAGTTAGCTTAGTAATTAGCTAATAATTTGACGAACACTTCCTTACATTCCTTGGACCAGTAATTCTCCCAGTCTTTGCTAAGTGGCTCTGTGTATATGCAGGGGATGCCTTAAACTCTCAGGCAGGCAATTTCCAACTCTGCCCTAGCCTTTACCTCTTGCTTTCCCAGAGGCGCAAAATCAGACAGAAGTGAGAAATCAGCGCCCTCTCAGGTCTTTCTGGGCATGCACACAGCCCTGGGCATGTGCAAGCACTGTGCATGTGCATGACCACGACAGTTAATTTTATGTGTCAACTTGAATGGGCCACAGGATGCCTAGATATCTGGTTAAATGCTACTTCTGGGTATGCCTGTGAAGATGTTTTCAGAAGAGATTAACATTTGAGTTTGCGGACTGAGTAAAGCTGATGGCCCTGCCCAGTGTTGGCGAGTGCCATGCAATCTATTGAGGGCCTGAGTAGAACAAAAAAGCAGAAGGTTGAATTCTCACTCAGCCTGAGTGCTTGAGCTGAGACATTGATCTTCCCCTGCCCTCGGCACCCCTGATTCTCAAGAATTGAGACTTGGCCTGGGATCTACACAATTGGCTCTGTAGCTCTCAGGCCTTTGAACTACTCTACTAGCTTTCTTGGATCTTCCTCTTACATACAGCAGATCATGGGACTTCTCAGTCTCCATGATCACATGAGCCAATACCTTATAATAAATCAATCAATCTATCTATCTATCTATCTATCTATCTATCTATCTATCTATCTCTAACCAGTAGACTACTGGTTCTGTTTCTCTAGAGACCCCTGCTGACATAGTGACCTTCTAAATTTCCAGGAATATATCAGAGCTTTCAAAGTCCAACATAATTCTCCAATATTTTTCTTTTAAGTTTTTGGTCAGTCTTTTGTTAGCTCCAACTGTAATCTTGCCTCAGGCAGCCACAATGGTAAACAATTGCCACTGGCTGTTTTCAACCAATGAATTGCAGATTAGTTGTTCACACGGAACAGTTGAGTCAGGTCCATGAAAGACAAGCGCTAAGAATGAAGCTTTTCAATGTGCTGCCAGACAGGGTAAACACTAATAGTGACAAATTAAATGGGAATAGGATAGTTGGGACACTCCAAAACTAGTCAGCCCTTTTCCGCAGCTGCTGCGTGGTTGTTTTCAAATCTACCACGGAGCTAGAGAGAGCGAGCTGGGATTTGGTTAAACTGTAATGCCACAAAACTCATTGTTCTTATCAATATTTAGCCATTACTCTTGAAAAAAATTCTTCAGATTGTTGCAAGCCTTTAATTACTTTCCAAAGATCTGAAAAAGTTGATTTTTAACAGTATTTAACAGTATTCTTATTGCTTTTACGGAGCTTTTCAAAGATCTTTCAGAAGTCTTCGGTAATTTTTTAATAAAAATTGTTAAGACTATACATATTTTCTGAATACAGTTTACCTGTGTCCCAAATATTTTAGTATAGAGTGATCTTCTATTTGTTACCTTAAATAATTTAAAAATTTGTTTTGCTTTCATTATTGAACTAGGACATAATTTTGGAAAGTGTTTCAGAATTTCCATGTAAATATTCTCTTGGTCTCATTGTTTATTTTAGTTTTAATGCATTAAGGAAAATATTTGACCTTGTCAGTCTTGACTTTTGTGTGTTTATTAAAGTATTCTTTGTGAACACTCACATGAATAATTTTTGTAAATGTTTCTGAAAATAAAACCATATTTTTTTATGTATAAGTACAAAGTTATGTTAGTCAAAGACTATATATTGTTGGCCTATATGATCTGTAAACTCCCCATTTAATTCATATTTTAAAGATTTATTTCACTTTTTAGGAGGCTTCTCTTGATGTTTAGCACATAATCATAATATTGTATTTGCTTGGGAGATTTTCTTTCATTAAATATCTTCCATTTTCATGTTTTTTGCTTTGGTCCTTGAGAATTCTTTTGCATCTAATGTTCATCTAATGTTACTATTGCTACTCTTGCTTTCCTTACTTGTATTTGTCAGGTATATATTCCGCCCTGCCATATTTTTCATCTTTATTTCATTTATGGTTATATCTTGCCAATAAAAAATTTTAACTTATTTTAATGGCAGATTTATAGTTTTGTTATTCATCATTTGTTTTTATTAATAATAATGTTATCCAAAAGATGCATGTTAAGTAACAACAATTACAAATCTTTAGCTCTGCCTTAGATGGCACATATCAAATGAGTCTTGTTCTAGATCAGTGGTAGGCCTTGGAAAAAAATCTTTGTAAAGGCAGATTTTTAAAATTTCATTTACTTTCCCTTTATGCCCATAAGGCACCAAAGAAAATCAGGTCTCTGGACTTGTTATCTCAAGATTTTTGTGTAAAGTAAACTTAAGCACTAAGCTTAAAACCACTCTAGTTAGAATTGGATTGCAAATCCAAGAAGTTAGTAGCCTTCTGCAAAAGAATGGGATGGCTGGAAAGCCTTTTATTAAATGTATAGAAAATATTATAAATCACAATTTATATCTCCACTTGGTTTAGTTAAGGTCTGAAAAATGATTTATTGAGAATGTTTTTTGTGGCTTCATGCTAATTATTTTATTAAGATTATTTTATTTAATTCTCTCAAAAAGGCCATAATATATGGGAATTATATGGGCCAGAATCTGTTATATATTAAGTATTCAATAAATGTTAGCCAATTTTATTATAAATAAGAATAATTTATGACTAAGAGTAACTTATGAAGGTGTTATCATCCCCTGTAAAGAGGTGATCAAGTTCACTTGGTAAGGTAATAGCAGAGACAGAGTTCAAGTTTTGTCCATCTTATTCCAAACACAACTCTTTTCCTTCCTTGTTTTGCTACTTTAAAAGAGAAAAAAAATGTAAAATATTAAAAAGTCACTGAGGCCCATTTTACAACATAACTACTACAATTGCCAAAGAATCTCCAAATATAAAGAAAAATACTTCTGATTGTTTGAGTGTCTAAATACTCCTTATTCACTTTTCTAAAGATACGTGTGAATTTACTGATGCCCAGTGGTTGTGACAGGACTTCTGTGTAGCGGGTTATATTCAGACAAGTCTCAAGATTGTGTTTAACAATGAGATCTGGCCAGAGAGAAGAAAATTATATCTATCTCCATGAGCGGAAACACACACCCCTGGGGAGGTCGGGAGCCTCCTGCTGTTACAGAGCCATCTAGAAGATGCTTCTTCAAAAACCCAACTCATTTGCAAACTTTTCAGAATCCTTCCCTGGGATCTCAAGGTCACACTAACTTCTATCCTTTTCTCATCTTCCAAAAGCCTTTTCATCTGCATAGCAGAGACTTGAACTGATAATCCAAATGTTCTGCTATATCCTTTCAAGGGTGGCATTTCCCTTTTTCCCTCCTCGCCTCCCAGCCTGGCCTCATTCTCATACACTTTCCACAAGGCCTGATTTAATTGGCCTTGTACTAGCAGAACCACTCTAAACCTTTTCAATCCACATCAGTCTTTGAAGTGTGAACAAGTCCTGTGATATCGTCTATTCTTTGACCTCAAATATAGAGTGCAATGTCCTTTAAAAATAGGAACTGTCATATGTATTTTATCACTCCACAAGAATTAATATAGCTCTAGACACCCAATAGTTAGTAAAATAAAATGTCTTAGGTTAAAAAAACTTTGAGACAGTATGATGGATAAGTTTAAATATGTTCTACAGATTTGGCGTAGTTAACATTATTCCACAAATATTTTTTGGTATTTTTATGCTATAATTGTATAACTATAAAATATAATAAACAGCAGTGGGAGAAAGAAAATCTATGTAAACATTTTTAACCTTACGCAAATTTTATTTAAGAGTTTAAGTATCATTAAATGTCAAACCAGAGCTTTGCCTCCTCACTAATCAAAGTGAAAAGCAGAATTGAGACCATTTTCCTCAATTATACCAAATTTTCAACTTGCTTTTCTACTAATTCTATATTGCTTAAAAAACATGACATGTTATAAATAAAATAAGCATACAATTAATTTTATAAGCAATTACTCTCTTTAATTGGTTGGTCAACTACCTAGATCAAGACACAAAAACGGTAGAGATTTTAACAGAAACTACATCATTCATATATCCTCAAAATCATTGTGTAACTTTATTCAAGTTTCATTTCTTTAAATTTTAACATGTCTCTGGCTTCAAAATGACCTTAATCAATTGGCTTATAGTCCCAAATCTCTCCTAGTAAAAACCAGGACTTGAACTCCAGAACTTTAGTTCTTTAGAAAAGTTTGATATAAGAATCCCACATTCACAGGCTCTTTGTGGACTTTGGTATTTCTGATTTAAAAAAAAATCTTTATCTCTTTGCTTTTAATTGGTATGAAAATCGCCTCATTTCTGATATCATATCTCATTCTTTTCCTTTGCTTCCTAGCAGTAAGAGAAAAATGTCTATTAATGGTTTGTTTCAGTATCATTTCCTAGCCCACATTCCCCTACGTGTTTGTTTCTATACATACAGCCCATACGTAACCAATTTCTAGAGGTCTTTCCTATTTTAACAAGACTGGATTTCTTTTCATACTTCTTAACTTTCTAAATATAACAAAACCTTTAAGCAAAACTACAAAATGATTGTGTGTTCATGAATTCTATTAATATTATTCCAATGTACTTGAAACATTTGTGAAAATCCTTGATCCTGTCATGCCTCCAGTTCCTTCATTTAATCTGATGAACAAAGTGTTTCAAACACCTGCTATGTGCTAATTACTGGTAAGAAACCATTTGTTTCAAATGTACATGGCTTCACATGGAACAGCTTGGCATGTGCTATTCTAGATGCTTCCAATGGCTTTATCATTGTGGAAATACCATTTGTTTTCAGCCCAAAAAGCTATGGTAAAAAAAAAATGTCTTAGGCAAAATGTAAAAATCAAAATGTTCTGTTTCCCTAAAAACTCTCTAGTGTGTGAAAATCTGAACACCTTATCTTCCACGTGCTGTTGCTATTGCTGGGTAGTTTTAGATGACTTGGCTGTCCTGGTCTGTCCACACCCGCGTGCTAGCTTCTGAAAATGCAGAGTTATTACATGCTTAGACTGTCCAGTGAGTTAACAAGCTAGGGGTCACTTTGAGTGTCAGCATTCCAGTTCTACAGCAATAGTACAACTGACCCCAAGAAAGAAACTGTTGGTCATTAGGATCAAGAATTAGAAATCTGTCCGTAACTGCCCATCAAAGACTGCCCCTTGGCCAGGTGTGGTGGCTCATGCCTGTAATCCCAGCACTCTGGGAGGCCAAGATGGGCGGATCATTTGCGCTCAGGAGTTCGAGACTAGCCTGAGGAAGAGCGAGACCCCGTCTCTACTGAAAAAATAGAAAGAAATTAGCTGGACAACTAAAAAAATATATAGAAAAATTAGCCGGGCATGGTGGCGCATGCCTGTAGTCCCAGCTACTTGGGAGGCTGAGGCAGGAGGATCGCTTGAGCCCAGGAGTTTGAGGTTGCTGTGAGCTGACGCCACAGCACTCTAGCCGGGGCACCAGAGTGACACTCTGTCTCAAAAAAAAAAAAAAAAAAAAAAAAAGGACTGCCCCTTGAACTCAGTTTTGGGTGCATTCTTCAGGTCAAATATGGAACTAAGAAGTGAGCAAAGCACCAGTGGCATGAAGAGAGGTGGTTTAAGCAGCACTGTCTGATGCTACCGCAATCCGGAGCCATCTGTGCTGACAGATACAGTATTTCTTTAGTTAAAATGAATACTTCTCCTTTTGTTAAAATGACAGACTAGTTTTGGATTATTGATTTATTAATAATCACTCACCCCACCAATAGCATAGCAGACAATGTGATGCCAATCTCATGTGGTCCAGTGAGTGGGGAGCTGGTCAAAGACTGAGATGAAGACCTAATGCCTTAGCAGCAGACCAGAGATAGTACTGAAATATTGGGTGAAGATTTTTAAGATTATGAAAAGTAAATATAAAATGAATCAACAAATCCTAGGCATGTGTAAAAAAATATAAAATATCACAAGGAAAAAATACTCATTTAATCTATATTTTCAATCCTACTGAGGTTATGAATAAAGTTACGCTTAAGACTCAGGAGTCATAACCTGACTTTCCAATAAGGAATAGTATTGATTTAAAAAATGAAGGTAATATCGACATAGGGTGAAGAAGCAGCAAGGGACCACTGAGACAGTATGTTTCAATGAAGAGATCCCCAAACATTGTTCATCACCTTATCTGTGGACCTTCCTTTAAAATATCTCTAATAAATCTTTTTATCGCATGTGTTTCAAGGGAGCCATATGAGAAATGTCGAGATGTTAAGCATTGCTTTAAATCTGCACAAGCACTTTAGAAGTGTTTAGTGTACAGTCTTGCTGAAAGGAAGAGAGCTTCTAAGATTGTCTTTGTGGAAAAGGACATCCACTTCAGACAGATGGCTTTTGCTATCCTTATGTATTTGTCTCTCTGGGATTAATTTTTTAATGGACTTCATGACCTTGCAACAATGTAAATTCCCATCTCTTGTTAATCATCGAGCAGATTTATGTACACTTTGTCTTCAGTAACTGCTTTTCATCCGTGTGAAAAACAATAGGAGGGAACAGGGAAAGGGAAGGACAAAGAATGTGCAAATATTTAGAAGAAAATCTGTAGATTATTATAAAGGAAAGAAAACAATGCTCCAAATGTTATTTTTAGTTATCCTGTATTTGTGTTAGAAAAAAGTATAGAAACAGTTGGCAGATGGTTTTCTGTGGCAATATTTGTGACAGTCTCATACATCCATGGACTAACGGATATAAGCAACATTTCTAAAAAGTTATAAGCTAACATTAAATTCTACTCTCCTTGCTATCACCCATTCTGTACAAAAACCTATTATATAATCAAAATGGGACAATGTCTGGTTTGGTTGGTTAATTTTAAATTTGTGTTAAAGTACAGAATCATAAAAATGGTTTACATGTCCTAGAGAATTTATTCTAAATTATTAATAATATACATTAATGTAAATTCATTGCAAACCATTTGATGTAGGGTTAGAGCCTATTTGTGTATGTATGTGTGTGTATGTGTGTATTCACTGTAGATGGAGTTGGCTAAGTGGCCGTCTCTGTCATCATTTTTGTATAAGTTGTATTCATGCTTCATTATATAAGCACCCCAATTTTGGTTTTTATGAAGTAGGTCTGGAAATTAGGGACAGATGCAAAACTGAATGCAAAACTGTTTCAGATTTTTAATGTTTTCTTCAATCATTCTTATTTAATAACATTTTAAATGAATTGTCTCGGTCACGATTTTTTCCCACGGATTTAATTCAGTCTCATGAAAACAAATTTCTCTCCACACCCATATTTCATCACTTTGAATACTTCTTATTTAAATCATATAATACAAATAACAAATATACCTGACCTCAACAACCTTGGAAGAAAAACACAAAACAAAAGCTATCTCTTGGTGTGTATGTGGGCATGTGAAGGCATAGCCTATTAGAACTAAGCTTTCAATGTACTGTGGGCAGCACAACTGTGATGAAACAATGTCATTCTGGAAGTTGGTCAATTGAAGGTTACTTACAAGAGCTTTCTACCATATTTAACACAACATATGAAAAGCGAGGTTTTTGATGTAGTCAGTGAGGACAACTTTGTAAAACACAATGATTTATCACCCTTAACGTAAGGAAAAAAAAAATTCTTCCCTTCAAAGACTTTATCATTGTCTTGAAAACAGGATTATCTCCTATTAATTAGCTGCTAATAACTCTAAGTGGATAAAGTCAAACATTGTTGAAAGAAGACAGGACAAGGTGACTTAGTATGCTAATTTAGGAAATAATTCATTAAAGGTAATCTTGAATGGGTAGCAGGCAATTTATTATGAGATGTCAATTATATTGTCTTTATAGTATAAAATATTGATTTATCTAATAGCAGTGCTCACTTTTCATCAAACTATAAATTCTTATTAATGGAAAAGTCTGACCCAAATAAAAAGACTGGCTTTTAATATCATTTTATAATGATATTAAAAAAAAAAAACTTAACATACGCTAACACCAGTTTGGCCAAAAGTGAAGGAAAATGTCCAGAGTCATAGAGTGTTGAGGAAGCATAAATTGGTAACTCTTCTTCAAGGAAAATCTGGGACTGTTCATTAAAAACATTTAAAATTGATACACCTATTTACTCAGCACTTCTAATGCTAAAAATTTCTCCTGAATAAACTATTGGGACTACGCAAAAAGATATGCGTATTACAAAATTGTCAGTAGGATTGCATAGGAAGGAAGGAAGGAAGGGAAGTAGTTTAGATGCTCAATAATAAGGGAATGCTTAAAAAAAACACTGGTCCATTCTTAAGGTAAAATCACATGTTAATCTTATTGTAGAAGAATAGCTAATGATGTGTAACATTTAAAGTTTTTTTTGCGAAAGAAACCAAATTCTGACTACAATAATAAACACAATGGAGTTGATTAGAAGGATATTGACAGCTCAAAAATTGCAGAGAAACCAAGGGGTGGTAGGAAGACTGGATGCAGAAACTACAGAGGTGGGCACAGAGCTGAAATAGTCTGGTTATGGTGCTGCCAGAGAAAATGAATGGACCTTAATCATTTTTACTGTCATTGTCATTTGAATCAAGATTCAACATTGGAAGGAGGTAGAATCCAACTGTTCTTGCTCAGGAAATACACCTTCCCTTTATCCAAAGAAAGCCATGGTTACTGATGACAATACAATGAGAACTATTGAATGAAGAATAGATAATTCTTCAGTGGTAAATTATAATGCTCATAGGAAGGAATAATGAATACTTGGAGGATAAAAAACAATAAATATCCACTACTAATACAGTATCCCCTTTACCCACACATTCAGTTCCAGAAATACCGCTAATATAATCCAACTAGTCTTTTATAACCATGAATAAATTCAACCCTTCTAAAAGTCACAAGGGGCTTCTAGGTTGCTGGCAGCAACATGTTTCTTGATTTGGATGCGAGTTATTCACTTTTGTTCAGCTTGTAGAACTTCATCTATCTGTACACACAAACATTTTTTCTGCATAGAGATAATCCTTGAAAATAAACTCTACTTATAAAACTAGAGACAATCTAATATCTTATAAATTATTAAATCTGGCAAAAATTCTGAGCTGTCCGGATTGATATTCGTTCTTCTTTTTGCTCTATTGGTATTCCATTTAAATATTATGAAACTGGAATAATGTTAACTTTAACCACCATAATTATGCCAATATAAAATAGGAGTAGAAATATAAGAGAATGGAGAGATAAATTAAAATGTTGATCACAATATAAAAAAATCAAGAAAGGAAATTTGTGTAGAGACTACATTTTTTATTTCTACAACTGGTCCCACCTAGTGCTCAGTCTGCATTCAGCTGATATTCAGCCAGCACTCAATTAGTCATAGTTCTTTGCTAAGTAGAGCAAGACAAACCTTAATAAATAAGGGAGCTTAGCCCTCTGTGATTCTCCCCACACAGAATGGAGGCTTCAGTAACTTTACCACTGTCCATGTAAGTTTAAGGACATTCTCCAAATGGTTGCATGAAATAGCATTACGTTCCTTACTAACAGATTGGATCATGCTCAAGAATTTAGAACCCAGAAGAGCAGAAGTAAAACAAGAGATGTCTCACACACAATAGTCACTTACCCAACAATGAGAGGGCTTTGCTCCCAAATCCTAGTTTCTTCTGTGATTCACCTAACAGGGCTTACTATAGACATCACAGAGCACTCTGAACCATCTCTGAAATTTCAGCTATCACTGTATTCACTCAGTCCAAAGGACCTGTTAGTTGTAATCACTAGCACTAGAGCCCAAGATCAACGGCAGAGACTTGTCTGTCTTAGGTTCCACCCCAAACGTGCAGATTTTCAAGCTACTTGGCAAATTACTTTAGGCAACACAACGAACTCTCCGGACTTGTCAAGAAAACGCAAAGAGAACAACTAAGCTGTGTGCCTTTTAGCAGTAGAGACTACAAAGTGAACCGACAGATCCTTCACTTGACAAGGGATATTCACTCTAATATGCTGCAAATCTCAGGACTCTCAGACATTTCAAAGGTGGTAAGACGTTAGTGTTTTCAGGATTTTTTTAAAAAAAATTTTGCTTCCAGTGGAAAACACGTGTCTCAGCAGGGTCCCTAATGTCCCTGCTATTTTCAATTTCCTACATATTATCAGCATGATTTCACCCATTCAGTGTAAAAGAAAGCTGTCCTGTGAGATGGTGAGTATATTATAGTATAAGTCTCTGGAGGCAACTCATCTATGAAACAAGAAAGTGAAGAATACTACTGTTCCTAACAGAGGAAAGCAAATTTCTAGTGTTTTTTGATTATAGGAATGGCAGGGTTGAGGGGTGGGGTAGGTGGTGGGTGAAGCATTTGCCAGATCAAAAGATGCATACCAGGGGGAAGGGGCTGTGGATTGTATTATTATTTTTTTACCAAATATTTGATGTTCGAGGCCTCTGCTTATGGAAGGATTATTCCTTACTCACATCATGTTGAACTCAGGCACAGCTGTGTGACTTACTTGAATCAATGAAGTATGAACAGAAGTAAAGTTTGTTATTTCTAAGCAGAAATGAGAGTCAGCCTGTGGTTTTCTATGTTCTTTTTTCACTAACTCCTTGCTTATGGAAGTGTGTGTAAGGATGCTTTATCAGCTTGGGTTCCCCGAAAGGGTACTTTTCCACAAATGAGGGAAAGAAGGACGGAGTGAAGGAGGAAGTATTTCCATGGCAAAGTCAGAGGAATTGCTTCCATGACCAAGGAAGACTCAGAGTGCATATGTGTGGGGTGTTTCAGAACTGTTTAAATATGTCAGATGCCACTAACACTATGAATACTCCCAGATTTCCCCAATTTAATTGTTGAGATCCCACTCCACTCTTTCTCAATGACTTAACTTTCACATATGAGACTAGACATGGCTTTTAATTCAATTAATGTTGTAACTCAGTAACACACAGGATCAATCTCAGAATGCCTCAAACCCAGGGCAACACAAGTTAAAAGAGTTAAAAGAGGCTTGTAGCATGTCTCAAAAGTTATTGAAATGCAGTCTACACTTTAAATAAGAATTTAAACTGTGAGCTTCTTGGCTTTCAGTCACCTAATGCCATCAGGAGCAGCCACTGTACTCTGGCACCATAGAACTCCTCCTAAAGGAGTTTGTATAGCAGTGGTTAACCAGTTTCCCAGTGGCTAGTCAAAGTAGGCAAACTTCTTGATGACCATAGGAATAGCCTAATTTGGTGTTTTGCCATAAAGTTTCTCAAGCTGCTAAATATACGTGTTCCAGCATATGAAGAAAGGTTTCATTTCATATCTACTGCTAGTAATTCATTTTCTGCTATCAGTTTCTCTACCAGTGAAGTTCTATGGTAGCAGTAACAGAAACTGTGGCTAATTTACAGAAAAGAAAATTTATTAGAAAGATACTAGAATCTTAAATAGGGAGCCTGAAGAGCTAAGATAGCCACAGAGGGCCAGCCGTTAGACCTATAGACACGGCAAGGTAACAGATACACGCTGATCTGAGCATTGCCTCTGGCAAACTCAGCTGCTGATCACTTTGTCAAATTGAATGGAAGAAGAAGCCTGTGGCCTAGTTTGGATTGTGGGCCTGCTCCTGACAAGAAAAGAGCAAGGTTGTTGAGGGATAGTTTCATCAGACTATGCACTGACAGAAAAAGGTACTTCCTCAAGAGGAATTATTGGTGTTCTTAGGAATGGAAGCTAAAAAGCTAAAAATTAAGGAAAAAAAAAGCAAACAATAACAAAATGCCAAAATTTTCATAAGATAGTGTTAATTATCTATATAATATATATAACATATAATAATATGCACATTATATTAATAACAGTTATCAGTAGGTGGTAGGACTACCAGTGCTTTTACATTTTTCCTTTGTGGTTTTTGAATTTCACTAATTTTCTGTAAAAACAAAAAACAATTTTACATGCTACAAAAAAAGGGAAAGATCATAAATGTAAACATAAAAGAAACTGCAGGGAAATCAGGAAGTGGCACTAGATTACTAAGAGCTGATCGTATCTCAGTTGTGCATATTTCACACTATTGGCTTCCTCTCTTCTCCTTTTCCTAAACACTCCTACTTTTTGTTTCTGAGCTTTAGTACAAAACCTGAGAAGTGTCATGAGAAAGGAAAATAATAGACAATAAAAATAACATTAGCTAATTTTACCAAGAATTCATGTGTGCCTAGTATTTCGCTAAATGCTTAATATGATGCAGGCATTATAACTATCCCCATTTTATAGACAACATAATTGAGGCCCAGAGGTAAGTACTTTAGCCAAGGTTGCCTGAACAAATAAATGAAATGAAATTCAAAGGTAGATTTCTTTCAGCTCTTTAGGATTTTTGAGGAAGTTTGAGAAATATCTGTACATACTATTTAATCTGTGATCCTTCATGAACACATTTGGAATGACTTTTAAGACGTAAAAGAAATGAGTCTGAGCAACTAGGGTTGTTTAGGTTCACGCTTAAAATATTTAGTGGGCATTAACTTCGTGCCAAGCTCTCAAAGGTCTGTGCTCTTGAAGGCATATATGCTGTCTCCCCAGGTTAATCCAAAGAAAAAATTTTATCCTTGGTTACTTTATGAATTATTTAAATAGGTAATGTTTTTATTTTAGAAGCAGGAAAGCAAACATCACAAAACTGTGCTTTTATCAATTCCAGTTGAGGTTTTGATTCAATTCATTTTTTTAGAAATTTTTTCTCATCTGACAACTCAAGACTTTCCATGAACCTGCAGTAAACAAAGCAAATAAATCATCAAGTGCAGGGAATAAATTTAGAATGTAGGGAAAAGTCCCTCGAGAGGGCTATATTAGTTGTTTCAGTGTCCACACCTTTGCAGGGTTCGAAAGTCAATGTCAGTCTACAGTCACAATGGTTCAGCCACGCCATATTTTGCTGGAGTTATCCCACATCCATAGCAACTCATAAGGATCAGCTCTCAATCCGATTTCTCTTGGTCACATTGCCATTTCCCAAACACTTCAGCACTTCTCTATATTTATAGGATTCATCCAATTTCCATTAGAATAAAAATTTCAGTGAATTTGTAAGTTGACATTTCCATCCATATCTTGGGATTTCACTTACCTCTGACATTTAGATGTTCCTTTAGTAAGAATATATAAACAAGGCAACGGCTTACACACTTAATCCAGGAAGGAAGGGGAAATACTTAACTGGAGTAAATGTCATTACTTTTACACTAAAATGTGTTATGCTGAATTTAATTTTGCAGAACCCCGTGGTTTTCAAAATGCCTTCCTATACTCTGGATAAACCAACAGACTTTGAGAACCTGCTAAGTGCCAGAGACCATGGGAGGTACTGACCGTGCTCGTCACAAGTCATTCATGCTGCAACTCCAGCCCCTCTTCCGACTGTCATCACGCAGGACTCAACTAGAAAATCCCCTCAGACTGTTACGAGGAGGTTAGATTAAAATGAGAGAAAGGCCGGAGCAGGGGAACCAGTTAGGAACCTGTTGCAGTATGACCGGGGCACATTATGATGGCCTGTATCCACGTGGTGGTCATAACAATAAACCAAAGAGGACAGATTCAAGAAATATTTAGGAGGTAGAACTGACAGCACTTGGCGATTAGTTGGACTTATTGTGGGAGTTTGGGTAAAAATTGGAAATAAGTGAAAGATAAATCTCAAGGTTTTTTTTGTTTGGTTGGTTTCAGTGTCTGTAAATGGGTAGACAGTTATGCCACTCCTTGTTCATCTTAGACATCTGTAGGCATGATAAGGTTGAGTTGCCTGAAGGACAGTCAAGAGGAGATGGTTAGATAGAAGTTGGATTATAATTCAGAAGAGAAATTGTGTTGAAAATACACGTTTGTAAGTCACCAAAATGTAACGGGGGTAAATGCATCAATCAAGGGGTGCTCGTATCATGATAGTGAGGAGAGCCCAGAAAAGACCCCAGTGCCTATGAAAGTGCCTAGCACACACGCAGTTGCCAATTGACAAGTGCATGAAATAAATGATTAATGAGAGGATAGACATGGAGAGAGAGGTCTCTTTCTAACGAGTGGATAGATGTATAAACCAGTAACGTCATTCCATGTGCTATAAATAAAGTACTATGGAAATAAGATTAAATGTCTCCTACAGTAATTTATTAATTTTTACAATAAATACAATTAGTTAGGCATGAAAAATATTTTTCTTATTTTAATGATGATATGATCGAGGCTAGGAAGGGTATTTTTGTGCAAAGCTACAAGGACGCAATTCATAGTGGTAGGGGCAGGACTAAAATCATTTATTTTTTAATATATATTAAATGAGAAGTTATTGAAATACAGGTTTTATTTATTAATATTTCTTTGGAATATAGAAGTCAGAAAAGAAGAATGGGTGCAGAAGAGGGAGAATTTGTTCCTTGGACTATGATGCAAAATAACGAGAGCCAGAGGCAGCCTTGCAAATTGAAGCCATCTGAAGGAAGTGGAAGATTACAGAGCGGTGGTCCTTTCTGCCTGTCTCAAAGCCAACAGCGCTGCTTTCCCAACCCCCACAGAGGTCCCAGAGTGCACTCCTTTCTTGCTAGACTGACAGAGCCCTGGATCTGTCTCTCATCAGTGCTAGCACAGCGAGATTTGTCTTAATAATCCTGTTCTGCAAATGCGTGACCTAAAATTCCTTTCAAATATTCAGGTTGCTGATGGAAATTTTGTTTGGAATTTAAAATGCATAACAAATTGAGGGTCCCTTGCCCTTTTAAATCAGAAAGCTTCTCTAGAGCAGTCTGAATTCTCTGAGTTGCGTTAATGAGTGTTTTAACATGTCAGAAAGGCAAATATTCTCAATGCAAGTAATTATTCTTTTTTTCATCCATCAACTAGCAACTCATTTCCACATATTGTTTGTACGTGTGTGCACCTCTCTCCACCTACTTGAAGAATGTGGGATTAGGTGGAGGCAGGAGCGATACATTTCTTAGTCCAATCAATCAATCTTTCCAGAAACCTCTATGGGATTAAATTACCTGGGACTTCAGGGCATAGCTCTCTTCTGATCCAAGTGGACATTCCATGTGTATACAGAATGAGAGGGACTGATGCTACCATCGCAATGACTGTCATGTGAAGTCACTGAATTTTCAGGAGCGAGCATAGGATTGCCTTTCAGGAATCCTAAAGCAGGGAATCCCAAGTGAAAATAAAATAAAGTAATGGTAGATTCATAATAAAGTATTGCCAAGGGAATCGAGTCTTTAGAATGGAGTAGTCCTTAGCACTGTTCCACTGGCCCTGACCAAGGGAAAAGGGCCTCAGATTTATGGAAACCACTCTCAGTTATTCAGAAGTAAATACCATGAGATAGTTATTTAGGAACCTTAGCTATGGAGATATTTCTTAAGAATGTTCATTCCCCTTTTGTCTAGTTTTTGGTGCAACAAGCAGGTCTCTGATTTTTTATTTCATTCCCTGAGTTGACCCATTTTCTAGAAGAAGGGTTTCCTGGAGCAAATAATTCAGGCACGTTATTTTAATAGATACATCCTCTAGTGTACGTTATTGTAGCCTCTTCCAACTTGTTCATGACTTTTGTGACTTGATTCATATTGGCAGGTTCTGAGTCTAATAGACACATGGTAAACTGGTAAAATTGAGTTTCTTAGCCAGTAAATCATTGATGGACCATGTGCCTTCGTTTAGGAGTAGCAGAATCTCTTGTTGCGAAAACAATGAACTTTAGACCCACACAGTCATAGTCTCAGTTCTCTATTCTCTACTTGGTGGAAAGTTCTTTAATCTCATTGATTCTGAATGTCCTCATTAAACAAATGAGCACAATAATATCAGCACTTAAAGTTTCATGTAATGATCAGAGATAATGTATGAGAACTATCAGGTATATAGTAAGTCCTATTAATATCCTAATTGTAATACTATTATTCAATCTATCAAGGATTTGCAGTTACTATTACTACCAGGAATATTGTGACTGTTACTACAACTACTATTACTATTACTACAAACTACTATTACGATGATTACTGCAACTTCTATCACTGCTATGACTACAATTACTATTGTGACTTATGCTACTACTGCTATGGCCAATATATTTCATAGAGCTGTTGTGACAGTGACTGTATGTAAAGCTCCCACGTAAACACTTGGTATATTGTATCCCCTCAATAACTGTCCCTCCTCCTCCAAGTGATTAGACACATTCGGATTGATGGAGTTGAAGGGGAATGATGACCTCTATTTAAAAAAATTTGTGAGAAACTAAGTAGACTTTCTTTTAAAGACAGAAGATTTTCATAGAGTTTTCCTTTGAAATTAGCTATATAATGTGGGGAAGGGCACTCATACTTGTATGAAACATATGGGCATTGTTTTCTTCAATAATCACAAGAAAACCTGAAAGGTATGTTTTGGTCCCCCTACACAGACGAGTATGGAAGTTGAGTCCCTTATCTTTCCCACTGCTTTATCAATTATCTCTTCCTCTGCAATGCCTGTCACTGCTGTGATTTCCCTCATCACCTCTCTGCAGATAACTCTTCAAATCCAAATCTGCAGGTGGGGCAAGACTTCCGAACTCCAAACCTCAGCCATGCCCCCTTCCACTGACAGTCTGACTGTTCATGCAAAGGTAACATATTTAAAATTAAATTTGTGGTTTTTCTCACTCTCTAACTTTTTGATTATCTGGGGGATATCCGTCACCTACTGCACTCAGATTTGAGGACTCAGAGTTTTCTTCATCACTTCTTCCCTTTCTGTGGAGAGACACTTGATGCTGCTGCTGGTATTCGTGCCCACCCTTCTAAATGTCACGGTTTTATTTCAGGCTTTTATCACCTCGTGCCTGAACTAGTACAACAGCACTGTAACAAAATGTCCCACTTCACTGTGTTCCGTGTCCAGGCTGTGCTTTACACCACTGCCGGATTTACTGCGCCTAAACTAGCAGTATGTACCTATCCACTTCCTATTAATAGTTACAAATTTAATGGACTTCTTCAAACTCCCTGGCATTCAAGACCATGAAACAGTTTGCTGTCAGTGTATCTCTATAACCTTATATCTAAATACCATCTTAAAAAAAAGATTCTAGCGATCGCCTTCCAAGCATGCCGCCTGCCCCCGTGCCTTTGCACAATTCTTCTCCTCTTAAATAATTATCTCCTCATTGCTCTCTCCTCCTCCTTGCTGCTTTAGGCATTTCATCTGTGAAGCTTTCCATATTCCTCAAGCCCTAAATCGACCTCTCTTTCATCCCAACACTAGTGTTTTGTCTTATCATTATTGTCTTATAAAAGAAAAAAGGAAGCCATTTCCTGATTCGAACTTCTCTGCTTCATCTCTAGGAATGGCGTACAAAACACAGAACAAGGTGACTGAACAGGAACCAGCCAATGAGACTGGTACTGCCAGTGAGGAGAGCGCCATGCACCAGTACGCTCTGCCTCCACCCTGCTTTTGCCAACACTCCACCCGCGTGCAGCACTTGGCAGGTTTGACTTCCCACCATTGACTGCCCCGAGGTAACCTACTTGTGGTCTATCATTTTTCCTATGGGCATATCCCTAACAAACTCTTAAATTATTTTTGTGAGGGGACATAGGAGGTAGATTTTATGGTATTTTTCATATTTTTCATCTTTTCTAATTTGAAAATTAAGGCATACTCAGAGCAGAAAACCTATAACACACAAAGTTCTAGAAAAGAATGCTCTATCTAATCATGCATAATCCATTAGTAGAGGAAATCATTGTACATATATTTTGATGTTTGTCCTTCTAGTTGTATATAGGTAATAAAATCACACTTCCAGGGAGTGGCAGATCGGTGAGTTAAAAACAGGTCATCTTTAATTAAAAACCCACCATCATTCCAACTCACCTAGGATGTTTAAAATGTGTTAGGAACACTGAGCAACAAACACTCTTATCCCCATGAAGCAGGCAAATACCTAGAAAGCTGACCTCAGTTGCCTGGGGCCCACATCTGAAGTTCACAATGTAATGATAGTCCTTCGCATTTGACACAGACACAAGCAACATCATATTAATTAAGCAACTGTCTTAATTATCAGGTTCTCCAGGGAGGCTGCTCTACCAAGTCCAGTGTTTCATGAGTAGATCTGAAAACAGGCATTATCTCTTCTCCTGGTGAGCACAAAGTGATGAAGGCTCAAGACAAAGGAGGCAGTGGGATGATGTCACCAAAGGACAGTTCCAGAGGGCCGTCAGCAAAGAGCAGCCACACTTGCTTATGTGGCCCTGGGAAGGATGATCTGAGCCCTTCCACGGAACTCAGCTATGGTGAAGTCCATTGTGTTGAGCCTTCTCTGGCACTCCTCCCAAAATAGAGCAGCTATGGTGTTGTTCTGTTGTGTTGTCTTTGGCTTGGTGGGTCTCCCTCATCTCATCTATGAGCCTATTTAAAAAGAAGAATTTACCACCTTTTCCAAAGGCAGTAGAATTGGCTCTGATTCAAACGTATTTTCTACATCCTAAGGAAGGGACATCCTTCTTTGTTAACACGAAAGCCCAAACTATCCGATGAGAAATAAAACAATCAAATATGCTGTTTGAATATATGTTTTAAATTTTAAATGGTCCCATACCTAAAGCGACCCCAGATTGTATGTCTTCTACACGCTGCTCACCACCACCATTGCCACTGCCCCCTACAACCACCCTAAGCGTAGTGCTCATGTGACTATACCGTGATACTTAGTGCTATTCTCATTCCTCTTTCTCTTAATCTGACTTTACTCGAGTTATAAAAGTTGATACTGAAAACATTTTAAACAAGAAATAGCTTGCCAATTAGCCACAAAGACGAGAGCTATCTGCCACCCTTTTGGTTAGATGTTGGCACTGACTACATAGCTAAAAAACCCATAAACACGATGAGCACTAAATGTGAGCCAAGCATTATTCAGTCCCCCTTTTTGTCTAATTTAATCCTTGTCGTAGATCAGGGAGCAACAAACTAAGCTTTCACAGTTTGTCAGGAGTAAAGCCATGCTGGTCTGACTTCCAATGACACTGCTTAACCACTTTGTTATACTGCCTGCTCCAACTGTTTGAAGGACAATGGTCTCTAGTGAATAGATTAGGTTAACAAAGACGAGATTCCTTTGATTTTTAACTTTTGTTATTAAGCAAAATGCAAAAATATATATCCTCCCCCATTGATACTTTTATTTAGAATATTTATAATGAATATTTGGTACTTGCTCTTTATTTTCCTGAATGAATACTACTTTGGAACCTGTGTGATTATTTAAGCTATGCTGATCATTCTGTCTCATACCAAGAAGGAGTTTCCATCCTTCCACGTGCTGGGCTGGCCTTCTGAGTTTATTTTAATATGGTATTAGTATCCATCGTCACCACTAATTGCTATTTACTAAGGAATCACACAGTGCCGTGTACATCAGAGACACACTTAACAGAGCTTACTCTTCACTAGGAAGCAGGAGGCAGAAACATGAATTAGCTTCTTTTCATGCACGGGAAGATGCTTGTCTGTCTTTCCTACTTCCCAGGAATACTGCCAATGAGAAATGCTCTGGAATTCTAATCTATTACCGCTAAATAACATGATAAAGCTGACATGAATACAAATGACAGGGTGCAATTGACACCTCCTCGTATTAATGTCAAGAGCCGGAGCAGCTGCATGAAAGCAAAGGATTAACCACTTCTCCTTTGGGAATCTTGTTCTATCACTCTCCATGCTAACATTCACCTGTAGAAAAATGAGGAGATTTGGAATTAGGCTTTATGAGTCACTGGAGGGTGATCAGTGGAGAACAAAATGCCTTCCCTTGAAAAAGCCTTGGAAGCTCACAGCTCACTCTTGCTTTCTGTTGTTGGTTGGTTGTTTTTTGCCTCCCTAATAATTCTGAGCCTTTGACTTTTTCAAACTGCACATGTTTATCCTGAATAAAAAAAATACATGCTTATCTGAACGTATAAAATTTAGAGTCCCATCAACAGTGTACAAGCATTCCTTTCTCTATGTATCCACGCCAGCACCTATTGTTTTTGGACTTTTTAATTAAAGCCATTCTGACTGGGGTAAGGTGATATCTCATTGTGATTTTGGTTTGCATTTCCCTGATGATTAGTGATGTCAAACATTTTTTCATATGTTTATTGGCCATTTGTCTATCTTCTTTTGAGAAGCTTCTGTTCATGTCTTTTGCCCACTTTTTAATGGGGTTGTTTGAGTTTTTCTTGCTGATTTGCTTGAGTTCTTAGGGAGTTATCATCTATTTAGCAGAATTATTAATTTTTCTAAACACTCTAAGTGAATTCTTTTGAGGAATGAAGAAAAGGATCAGACTCAATATGGGGAAATAAAGATCTTTGGCCCAAAGTAAAAGACATCTTTCTGACTGTTCCTTAGGGAATCTGAGGTCACTTTCCATGAACTCTTGATACCATGCATTACTCACAGAAGGGTACACATCTACAGCAGGCACCTACCATCCACTCTATCCTTCCATGACAATTATGATGCAGCTGAAACTGACTGAGGACTTGCTATGGCTATGCATGTTGTCAAGAGCTTTGCACAAATTATCACCAATGGGACCGCAGATGGCCTCTGAGATGCCTCAGAGACATAACCAGCCTCCGCTATGCAGTGATGTGATAACTAATTTCTGATTTTGGTTGTGTTGTATGTAACATGAGCTTTAGGAATTTAGAAAAATGTCTTTCATTTGTTCAGGTCATAGAGAAGTGAAAAACTTAGTAAGATTATGGCCTCCAGAGCCAGAAGACTTGGGATCAAATTCCAACTCCAGGAATTACTAGCTGATGACTTTAGGCAAGTAACTTAACCTTTCTGTGCCTTCCATTTCACATTTATAAAATGAGGAAATGAAGGGCTTTGAGAATAAAATGAGTTAGTATATGTGAAGTGCTTAGAACAACACTTGGGTCATTGTCATGATTGAATCAAAGTTAGCCAATGACCACATGTGAAAGTTTTAGTAAAGAACTATAGACCAGATGGGAACTCTTAATTTTACCTGTTATATTCTTGTTGCATTCCTGGAATAATCTTTACTTGATCAAGTATTGTTTTTAAATACTATATGAAAATCTGTTAATATCTGTTAAGAAAATGTGTTAATATCACATATTTTATGATATTCTACAAAACAATATTTTATGATATGATACATTATTCATAGAAAGAGAGGGTCTATAGATTTCCTTGTATGTATCTGTAACCTTTATCAGGCTTTAGTAAAAATGAAATGTTTATTTCTCGAACTTCTGGACTCAAGCGATCCTCCTGCCTCAGCCTCCCAAAGTGCTAGGATTACAGGTGTGAGCTACCATGCCCAGCCACCTGAAATGCTTATTCCATATGAAGTATTTGGAAAATTTTCTTCTTTATGCTGTAGAATAGATCAAGTAATGTTATATTATCTATTTTTTAAAAGCTAGTATAATTCTCCTGGCAATTTTTTCCCCCAGGGTAGTTCTTCGACAACTTTTATCTATTTCTTCTATAGAAATTGTCCTTATATTTTATAGCCCTTCAGGAGTAAGCTTTAGTAATTTCACTAAAAATTTTCCATTTCATCAAAATTTTCATATCTATTTGCATAAAGTTGAACAGTACCATTCTTATGATTCATTTCTTTTGGTACTGTTACTTCCCCCATATTATTTTTATTTTATGTACTTACATTTTCTTTTCTTTTGTCTTGATTATTTAGTGGATA
>NW_012144967.1:5963591-5970736 GCF_000956105.1 Propithecus coquereli
GATATAATTCTCTGAGTCATCCTGTTTCCTTGGCTTCTTTGAACCGAATCAGGTCCATGAAGGTTTTTTCATTAGCCCAGTTCACCCAATTCCTGAACATAATATTGCAAATAAGAGATTTAGGTTTTGCATGTCAGAGTTTTGCCCTTCCTTTAGGAAGTATGTTTGTGTTGCTACTTTTTGAAATCAACCAATACCGAGGTCTCTTGCCACTGAGATTTCTTCCTGCTTCACTCTGCAACTCTGATATGGCTTCTGTTGTGCTCAACTTCAGCTACTTTTCACAACCCTTGGCAGTATTTTGAGGTCCAGGAATTATGTATTTACCTCCTAGTCTCACTGAAACAGTGTATCAAGTTTTTATTTGTTTGTTTTCTTTCTCTTTTGTTTTTAGTGTCTTTCAGATGATTTCCAGAAGAAGGGGAAGTTTGATCAAACAGCCATCTTTGTGCTGGAAGTCCATACTTTGAATCTCTTGCCCTCCAAGATTCTGTTTACCAGTTAATAGTTGACACTCTATAAATGTTTGGTAAGTAGCTGAATATGGCTGAACAGATTACTGTAAGATAAAGAATTACTAAATCTGTGCATGCAGTATTTGTTATGTCTATACTTTATAAAATTTTCCCAATTATTTTAAATGAAAATATTTCATGCAAGCATATTTGAATAAAAAAATTATGGAATCAGTGATCCTGCGTTTTTAAAATGCCCTTCTGAATTTCTTTGAAGTACATACAAACAAGATTTTCTCTACGTAGTATTATACATTTATTTTTTTTCTTTCAATGTTCTAATTTTGTTGAGACAAAATGAAGGTTCTTGCTTTCAAACAAAATAATCAAAAATGTTATCAATTTAGCAACGAGGGGTTGAAATACAAAGCAAAGTAGGCTACTTTGCAAGTTCTGATAGTATATAGTAGTTTAATGTTTATTTCTTTGGCATCATGTTCCTTCCATAAGAAAATATGTTGGAAGATTAAGTACAAATAGTTTATTGCTTGACATGCTATACTTCGTCATGCTGCTAATTAGCACAAATTCTTACTCCAAAAAGTGAGCTCATTACTTTCTCTTGGTAGTAACTGAGAGGTTCTTTGTGTTGGAGAAAAAGCCCAGGTGTTTAGCTTCAAATAGGAATTACCACCCAAGTATCTATCCTAATAACAACAAAATACTTTGGCTAAAAAATCCAAGAAGAGGAAACAAACTGCTTCTTTTTTGCTACTTTGAATGACATTCTTCAGTATTTATTAGTAAATAAATTGGTTATCTCTTGCTGCATAAAAAATTATTACAAAACTTAGCCACTTAAAGCAACAAATATTTATTATCTCAAGTAGTTTCTGAGGCTCAAGGATCTGGGAGCAGCTTAGCTGGGTGGCTCTGGCTCCTGACATCCGGTGAGGTTTCATTTAAACTATTGCCTTGGGTGCATCACCTGAAGGCTTGACTCTGGCGGGAGGATCTGGTTGCAAGCTCACTCATGTGGCTGTTGGCAGGAGGCCTCAGTTTCTCACCATCTGTGCCTCTCCACAGACCTGCTCCCAACACTGCAGCTGGTTTCTACCAAAGTGAATTATGAGAGAGACAGAAAGAGGTGGAAAATACAGTGTCTTTTACAGCCTATTCTCAGAAGCATAATATCATCACTTCTGCCATATTCTATTGGTCATACAGAGCAACTCTGGTTGGGGTCCATCTTGGAAGCTGGTAACCACAGGTACTGAACTTGTTCCAGGAAGTACACAAGGCATAGATAATACACACATGAATAGAACCATTGATTTATTCCTTTGGTTAGTCTCATGAACAACAGAACATGTATTTAACATCTTCCATGTACCAGGCTCTGTGTTATACAAAAGGGGTTCTAAAATAAATATGACATGACCCCATCCTTATATTCTGGCAGGAGAGATAAATATCAGTAAATAGACAACAAAGTTCCATTAGAAGAGAAAAGAGCTTGAACCAAGTACTATAGGGGTATTACGGAGAGTGGTTTTGCTTAGAGAATGCAAAGCTGAGCAACTATTCCTAAATTTCGCCTAGAAAGCCAAGCAGTTGAGTAGGGTAGACAGAGGGATTGGCATTTCAGAAGGTAATAGCATGTGTGTAGATTTTATTTTCCAAAGATAGGCACAACAGTATGTCCCAACCTATGTGTTCTTCTCCCACGTGACCTTGACATTTTCTGATCAAGAAGTGGAGTCTATTTCTCCACTCTCTTAAATCTGAGGGGCTCTGAGACCAGTTCACTAATAGACTATGGTAGAAGTGTTGCTGTGCCTGTTTCTGTCATGGTTCTTAACTACCCAGGCAGTTTCTACTGCCTGCCTCCAGGAATCCAGCCCCCATGTAAAAAAGTGAAACTTCCTTTAGATATTCATGCTTTAAGAAGCTAAGCCAAGTGGAGAAACCCTGGAGAATGAGAAGCGAAATGAGAAGAGAGAGGGGTCAAGGAGGTGCCAGACAAGTGAGTAAAGAAACCATTTGGAGGAACATCCTTCCATCCCAGCTGATGCAATATTGATCAGAAAGGACCACCCAGTGGAGCCATTCCTGCATTCTTGATCCACAAAATTATCAGCAAAATAGAAATGGTTGCTGTTGGCCCCTGAGGTTTGGGGTAGTCAGCTGTGCTGCCACAAATAACTGAAATAATGTGCATACTGCATTGCATATTTAGAAAGCCATGTGATGGAGCTAGCTACTAAATTGCAGAGTGGAGCAGGAGAGCATGAAGCTGGCACAGAATTGAAAGAAAAAAGCTTGGTGTGCCCTGTACATGATGTTGAGAAAGAGGAGGACATTCTCAACTCTTCTGAATGGCAGAGTGACATAATGAGATTTGTGATTAGAGATGATCATACTGTGGAAAATGCAGAAGATGAGCAACAGAGAGGAGAGACTTAAGGAAGAAAGAACCATTCATATATTTCCTTGAAAATGACCATTAAAGGATGATGAAGGCGGAACTATGGAAGTGTCGCAACATAGGGAGGTCGCAACACACCGAGAAACATTTAATAATAAGAATCATAATTCTTTCATTAGAAGGAAGGTGTATTAGACAGCTATGGTTACAGAGGGCTCTAGATTGCCTTGCAATTATCTAAGGTGCCAAACACAAGAGGAGCAGGTATGGAGGGGTGAGGGTGATTAATGAGTTTGGTTCCAGATGTGTTGAATCTGAGGTACCTATGGGACTTTTAATGATCACAGTCAAATCCTGGAAAAGCAATTGTACTGTGCTTTCACTCACCATAATTTTCACCTTTCTCTCACACTTCCTAATTATTTTTAATAGAGGGCAGCAATCCAAGAGATGTTGGTTGCTACTGAGTTCCCGCTAATAGCTTCATACAGATTCTCATATTGCAATGGTTCTACTATCCCACCAAACCACTTTTCCCATTTGGCATTTTTTTAATTTCTAATTACAGGCACGAGATCCAGGTAATGACTGGGTTACATTTTCCGCTAGACAAATTATGTACATAATTATAGGCACATGTTCGCTATAATATTGAAGCATCTGATGCTTCTATAGAGAAGATAATTGTCAACCTTTGCACTGTAATTAAGTCTAAATGGGAATCCTCATCATTTTCCAAATGAGCAAACAGTAAGCCAGCCTTGATTGGCTGTGTCGTGGCAGCAAATGAATTGGATTTGCTGTGCAGGTTAATTAGTCATCTATGAATGTCATAACCCTCAGAAAACTCCACATAGATCTAAGTATTAGAGTTAATTAGCAGTGCATTGTTGAAACCCTGCATGATTTTTACCTGGCTAATCTTTGGAATTCTAGCTTCTCACAGTTATTTTTAATTTTTCCCTGAATCTTTCTTCTCATAGTGATCCGTATCATTTGAATTTTCTCCCTATTAATTCCAATACAGACATGAGAGAAGGAGCAAGGATTTACAGTGAGACAGACCTGGGTTCAAATCCCACTCAATTTCATTCTTACAGTGAAAATTTGGACTATTTATTGTTAACCTATCTCACTTTCAGTAATTTATCTATAAACCATACATGATTCATCTTATTTTTGATGCATTTTTCAAGGCAACTTTAGATGTTAATAAGTTCTTCCCCTGAGATTTTCGGCACACACCTAGGATAATACGTATCTAAGTGCATGGATATAAAAGAGAAAAAGAAAGAAAGATATTTTCCTGCTGAAGAACAATGAAGTACAATCTTGTGAGCCAGTCAACAAAGCACTTTAGAGAGACTTCACTTGCTGAAGTGATATGCAATTTGTGGGAAGCCGCTAATTGCAACTTATATAACATGGTTTTAAATCTTTCCAGAAAAGTGCCCTGCTTATTCAAAATGAAGCATTTAAAAGCTGCAAAGCTGCCAAAAGCTCTTGCCCGAGGTGACTGGCATTCTCCTGTCCTCTGAGGAGAGAATTGGTCATAGGTCTAACTGCCTATAATGACAATCAGACTTAGTGTCCCATGAGGGGTAGGTGGAGATGTTAGCCAATACTAAAATGTAACATACTAAAAAAAGAAAGCTACTGTTTGCCTGAGGACAATGATTTCAAGCCACAAATCTATATTTATGGATTTTACCTTTAGTGGAAGGCTCTGCTGTATGTCTTATAAAAATTTTTTTTTAAATCAGTTCCAAACTACTCACTAAGCAGAACACTGCCTACTTTCTAGAAGTCAACTGATACATAGTTTTTGAATGATAAATATAGTTACCATTTGTTGAGAACATGCCACATATCCAACATTCTGGCCAAGTCTAACCCCTGCTTTTTTCCTATACCCCTCCTGAGCTTTCTTAAGTTTTTCAGGTCTTTATCATGCTGTATGCTCTTCTCTCTCCCTCTCTCCCGACGGCTTCTCTGTCTCGCTATCTACTCCTCATCTTTAAGGCGCTCAGCCAAAATGTCTAGTAACAGGTGAAGTACTATAAATTAGGGATTGCCTACTTTGGCAGTTGGACATTTCCTCTAAACTTGTGTGTTGTGATAACTCCCTTCCATGACCCAGACTATGTGGATCTCATGCTTTGCCTTCCTACAAGGTGCTTCGCTTTTTCTCTTATAACACTGAGAACTGCAATTGCTTATGGAAGCCTCTCGTTAGGAAGAGCCCCAGGAGGAGTCGGGGAACATGCCTGTGTTGCTCACGTCTCTGATCTGTTCCCTTGGTCTAATTCTTGTAGGTGCCGAAAAATATTTGTAAAATGAATGAATCTTTAGTGCATTCTCACATCAATCCTTTAAAGTAGGAATCGTTATTCTCAGTTTACACATAAGAACACTAAGGAAGATTAGAGAAGGGTCTTCTCTAAGATCCTAAATGTAATAAATGACAGAGCTAGTTTTCAAATTCATGTCAGCCTTCCTCCAAAATTCATACCAGTAAGTCTTATGCTATTTTTTGCCTTACACTTTAAAAGGAACTCTTACTACATGAACTTAAGATATAAAAGGGGAAACAGTACAAACAAAAGCAAATGAACTTAAGTGAAATTTACATACGTATTATAACGTATGGTTAGCAGGTGGTGGCAGGTTTGGTGTGCCTAACTTGCCTTTTCTGCTTTCGCGCCTCATGAGTATTAGCTCAGAAACCAGCACTTCCTAAAGACATCTCGTGGTTGCTTAAAAGGAAGGTGGAAACTGGGGATGAAGGGAGGCCAACCTGTGTTTTCCTACCTAGACACAGAGTTTGAGATCTGTAGGTGTGACCGTACCAACCTAGTCAGGACTGAAATAGGGGTGTCACTCTGACTCCACTGGGGACAGACACTCCTCATAATCAACCTCTAATCACTTTTTGGTTTGGGCTGTGACTATTTCAACCCGAGGTAATAAAATGACAGTCATGTGGAACCACTTCAAAAGATGATATACTTTCAAGGACATAAAATTGGTGATCTTACTGAAAGGCAACATCAGGTTAAGTTCTGTGAATATGCAGAATGCCCAGGGAAAGCTGAAACTCCACTAAATGATTTGGAGACGGCAGACATTGCAAATTTCCATACTGGCGTGCTCGTGAGCAGAACATGCAGAGTTGGGTGCCCAGAGCTGCACCAAGGGCTATTTAGACTTTGTGGATGAGGTTCACAGTTTTATCTGGGTGATGGTTCCTCTGGGAATTAAAAGTGACAGAAGTCACTGAATTGTCATTGATGCAATCCCACCATATTGTCCACCTCATTAAAAAAATAAACAAATCTGTGTTTGAAGCTCGGTGATGAACAATGTGCAGCTGCTCAAGAAGTCCATTTTTCAGATTTCTACCATCAGAGCTTAAGCCACAAGAAAAACCTGTGTTTGACATCAGAATAATTAATAATGAACTACGAGAATGTCTGTGTGCCTTTAATCAGGTGACCAGCTATCCAGGCAGTAAATGCATATAATTGGAGAGAAAACAAGGAGGAACTCACTTCTTCAGTTTGCATGCATTTGCATATTGAGGCCAAAACTCTAGTGTGTAAACTGAAAAGAAAGAAATTAATTAGCACAATTTCCTGCAGGATTATTTGGCTTAGAAAAATGGAAGTTCAGGCTGATTTTAAACGTTCATGGGTGTTCTCTCTCAACACAATTCTGGCTAAATGCAATAAACTTTATCCCGTTCAAACAGGGGGGAAATCAATCACTATTCCATCATATATCAAAGAAGCCCTTTGTTGCATGTACATAGACCCAGGGCACTGTGGGGAATAAGCATGTTTTATGCAGCCAAACTCCGGGAAAGTGGGGAAGGAGCTGGGAGGACTATATATGAGCAAGGTTTCTACTTTAGAAGAAAGAGAATACACAGATTCCCACCAAAATTATGCATCTCCAGCTCAGTGCTTGGTACGTGAGAAGTACTCCATAAATATTTTTGAATATGGAATTCAGTAGAGAGAAAAAAAGAGCCAAGATTTGTTGGGTTTTACTCATGAAACTACATTTCATTTCGGCCTCAAAACATTCCCCAGTAAAAAGGCTATGGTCTTAGCCATCCATATATACTTCTCTTAATTTTCTGCAATAAGTCCTCAGCTAGTGTAAATTTGTAGAAAGGTGAACACTATGATGTCTTATAGATGAAATAACTTAAATAAGAGATCATTTTCCAAGATATACAGTGACTCTAGACATCATCA
>NW_012144967.1:5974811-5977903 GCF_000956105.1 Propithecus coquereli
GCTGGGCGCCATCATTGACATCTCCACATTAGATGCATACTAGAATAACTTATGTAGCTATAAATAAATTAAATCCCACCTTCAGAGATTTTTGATGAATAGGTCTGGGTTGAAGCCTGGCACCAGGATTGGTAAAAGCTCCCCTGATGATCCTGACATGCAGCCAATGTTGAGAACGCTTGCCCTATATACACCCACCTATGATCAATAAGCAGTGGCTATTCCATTGTATGGGACTGTCCTATGATAATTTTCTCTTGAATGATTTCCTCTTCTTTTGCTCTGACTTTGGTGTAAATGTTAATATGTACATTTGGAAGACTACTGGAAAACAAAATTCTGAAAGAATTCTTGATTTCTGTGTCAGGCTTTTCTTCACGGATAATTCCCTATTTGAAGATAAATGTATTCTTTCAACCTTTGTGCTATTCTCCTACCCCAATTTTTACCACTCTTCTTATGTTTACTTCTAAACTTTACCCATTCTGCAACTTTCCCCTTGGGTGTCTTTCATGGAATTTGTAATATGACGGCAGGAAAGACAAAGCATGGAGATCACTCAAGTGGACAGCAGGGTCATGACTTGGACAAGACACCTAAGAATTTCAATGTCATGGGCTACTGAGGATGGGAAGAAAGCAGTAATCCAATCACAGCGGGAGACGGCAACCAACCCAATGGACTGATGCCATCTAAGGAAGACAGGGACTACTTGAAATTCATAAGGTATAGTTCTGATATTCCAAGGGATCTAATCTGGTTGTTGGAACAGGCAAGGATGCTATTCAAATAGAGAAGAGAGATGGCAATCAATGCTTTGTTGACTAGCCTATTGCAGGGGGAGGAGTATCCCACAAAAAATTTCTGAAATAGAAGACTTTCATTTTCAAATACTTAAATCTCTCTCCCTTAATTTTAGAGACAGACAATTTATTTATTGTCTATAGACAAAGGAAACTTTGTTCCTTAAGCTTTATAAATTACTTTCCTAGTCAAGAAGCAGTACCCATATTGTTTTCTGAATATTTCCAGAAAATATTGATTTTAGGAAGAAAATGACAAAAGATAAATCTATTGAAGGGTGAATATATGAGGTCAAGATCAATGTTTCACATTCAAAGTTAGTGGGGAACCAGCAGTATCAGCATGACCTGGGAATTTAGGTATAGAGCCAAAAATCAGCATTTTTACCTTAAGCCTTCAGGTGATTCTGATGCACGCTAAAGTTTGAGAAGTACTGCTTTACACAGTCCCAGCACATAAGGAGTTGTCTCCAAATAAATGTTTAATTTGTGAACTACTGACTTATTTTTTGCAACCACATAGCTGGTTTTTGGACCATGCAAGTTATTTCCATTAAGATAAAGGTATCTCACAGGTAGCAAGCTGTGATACATCATCCTCTTACACAAGGAGGAATGCTGAGTGTCTATGTCCCTTCCCAAAAGTCCCAATGCTAACTTCTGTCACATTTAGATTTATATTTTGAGATTTGTCATAGCACCCAAGATATTATTAAAAACTTGTTAAAGGGTGCAGCTCTAGATTATCAACATAGTTTTGCAAACTTGTTGATAAACCAAAAATAAAAATTCTTCTTGAAAATACTTTCTACAGGACTGACAAGGGAGCCTGGTTCATATCAATAATAGTCATTATAGTAAAGAATAAGATAAGAAAATAGTGTTTAGTTAGTTATCAGAATTTGGTGTTTTAATTTATTAATTATATGATTCAATCTTACTACAACCTTTAGAGTACATATTATTGTTCCCATTGTACAGATAAGGAAGCTCAGGTCAGGCATAGAGTAACTGGCAGGGCCAAGATGGAAACCTAAGCCTGTTCTCTGTCACAGATACATCACGATTTCATATTGTCCCAATTAAATTAACAAATGACACTTTTGATCTCCATTCCCACTACGGAAACAACATCTCCAGAGTTTAAAAATTGAGTATGTATTCATTCTCCTGTCACTTTTCCTTCACCATGCTGAACTCTGCAGGGGACAAAGAGATTTCTAGTATGATCTCCATTCTCAAAGAACAAATGTTGGTTTAAAATGAACCAGAGGACAATATGAGATAATCTAAACAAGCTCTGAAATGTGTGGCACAGATGCAAGGGACTTTGGGACTCTGGAAAGGAGAAAGAGGTCAGTGTGGCCTGAAGGCCTTGGGACAGGATTTGTTGGAGGAAGTAGGAGTAAGACAGGTTTTGGAACTAAGTAATATTTAGACAGCTGGAGGAAAGCAGGCCAGGAGAGCTGCTCCTCAGCTAAGCAGATTTGTAATATAGCAGATCTTGTTCAATCTGGAGATGATGAGATTATGTTATTATTTCCTTCCTTCCAGGGGAAATTTATTGAAAGATGGCCCCCTGCAACTGCTCAGAAGATACTGCACAGGTCCTGCTCGGACCACTGACAACTCAAAAGCTAATACTCAGAGGAGAGAGGTGAGTAAAGGCTGTTTGATGACCAGCCCATGAAAGGAGTCAGAATTACACGCCTCTTGATTCATGTCTAGCTCATAACAACGTAAATGTAATGTTAGTCTAACTAACACATGCTATTTTGCAGTATAAAATGGGTTTTGTGTAGCTGGATGTGTTTGTTTGTTTTATTTTTCTTCAAACCTATGTTACTTTGAGTATAGCAAACTATAGTCAACGAGTAGAGGCTTTGAAGTCAGAGAGAATTATGAATAGTTTCTGCCATTGAATGTGAGCTCACACTCTGCTGGGCAACTGTGCTAAGGGGAAAGCATGGCTCTGCATGGCTAAGTCACTTGCTCAACATCAGACAGTGGCAGATCCAGGTTTCAAACACCCTGACTCCAAATATGTTTCCCTTAACCACTGTTTTAACTTTTAACTTGATTCCAGACAATACTGGGTGAGCTTAGGTGAGTAGGTCATTTGGGCTTTGGGTTTTTTCATCTGCACAATGAATATAACAAGATCTTCTTCCCTAGTCACTCTGAGGATCACATGAAAAATATCCACAAACACCTACTCACAACTACTTAGTGAGCAAGCACCTACTTTCTATCCCATCATCATTCTGAACTGACCAGACACCTCACTCA
>NW_012144967.1:5989638-5992083 GCF_000956105.1 Propithecus coquereli
CTAAGTGATCAGTTAGGATTTGAACTAGGGCAGAGAGTTTACTGGCAAAAATAAAGGACAGGTGGAATATGTTGTACAAAACAATAGAAATGATGAACTTAATTTTGTAAAAAGCTTTAAAATTTTCACGTGATGAATGATTTAAAAATGAGAGGGTCAGGGAGGGTCAGGTAGGAACTGGAAAATGAGCAATGACTTCCCCCTCCTCCCGTTCAGTCAATGAGAGAGCTGGTTCCAGGGTCTTCCCAGTCACCCCAGCGGGTGTGCCCAAGCTGGGGACAGTCAGGTTTCACATTTCTGCTCCCTCCAGCCTTGGGAGGATTCTGAAATGATTTTCCATACTGTTTTGATAGTCCATGGCAGCAGAAAAAAAAAGCAATTGAAAAAAATGCAAATCCAGCAGATGTGCTTAAATTAAGAAAACAGCAATAAAAACGAGAGGTAGAAAACGTTAAGCCTTAGTTACAGCACCAAACAATTTACATAGTTCCTACCCACCCTCAAATGTGGGTCGTTAAGTGCAAGAAATACATTATGCAGACTTGATAATGAAAATCTACATTCCATAATTTGCAACCTGCTGGCTATGTTATGCCAAGTGCATGTTAAAGAAGGCATTCTTCAACCTAATTGCATGCAATTTTTCCCCATTCTAATTGTGTTATGAAAATACCTCTATCTCACTCATGCACACCCAGATCACTTTGCTTTTTCCCTGAAGCACATCAGTAAAACAAAATAGAACCGATGGCTTTTTACTTTGCTATGCACCCAGGAATGCCGAATAAAAGTAAAATGGTGACTGGCAAGCACTTTTTTTCTGTGACCCTCCAGGTCAGATGCTGGGATTTTTTTTTTTACTTGTTTCCAGGGTTAGGATTGCAAATAATAGCAACCTGGCACACCCAGCATCGTGTTACAATTGCCTACAGTATTCAGTACAATAACATGCAGTACAGGTTTGTAGCATAGGAGCAATAGGCTATCCCATATAGCCTAGGTGTGTAGTAGGCTATGCCATCTAGATTTGTGTTAAGTTCACACGAGCATAACATTGCCTAATGACACATTTCTCAGAATGTATCCCTATCATTAAGCTATGCATGACTGTAAATGTATATATCCCATTACCTTTTGTCTCTATGCTCATTCAAGACAAACTGTTACCAAACTTTGGGGATTTAAAGTTATGCTGATTCCTTTATTTAATAAAATAAAAAATTAAGCTTTCATGGTTTGTGACTTTTCTTATTACTGCTATCTGCTGGGACCTGAACCTCTGTTTCAGCCAGGCACTAGGAAGCAGAGAGGTGCTGCAGCTGGGAGTTGCATGATCTCCCCGTTTGGTTCTGGATCAGCACTTTTTAAACTTTAATTGGTACAAATCACATGAGGATGTTATTAAAATGAAGATTATGATATAGTAGGTCTAGGGTGAGGTTCAAGATTCTGCCTTTTTACAATTTCCCAGCGTATGTGGATGTTGTTCTGCAGACAACACTTTGACAAGCAAGGCTCTAGATCTTAATTTAAAACTGCTTTTTGTTTTTTAACTTGCGGGTGGAGGTGGTGGTGAGACAATCTGGCAACAAGAGGGACCACGAATCGACTACCGCTCTCATCTACTGCCTTTTCAGTCACCTTGATGCCCCCGTCAGAATGCACAGAAAGAAAGGAAATTATGCTCAGAAAAATGTCTATGAGGTGTTAAATCATACATCATTTTAAAAAAACTAAAATATGCCTCAACAAATATAAAATAAACATATGTAAAGATTTTCTTTATCACTGAGTAATGAGGGAACAGTAAGATGCTACAATCAGTTCAAAGGAAAATTCAAACAACACACACATCCACGCAATCAGAATTGCTGAAATAAATTTACAAATAGATACAAAGTGTGTCAATAGTCACAGGACAATAACCAATTGCATTCTACTGGACAGAATTCATTTGCATTCCCAGGACAAAGTCATTTGCTCTATTACAAGCTTTCTAAACATTGCAGATTTATAAAGAGGCTCAAAAGCAGCAGGAGCCCCTACAGAATCAGACTACATGGAAAGGTGGCTAAACAGGGCACCTAGGAATCATCATTTATCCATTTCAAAGTTTTCCCACAATTGTTCTTGACAGAGGTAGCATTTTAGGAAAAATATCCTACACAGAGAAGCCATGCGTGATATAATATAGATATTGGTCCCAAACTAACTTTCCCATCTTATCTCCTCCTAGTCACACACTACCAGGCGTCAGTAACCAGGCAATGACCTGATCGCTCCAACTCTCCTGCCCTGACCATGCAGTGCACGACACACCTGGTCACCATATTTTTCACACTTCACCGGCTCCATAAGCACACAAATATTCTCGTTCTGATTCTCCTAGACTTCTTCAAATATTCTCTATCTGGGAAGGCTTGTCTCAAATATCATCTCCTCACT
>NW_012144967.1:5992133-5996814 GCF_000956105.1 Propithecus coquereli
TTTTGAAACTACATTGCTAATTTGTCTACTATGAGAATGATATGGGAAAGAAAAAGCCCAATTCTTTTTCTTTTTGGAACAGCTGTGTCCCTAAGCCACCAGCAGCTGCTTTACAAATTGCCCAGCCATTAAGTAATTATTTCCTCATCATAAGAGCAGCTGGGAGAGATAGCCTCTTTCCCTCCCCAACACAAACCCCACTTCCTCCTGCCTCCTCCCCCACCATGCCCTGAAATGTGCCAGGCCTGTAGAAGTGTGGGACTGGTTTTCTTCTTGTAATTGAAGATTGTACTTAAGCATTTTGATAGCTGATCATTTTTCAACATCCCTTAAAGCTGCAATCCCCAACCCCAAGGCTGCAGACAGGTACCGGTCCACGGTGTGCTGGGAATTGGGCCGCACAGTAGGAGGTGAGTGGAGGTGAGCGAGGAAGCTTCATCTGTATTTACAGCCACTCCCCATTGCTTGCATCACTGCCTGATCTCTGCCTCCTGTCAGATCAGCTGTGGCATTAGATTCTCACAGGAGTGTGAACCCTTCTGTAAACGGCGCATGGGAGGGATCTAGGTGGCACACTCCTTATGGGAATCTAATGCCTGGTGATCTGGGGTGGAGCTGAGGCAGTGATGCTAGCACTGGGGGGTGGCTGCAAATACAGATTATCATTAGGAGAGAGGTTTGACTGCACAATAAATGTAAAGCACTTGAATCATCCCAAAACCATCCCCCGCCCGGTTCTGTGGAAAAATTATCTTCCATGAAACCAGTCCCTGGTGCCAAAAAGCTGGGGACCACTGCCTTAAAGACAACAAAAGAATGACTTAGGAATATGCAATCTTAGATCTCTAAGTGACATGAAATATTATCTAGGATACTGCCCTCGTTTTCTTGGTAAGGAACTTCAGTGATGAGAAAGGGTTTATTCAACATCCTATGTAGCAAGCAACAGGGCTGAGTGCTGGACTCGGATTTTACCACTTGCAGCCCAGCGGAGTGTTTTTTCTCCTACTCCATGAAAATGGGCAATGAACTTACCTTGTCTTCCTAAGAGTCATCTACTCTCTGGTGTCAGAAGAAACAGATGCAAATGGGTAACATTTTCTTTGTTTTGTAGAAAGACGGAGGATGATGTTGAAATTTTAGCAATTTGTATATACTTTTCAAAAGTGTATAGAAAATACTGGAATGCTTCATATAACCGCAAATCATACACTCAAAAATATCAGTCAACCCCATCAACTTTTCCCATACCCAGACAAGGTCAGGGAAAGTTCACATTTTATAGGTAAACAAAAAACTTCAGGGGAACATTAAATCTCCCAAGAACCATTGCCTGGCCTATATTTGGAGTTAAACCAATTTTAGGTTCTTCCTTTGCCTCCATCCCTTTTCTATTTTTTTGTATTTTCACTTCCAAATTCCCTCAGAATAGTGATTTCTCTTCTGGAAGCATTTTACCATGTCCTAATCCAGTGTCTTATATCATGTGGCCCATGGAAACTTTGCATGTGTTCTAAAGATCTAAGATAGGAGGAGGAGGGGAGAAAGTGGGGGAGATACTTGTTAAAAATGCAGATTCCCAGGCCCCAGACATACTGAATCCTAATTTCTGGAGGGTGGGGTGAGGAGAGAGGTCAGAAGTAGAAATAAGCAAAATTTTTCTTTCTGTATCTGCTTCCATAACTGCAGATAACCAACCTGTCTGCTATACATAGCAACCTTTGTGTTGCTATAAAGGTGGGTAATTTATAAAGAAAAGAAGTTTATTTGGCTCATGGTTCTGCACATTGTACAAGAAGCATGGTGGTGGCGTCTGCATCAGGTGAGGGCTTCAGGCTGCTTCTACTCATGGTGGAAGGAGAAGGGGAGCCAATGCGTGCAGAAATCACAGGATGAGAGGGAAGAGAGAGAGAGAAAAAGAAAGAGACAGAAGGTGGTGCCAGGCTCTTTGGCTCTGTTTTAACTACAATGGGAACGAATAGAGTGAGAATTCACTCCCCCATCCCCCAGGGAGGGCATTAATTTATTCATGAGGGATCTGCCCCCAAGACCCAAACACCTCCCATTAGGCCCCACCTCCACCTTGGGGATCAAATTTCAACATGAGGTTTGGAGGGGACAAACATCCAAACTGTAGCACAGCCTATAAATACAAATGAGATAGCTTCAGTGCTCAAAACCCAATCGGCTAGACAGACCACAGCTTCCAGTGGTGCTCCTCCGGTGCTCCCAGAGGTGTGAGAACCTCCAGGTGTCCCAACAGCACTGCACTCCCTCTGCCACTGACACACTGCAGGATTCATACTGCGCTCTGTTCGAAGTAGCTGGATCCTATCTCCAGCTTGGATTGTATGTTGTCATCTCAGCTCAGGTTTTTCGCTCCTTGTCTCTGGGTCTCAGAGAGTCCTTGGCAAATATGACCTCCTCAGCTTTCACACCCAGCTCTTCCTTTCTACTGGGGTCTGACTTGAATCTAGGGACATGCTATGCTATTGGCCCGTAACTCAGCTTCTGGTCCTGCCACAACAGCCCAAACATCCTCCTCTAGGACCCGTTCTCCCAGGTATAGAACTCCTTCATACAGACAGGTGGGTTTCCACAGACGCAGAGTTCAGCAGAAAGACTATGAATCCTAGTCAAGGTGTCAATGGAATATTCCCCTGTGTTTATTTTCACTCACTGGGCTTCATTATTTTGAAATTGCCTTGTGCCTTATATCTCCATTCCATGTATCTATTCTTTCTTACATAAACCTGGAGGAAATGCATGGCAAACTACTAATAGGAAAAAGAGATAAAATAGGGCAATACAAAAGGACAGAAACAAAATTAGGGACATGAGAAAATTCTAAACAGCAGCACTAGAAGAATGGGGAAACAGAACCAGCAACACACTGATTAGACCCGCGGGTAGGATAAAGGAATAAGAAAGCACAAAAAGTGATAGGAGACAAGCAACAGAATAATGATGAGAATATTATCTAATATTTATTGAGCACCTATGCCGTGAGGCACTGTGCCATGTGCTTCACTTGCAAAATCTCAGTTAAGCACCATAATAACCCTATCAGGTAAATGACATTTTGATTTCCATTTTATACTAGGCAAGTGAGATTTAATCAGGTTTAGTACCCACAGTCAAAGCCTATTGAGATATTGAAATACTTTTACTTCAATGGTAAATCTGCTACCCTGACCACCCCGCATTATTCTGTGCTCTGGCTGCTCCAAGTCCTTTTCTGGGTCACCTCCCTTTGACACCCCACCCTTAGCCTATTCCCCTCCCTGCCTTCCCATGCATAATCCAGTGACTTAAACGTTAGTGTCTGAGACAGTAGGAGCCTCCAGTATCTGCGTCTGGGTTATGCTGTCACCTGCTCAAACTGGTTGAGCCTCACCAATGTTATATATTTTGACTATCACCCCTGATTAGAAGTCAAATAAATTTCCCAGCTATAGTTGTCCTCCCTTATCCACAGGCAATACAATCCAAGACCTCCAGTAGATGCCTGAAACCATGGATAGTACCAAATCCTATATGTACTATGCTGCTTTTAACCCTGTATATAGACTGCTATGGTGAAGTTCAATTTATAAATTGGCACTGTAAGAGATTAACAACAATAACTAATCATAAAATAGAACACTTAAGTTAAATAAGGGTTGCTTGAACACAAGCCCTGAGATACTGCAACAGTCAATCTGATAACTGAGACAGCTTCAGTAAGGATACCTTGGACAAAGGGATGAATCATGTCCTGGGCGGGACAGAGCAGGACAGCGTGAGATTTCATCACGCTACTCAGAACAGCACACAATTGAAAATGTATGAATTATTTATTTCTGGAATTTTCCATTTAAAATTTTCAGACTGCGGTTGACCTCTGGTAACTGAAACCACAGAAAGTGAAACCACGGATAAGTGAGAACTGCTGTGCTAAGTGATCAGTTAGGATTTGAACTAGGGCAGAGAGTTTACTGGCAAAAATAAAGGACAGGTGGAATATGTTGTACAAAACAATAGAAATGATGAACTTAATTTTGTAAAAAGCTTTAAAATTTTCACGTGATGAATGATTTAAAAATGAGAGGGTCAGGGAGGGTCAGGTAGGAACTGGAAAATGAGCAATGACTTCCCCCTCCTCCCGTTCAGTCAATGAGAGAGCTGGTTCCAGGGTCTTCCCAGTCACCCCAGCGGGTGTGCCCAAGCTGGGGACAGTCAGGTTTCACATTTCTGCTCCCTCCAGCCTTGGGAGGATTCTGAAATGATTTTCCATACTGTTTTGATAGTCCATGGCAGCAGAAAAAAAAAGCAATTGAAAAAAATGCAAATCCAGCAGATGTGCTTAAATTAAGAAAACAGCAATAAAAACGAGAGGTAGAAAACGTTAAGCCTTAGTTACAGCACCAAACAATTTACATAGTTCCTACCCACCCTCAAATGTGGGTCGTTAAGTGCAAGAAATACATTATGCAGACTTGATAATGAAAATCTACATTCCATAATTTGCAACCTGCTGGCTATGTTATGCCAAGTGCATGTTAAAGAAGGCATTCTTCAACCTAATTGCATGCAATTTTTCCCCATTCTAATTGTGTTATGAAAATACCTCTATCTCACTCATGCACACCCAGATCACTTTGCTTTTTCCCTGAAGCACATCAGTAAAACAAAATAGAAC
>NW_012144967.1:5999419-6001692 GCF_000956105.1 Propithecus coquereli
AAATTAAAAGAGTCTTAATATTTAAAAATCAAGTGGTAAGCTCCAGTTGAGAGGCTAAGGTACATATCACAGACCTAATGGGACCTCTTTGGTCCTCATTTTACCCGACCAAAGGCATTTGACACTGTTTACTTTCTTTCTGGAAACACCTTCCTTGGCTTCCAGGGTGTTACTTTCTTTTTATCTCCTTTCTCCCACTGGCTTCTCTTCCTTGGTAGCCTTGGGAGGCTCACCCTTCTGCCTCTGGTCCCACCTGACAGAGCTCCTCAATGCTGTGTTTGAGATCCTATCTTTCCCAGTTAGCACTCTCCCAAGCAATCTTATCCTCATCCGTAGCCTCGGGTACCACCTAAATGCTGATGGCTCTGAAATGTCTATCTCTCGTTCAAAGGCTCTTCTGAACTTCAGACCCATGTACCCCACTGGCTATTCAAAAGCTCTATTTGGAGTCCTCCACGCCTCATTGATCTTATCATAACCAAGCCAGGACCAAACTTCGAATTTCTCCACACCCCAACCCAGCCTTCTTCTGGTGTTTATTATTTTTGTGAATGGCACTTGAATCTACTACTCCACTGCATAGGCTAGAAGACCAGGAATTATCCTTGTTATTTTCATTTCCTTCAACTCCAATACCCAATTCATCATCAAGTGCTGTTAATTTTGTCTCCTAAGCAATGTTGAAATCTCTCCAGACACCTCCATCGGCCCTACCAATAACCTAGTTGAACCTACCAGCTACTCTGATACTGCTGAACTAAACTGCTGATAATATTAACTGGTGTTGCCTCCAAGCAATTTCCCATTGCTCTGAGAATAACAATAAAATGCTTAAGGTGTCCCTGCATGTTCTGCAACTTGCCTAGTTCTCTAGTCTCCTCTTGAGGCACTCTCCAAGTTGGTCTCTGACTTCAGCCTCACTGGCCCTGATTCAGTTTTTTTAGAGAGCCATAATCAGTCTAGCCTCAGTGTCTTTCCATGTGCTGGGCCTTCTGTCTGGACTGCTCTTCCGCTACTCAGCCCTCTTGGTCTGGCTGACTCATCGTCACATGTCAGATTCATCATCACCTCCTCAAAGCCCCCGTGAGCCTGGGGCATGTTCCCAGGTGACGTGCACTCCAAGGTCGGCATTCCTTTCCTTCATGCCTTTTATCTCAGTCTGTCGTTACTCAGTTATTGGTGTGATTATTTATATATTTGGCTGTACCACTCTTCTCCACTAGTGCATGACTGCATGAGAGTAGGAGCCATGCTTGCTTTTTAACAAATGTATCCCAGACATGTAGTACATTGACTAGCACAAAATAAGATCATAATACACGATAAATATAAACATCAATAAGTTAATAAATGAATGAATCAATGAAATCACTAGATAAACTGCTTAACATCTCTGTCTTATTCATCTATATTCAGAATTATTGTGAAGACAAAATGAGAAAATACACGTAAAAGTACTTTATAGGCATCATTTAGCTGAAATTCACCTGCTGCTGATGGCAGGTCTCCCATTCCTCCCTCCCCATCATGTACATTTGACAGAGCTCCAAGCAGGCGCTATGAGCTCACATGCACACTAGCCTCTGCAGAGTGACCGCCACGTCTCTAACTTTGACAACATTCACTTTTTAGGCTTTAAGGTTTAATGTGATGCTGGGAATGATGCATATCTGGTTGATTTGATTGTTCCTAATCATTTTCAGTGCTTAGGGTAAGCAGAGTTTACAGGCTTAAAATCCTCTTCAACTAGGAGTCTAGGGAATAGAATCTTATTCCAAAAAACAGTTCATTTTAATGTCAGGGTGTGGAGCAGACACAGCTGAATGTTTAAGGTCAAGGCCATGTGTGTGTTTTAGCATCCAGCACATGTGTTTGAATACTCACACCCCAACACACATCTACACACACACCCAAAATAAGGAAAAAATAATAAACTCTGGGTGGCCCCAGTCTTTGGGAAATGAACAATATGAGCCCTTCTGAATGCTAAGTTTGGGAGCCATGAGGTGACCTTGTCTTTCTGACGCTTCTGACAATTATTTGGGGCAAAGGATTAGTATTTAAAGGACTGGCAAAGAAGAAAAAATGCTGATGCATCCTTCATTGTCATTTTGCCCCTATTCTTTAGTTTTGAGCCACATCCACAACAGTGATTAGATGGCAAAACAGGCAATGAGGCCCAAGGACCATAACACATAACTCAGAGGAACAGGTAGAGGCCAGGACAAATGAAGACAACTATGGTAAGGATGGAGGGTTTTCACAAACGTCTG
>NW_012144967.1:6002830-6004949 GCF_000956105.1 Propithecus coquereli
CACAACTTTAGCAGTTATCAATGTTGTGCCTATCTTGCTTCATCTTTCCTGCATCATTGGGTGTTTTTCTGGAGCATTTTAAAAAATGCCAGACGTCATATCATTTCATATCATATCATTTCATTCTTCCACAATTCAGTAAGCAGATAAGGCCATGTTAAAAAAAAAAAACACGTAACTATGCGCCATCAACACAATTATAAAAAATAAAAATAATTCTTTAACATCTAATTCACAGTCCATATTCAGATATTAACAAATATAAAAGATTTACAACTGGCTTGTTCAGATCAAAATCAAAATAATTTGTACATACTGAATTTGATTGTTATGCTTCTTTCATATTGTTGAGTCATGATTTTTTAAATCCATTCTGCTAAAATCCATCTTTTGAATGGTGTAGTTAGATCATTTATATTTAAGGTACTTAATGATATATTAGTGTTTAAATTTGCCATTTTATAACTTATTTTCTCTTTGTTTCCTCTTGTTTCTTGTTATTGACTTTCTGTTGGTTGCTTGAACATATTTTAGAATTCCGTCTTGATCTATTTATACTGTTTTGGGTGTGTCTCTTTGTACAGTTCCTGTGATGTTTGCTCTGGGTATTATAATACACATATGCAACAATCTACTGGTGTCAACATTTTACTACTTCAGGATAGTACGGAGACTTCACTCTATTAAGGTTCCCACGTTCCCCACTTTTAAATGTCATTATCTAGAGTATGGTATCGTAAGGTTTGTTCAATTATCAAATATGATTTAAAATCCTTGTCAGATAACTTCCACATCTGATGTATCTCAGCGTGGCGTCAGTTGGCTATCGTTCTCACTCAAGTTGTAATTTCCTTGCTCCTTGGTACAAAGGGTAATCTTCTACTGTATTCCAGACATTTAGTCTACCATGTAAAGAGATTCTGGGGTGCTCATTAAATCTTTTATGTTAACTGTCAGTCACCCAGTTTAGGTTTATCACATAGGTAGGTCTTAGCCAACTTTTGTGGGCTATGGTTCCAATGACAGTTTAATTTTCAGAGACTTTGTGATGTTTTGTCAATCTGTGCAGCTCATCTGGTATTTCTAGGATTGCCGCTGGTCTTTCCTGATGCTGCTTGAGGAGGCAAAAGAGATTTCAAGGCAGGCTATCGTGGTGACTGGGCTCCTCTCCCCCTTCCCATGGCTTGGCTTGCCACCTGTCTCTGGTGGGAGGGAGAGAGGCTTGGACCTGTGTGGACAAATAGGCTTCCAGATAGGGCTGCTTGCTGTAGATGGCTCCTCTTGTCAATTTCACCTGCCTTCCTCAGTGTCTCCTGCAGGGGAAGGGGAGTTTCAGGCCCAGGGTGAGAGGAGAGTAATTCTCCTGGCTGCTATTGACAGGTGCAAATCGATCCCCTTTGCCTGTGGTGTTGGGCGGCTCACCTGATGCCAGAGGGGGGCAGCTGATGGATCCACAGCAGGAATGAGCCCACCTAGGCTGCCATCTTGTGCTCTGTTGGGAGTCGGAAAATAGTGGATAGCTGTCTTCTTTCAACTAGGGGCACGAAAGTCACCCTGCCACCACTATGCTTGTCCTCCAGTCTTGGGATCCCAAACCAGTTCATCTTTAACCACTGTTTAGAGTTCTACTTTGGTTGTCTCTGGAGTAATTTTGGGGGGTTGTAGTTCTACTTAGCAAGGAGGAGCAGGAAGAAATGGGTCTATACTATCTTGTCACAACTGAATTCTCCTGTGTCCTATAGATACCATTGTGCGATTAGTCATTGACAACTTCCTTACTTTCTAAATGAAATACTCCAGACCCTTCTCAGATACTTCCTTAGCCAGATGTGAAATTGTATATTTCTCCAAGGTCTCTGGTCCTTTTCTGGTAGGAAATGGCATTTAGGAACACAATTTGGCTACATGTTGCTTCTATGTATCCTTGTTTCTAGGTCTTATCAGTGAACACAAGTAAGAAATATTAATCTTCAAAGAAGAAGAAGTCATGAGTTTATTTGATAATTTCATTTCAAACTTAAAATTACTAAACTACTTTGATTTTAAACTTGTATTTTTTTCTTACACAAAAATCCTGGCTTTCTAATATACACTAATATACAAAATTACTTAGTTGCAT
>NW_012144967.1:6006087-6007397 GCF_000956105.1 Propithecus coquereli
ATCTTTGATGGGATTTTTAGTAAACTGGGCACAGCTGAGGAAAGAATCAGTGAGCTTGAACATAGTCAACATAAGCTCCCAAACATAAATGTAGAGAGAAAAATGAATAATACATTTTAAAAAATAGAACCAAATATCCAAGAATTATTGGTTTAACATATGCATATTTGTTATACCAGAAGATAGGAAAGAGAACAGTACAGAAATAATAAGTGATTATTCTTCAAATAATGGCTGAGAACTTTCTAAAATTAATGATAAATACTAAGCCACAGATACAGGGAGCTCAAACACAAGGCAGGATAAATACCTAACAAACAAAATGAGGCAAAACACAAAAAACTCACAGCTAGCTATATCATATTCAAACTGCAGAAAGCCAAAAACAAAGAGAATATACTGAAAGAAGCCAGGAAAAAAAAAAACAAAACAAAACCTTATGTATAGAGGAAAAAGGAAAAGAATTACAGCAGAATTCTCATCAGAAATCATGTAAACAAGAAGAGAGTAGACTGAAATATTTAATGTTCAGTGACAAAACTCACTAGAATTTTATACCCAGCCAAATTATCTATCATAAATGAAGGAAAAATTAATACTACCTCAGGAAAACAAAAACTGAGATTATTTAGTGCCATAAAACCTGAAATAAGAGTTAAAAAATGTTTTTCAGGAAGAAGGAAAATAGTAGACGGATGAAACTCATATCTATATAAAAAAGGAAGAGTATTGGAAGAGGAATAAATGAAGGTAAAATCAGATATTTTATTTTTCTTATTTTTAGTAGACCTAAATATAGCATTTTATATAAAGTAATAGTAGTAGCAATGTACTGAGTGATTATAGTATATGGATAAGTGAAATTAATGATTGCAATGTTATAAGGGATGGAATTGAGAATATTCTATTATAAAGTGATTGTACTTCACATGAAGCAGTATAGTGTTATTTGAAAGTAGACTTAGGTTAATAAAATATGGATGTTTCAAAATCTAGGACAACTAAATTTTTAAAAAGAAGTTGAATTTATATGTTAAGAGAGGAGATAAAATAGAATCACATAAAATGCTTAATTAAAAACCAGAGAAGTCAGAAAAAGAGAAGAAAAAAATGCAACAAATAGAAAACAGTCACAAACATAGTAGATATTAATCCAAGGATAAAAATACAAGACCCAACTATACCTTGTCCATGAGAAAAACTCTTTAAATATATAGACACAGATAGGTTAAAAGTAAAGAGATGAAAAAAATATATACCGAAAGTTGAGGTAGCTATATTAATTTCAGACAAAGCAGAATTCAGAGCTA
>NW_012144967.1:6008622-6012987 GCF_000956105.1 Propithecus coquereli
TGTTTTCAGAATTTTGTTGATGTTTCTGATCACTTTTAGGGCTTTCATGGGTTGTAGAGTTGGCCACTACCTGGTGTGGGACCTCATAGAATTGTGTATTCTGGGGAACCTGGCTTCTCTTTTAGTGGCCACAGAGCCAGCATCCACCTGCCGTTCCGTTCTTTGAGTGCTATCAGTGTATTTTTGCTATATTTTTAAAACCCGCCTAATGCACTAATTTTTAGATCTTTGAGGAAGGAAAAATTTGAGATTTTCCTTTCCTGTAGGCTCTTAACTCAAGGTTTGTGAACTATATTAACATTAGAAACTTTCACCCTCTCTTATCTTACATATGTGGATCATATATAAGCTCTACAGTCATTGAATCACAGAGAAATAGGTGGTGGAGGAAACTAGTATTTACTAACCACATGCCAGGTTCTAGAAATCGTGGGTACTATATACATCATCATTTTATTTAAATTTTGCATGAATCTGTGTAGTAAGCATTCATTTTAGAGACAAGAAAGTAACCGCTAAAAGAGACTCAGGAGGAAATCCAGCACAACCAGTGAATAAGGAATCAAACCCAGAGCTACGTGACTTTATGGAATTATGATTTATACCCACTAGGATCTGTTGCTGACTTAAGTGTCATGCTCTCTAACTGAAAAGAGGCAGGGAAATCAGGGTATATCTATCCAGGTATTGCCAATTCTGTGACGTTTAAAGATCATTCAATATCAAAAAAATAGCTTTCTGGGAAAATAATCCAAAGTGAAAAGAAATGAGAAAGGCAATTCTAATCATACTACGGATGCCAATTGGAGGGATGCGTAATGAAAAGGGGTAATCTCTCAGGGAGTCACTAGCAGTCGAGGCTGACTGCCTTTAGCTTCAGTCCACACACTCAGAATAATAGCTGAGAAGAGAGATGTTGGTGAGGCCAAGCGTAACGCCGTCGTTTCCTCCCTTGGAGAACAATGGCTAAGATGATAGGGAGAACAGTTTGCAAAGAATAAAATCTATGTGGCCAGCCAAATGTTCAGCTCACAATGGGTAATTTTTCAGCCTGGCACCACAGGAATGTCACTTTCACAGCTCACACATCCCAGGTCTTCTGCTTCAAAGGAAGGTTCGGCTTTGGCCCAATGGGGTGCTTTTAGCCCGAAGAATGAAGCTCACTGATGTAAGAGTTTCCATCCGGCTCTTGTCAAGGAAAGCACTCTTTTCCAGTTACACCTCTCTTTGTCTCCGAGTTTCAGGAGAAAAAGTTCTGCATTAGTCACCGAGGCGAGTCAGTGCCTGTGAGCTCTGGTTATGCTCCCAATTTAAGACCTCAGGGTTGAAATAAAGCCAGACACTGTGAAGCAAACCCTAATCCCTCAGAGTTTGGATGGTTCTTCATGTAGAATTTAGTGCTGACTCAACAGATAGATACTAACAAGTTTCTTAAAGCAGGGGTGGGGGCATGCAGGGTGGGAAGGAAAAATCAAATGAAGCGTTTACAAAAAGCTTCAAAGCCTTTCCCTACTTCTACAAGAATACGTAGAAAACCAATGCGAGTCAAATCTAATTCTCCAAGTGAGTATTATAAAGGATTTCCAAAGTTTTAATTCCATTGTAAGAATGAATATTGAAATATAAAGTACCTATCTCTGGGTGGTGAGATTATAGGCAATTCTATGTTTCCTTTGTATATGTATTTCCCAAACTTTCTGCAATGATATTACTTACAGGAGAGTGACAGAGAAGAAGGAATGGAGAAAGAATTCAATTCTGTCTTGATAGCTAAAGTTGGACACCCATTAGTGTATTTGCCAAAGACCTTTGGGTTGAAAAAACCCAAAATAAGGGAAATTTGCACTTCAGTTTTGACATGAAGAAAAGCAAGGCCTTAAGCAAATGGAATAGCATAGACATCAGGAAAGAATGGGAAAAACAACCCTAGGAAGGGCATGGTGGAAATAGTGTCACTCAACAGCCTGTATGTCTAAAAAGGAAATACACACACACACACTCTCACACACAAATAGGAACATCACTTGATTAGTGTACTTACACAGTTTCCTTGACTATTTTAAAATTTTGAACTATTTAATGAAATACAGAAATGTAATATCCATTCCCGCCCTATATGTCTAAACTGATCATGGCAGTTTTGCCCCCTTGCTTGTGACCGCCTCAAAAATGGGTCTCTAAGGCTGACCTTAGAGACTGGAGTCAAACAGCCTGAGTGCGGGGAGTTAGCTATGCTCCCAGCAAAAAATCGGGTCCCTTAGGTAGGGGTTGTCTCAAAGGATAAGAAAATAATAGAAAATGGAAAATAATAGAAATAAAAGAATACACAGAGACAAAGGTATAGTCTTATAGATTTATAAAGATAAAAGGCAAAAAGTGGGGAATTCAAGGGTCCTCACGATATCTCCGTGAATCGCAAGGCCACGAGTGAAGTTTTACATGGGTATTTATAGGTACAGAGATCGGTTGTCAGGGGTAACAGATTTACATAATAACAGGTAGTTCGTTTTAGGTTACAAGTATTTCAAAAGGCTTCTATAATCCCTTAACTAACTGTGGTTACAAAAATTTTCAAGGACAAACTTCTAAGTTCTATGATAAAGCTATCACTTAACAGAAGGGTTAAACGGAGATATAGTGGCTCCATATTTCTTTATCTAGTTATTGCAGATAGAGACAGGTCATCAGAAGTCAAGCAGGAACTGTCCCTTGGGCTAACTGTTTTTAGCCACAGGTATCTGTCTCTCGGGCAGACACTCTTTGATCAGCTCTCATCCCGTGGTTCCATGCAGACCTTGATTTGTCCTTCAAAGCAGGTGAGAACCACGGGGTTGAGACCAACCTGCAGCATCACCTTGGAAAGCAGCTGCTACTGACCTTTGAGATGCCCTCCTGAGGTGGAGCAGCTTTTGATACGCAAACTAACATGTTCACATATTCTTTCAGGGCAGAGCCCTGCAAAACTCCTGAGACCATTTCTGTCTCTAACATAGTAATATTAATTCATGGAGCGACATCTGAGGGTGGGCATAACTCCCACGCTGGCAGACCTTGATGGTATCAGGCAAGCCCTGATCAACCACTGTGTTGTCTGCTGTCCTGTTCTGTGAAGTAATGCTTGTCTTCATCATTTGAGCCAACTGAAGGTGTGCATCTGTGACTTACTACCCAAGGTGCCTTATCTGCATGAATGCCAAAGGAAACTTTCCCTTCTTCACAATGTTACCTAAGGTATGGACTTACTTTGCAATCCTGTCACATTAATACTGTTTATCTTTTGAAATAAGTGGGGTATTGATTATTCTAACTTGATAATTTGTCCCTCAGCTGTTTATTTATATTGTTATTCTTCTTCAATCTGACACTCACCCATTATAAAATTTCACTTCCTGATCTTCTTAGGACTGTGCATTGTACATTGTAAAAATGTAACAGTGTGATTTACTGCCTATGACTGAAGAATTAGGTATGTAAACCACACATTAGCATGTTAACTTATTTTGACCTGTTGAGTCAACTGAAATGGAAATTTTCATTTATTTGAAGAATCATATGTCAATCTTGCTCTGGAAAAAATACTGTCGTGCAATCTAGCAATAAGGAAACACACACATACACAAATAGGAACATCACTTGATTAGTACATTTACATGGTTTCCTTGACATTTTAAAATTTTGAACTATTTAATGAAATACAGAAAACTATAAAGAAAAAGGTAAAGTTTACCTGTGTAACCAAATTAACAAATATGAACCTTTGCCAATTTTTATTTAAAGTGTATTCTCTTAAAGAAACAGGGGTTATCCAAGTGTGGTGGTGCTTGCCTGTAATCCCAGCTACTCTGGAGGTGGAGTGGGGAGGACTGCTTAAGCCTAGAGGTTCAAGATCAGCCTGGGCAAAATAGCGACCATGTGTCAAAAAAAGAAAAAGAAAAAAAAGAAAGAAAGAAAGGAAGAAAAATAAATAAAGGATTATGTATAAAGTCTGTTCCTCCCTTCACCCATTTCTTTATTTTGCTTCTGAAAAGTAACTATTATGAAGCATTTTTAAATGTTTTAATACACACATATGCCCCCATGAACAAATTGTGCTATTACTTCATTTAACCTTTTCTTATTTATGCATAAAAGTTCTTTGTATAGTGTGGATACTAATCTTAAATCTGCTATATGTGCTGTAAATATATTCTCCCAGCTTGTATGTCTTTTAAATTTGATTACAGTGTCTTTCTTCCTTTTTTTTTTTTTTTGATAGAGATGCCATTCATTGGATTTATTTAACTTATTTATCTTTCCCTTTGTAGCTTGGGTTCTTTTGTCAAAGAAATCCTTTTCCATCTCAAAATCATTTAGACCTTCTTTCAT
>NW_012144967.1:6013542-6060065 GCF_000956105.1 Propithecus coquereli
AATTATTGTTCCAATTTTTTACTGCCCTACTAATTTTTTGTGTATTTCATATCGGCTTCTGAGAGGTGTGAATTGAAATGTTCTTTTGTGACTGTGGATCTCTCTGTCTCACCTTCTAATTCTGTGGGGCTTTTTTTCCACTACTTATTTCCAAGTTATATTTTTAGGTGCATAAAGTTTCATATTTTCTATATCTCTGGGGATAATCGTTACTTTTATATTATGAAGTTTCCCTATTTATACCTCTTAATGCTCTTTATCTCAAATCAATTTTCTCTAATAGCATTGTTAAATCAGCTTTCATTTCATTAATGTTTGTTTAATGTATACTTCCCTGCAACTATATTTTCCACTATCTGTTATTTTGTGTCATGTTTGTCTCTTGTCAGCAACATTAGATTTCATTCAGGTCTTACCCATTTTTCATGTTATTGTTCACTAGTATTTTAGCCTTATCTTGTTTACTTCTCTCAAAAGCCATTATTAGTTTTTATACTCAAGCAATGCCAGCTTATATTTAACGTATTTGTTCATTTTTTGTATGCCACTCTTCTACATTCAATTTCCTTCTTTCAGAGGCTGTATTTTATTATCTAAAAATGCCATTATTTTCCTCATCCTGTTAGAGATTTTGTGATTCTAAGTTGATAGTTATTAATCTTCAAATCTTGCTTGTCATATTAGCATATTGAACCTGAGTTGTGTCAGAATTCCTAGCAGGCAGTTTTGAATTTGCCTGAGCCAGAGGTCCTATGTGCTTCATTAAATCAGAAGCTTTTGTTTTAATTTTTTTTGGCTTGAGGTCACTGTACCGTATTAGTAGCCTGAATGCAGAACTCACACCTACTTATGGTACTGGCCAGGCTAACTAACACTTTTTCCACTCTGGGCTTTGGAAGACAAGCAGGTTCCTGTGCCAAGCATAGGAGTCCTTTCCTTGGACAGCAGTGGGAGCCCACCCCTCAGCCAGTGGGGCCTGTGCCATTCCCTGGTTTCCCCCATGAGCCGAACGGCTTCAATTCCCATGCAACATTGCCTTTGAGTTGGCTCTTTATATGTTGCTCCTGGGCAATGTCTTTTTAAGGGCTTTAAACATAGCTATACATTTAACAATTTACAAAAAGATTTAGCTTTTTCATGTGTTTGAAATGAGAAAGGGGATTTCTGCTTGCAGCTTAGTCTGCCAAATTGACCACCAATCCATTGGCATTTCCTCATCAGTCTATATAGCTCTCCCAAAACATGCCTCTTAATGGAGTGGATCTAAACAGCTAAAGAAGAGGAGAGACCCTTATAACCATGCCTTCTGTATAAGTGTACAGACTTTCCCATCCACTGAGGAATGGGAGCAGGGAAAGGTCAGCTCTGCCCATGCCTAGCGTCCCTGCAGGAGACTGGACCCTTGGGCTGCTACATGTCCACTATGAGAAAGATTATAGCCTACTACTGTGGGGCAGGGGAGATAAAGGTAACATTAGCCAAAGCCCCCCAGGCACTTCCAATCCGAGTGTGTTGGAGCCTGTGAAATACCATGGCCTGATCTACTCTTTACTTCAGTCCAACTCTACATGTGCAATGAAGTTCAGACTCCTCTGTAGGGCATTCAAGATCCCTGATTAGCTCCTTTGGGCATAGAGAACTTCTTGTACTGCTATGGCCTGAATATTTTTGTTCCCTTCAAATTTATATATTGACACCCCAATCCCCAATATAAGGGTATTTGGAGTTGAGACCTTTGAGAGGTGATTAGGTCACGAGCATAGAGCCTTCATGAATGAGATTAGTGTCCTTATAAAAAGAGACACTCTCTTTTTGTCATGGAAGGACATAGCAAGAAGATGGTCATCTGCAAGCCAGGAAGAGGGCCCTAACCAGAACCTGACCATGCTGGCCTCGCACCCTGATCTCAGACTTCCAGTCTCCAGAACTGTGCAAAATAAATGTTTGTTGTTTAACCCACCAGTCTCTGGTATTCTGTGATAGATGCCCAAACTAAGACATCTAATTTCCTGAAAGTAACATCCTCTCTGTCACCATTGTGCCTTTCCATATGCTATTCCCTCTGCCCCGCTAACATCCCTATCTTCTTAGAAAGCTTGCCCTCTCCTCTGAGACAGGCCTCAGGGATCACCACATCGGTTAAGCTTGCTCTGTGTCTGTGAAACCAAAGAATCTGTTCTGCTGCTTTTCCTAGAACAAAGGAAGTTTGCTAGAGAGATGAAGTCTCCACCTCTGTAAAGTTGTAAATGACACTCCTGCAGTTTAGAAAATATGCCACAGAGCACCACGTAACTGAGAAAAATAAGCAGGAGAACCTAACGTAGTTGAAGAAGTTGGAAAACTCATTTCTAAGCAAATGTCAGATATTCCCTCGGGACTGCCATGATCCCTTGGGAAGGACTTAGAGAAAATCCAGAAGACTTGCCTGAGGGGTGTGTATTTGGAAGCAGGAGTCTTACTACAGATGGTGAGGATTTAAGCAATCTGGACCACACAATCATTCCTTCAACCAAACATTTACTGAGTTCCTAACATGCAATAGGCATTTACGAGTGGCTGAAAGACAAATACATGTTCCATGTATGTAATTAGAAGTGGTCTCTGCCCTTACGAATGAGGTCCGTAATTTGAACAATGAGTTAGTAAATATTGTGCACATTATGATCAAGGTATCTATAGGATGCAGTGGAGCAAGGTGAAGAGAAGTGGAAAAGTCTAGGTGAAAATGACACTAGGTTATGCATTCTACATGGGGTTGGTATAGCTCCCCAAGGGGGCAAAAATTAGTTCTTGAGGGGGACAGCAAAAAAAAAAAATCTTAGATATTGCAATGATTGGTGGCTCTCCAAAGGGCTGCATTACGTAAACAGATATAAAGTACATCTGTGTTATTAAAATTTTATAGCGGTGGGTGGCAGTTAGAGAAAAATGTCTTAAAAGTCTCCTGTGGAGGGACAATAATGAAGAAAAATGGTTGGGAAATCTTTAAAGAAGAAGGTTCTTCCCCTGATGGGGAGTGGGAGGAGCAAGGAACAGCACAGTAAGGCACAAGCCTCAAGGAGGGTGATGGAGATGAGTCTGACCAGAGAGCCAGGTTCAAGGAGGTTGCAGCAAGTGATAAACTCGGGGAGGCAGGTGGACCTGATTCCACTCTAGCATCTCTCAGAACAGCTGGGACTGCTGTGTTGAAACCAAACCAAGACGTGTGCAACAATAACAGGCATTTTCAATAAGGCTTGCCGCCAAGGCTTTCCCCTTGGCTTTGACCTCATTGACATTGATACTGGCTGGTCCTGATCAGGTTAGCTCTGGACCCCTCCTGGCAAGGGGCTATTCTTTCTATTCCTACTAGTTCACACTCTCTTTTGCTTCTAGACCAAAGTTGTCTCCCTCCTCCCTCCTCTGCATTCCTTGTGTCTAGAGTGGCCAACTGTCCCACCCCATTTTTCCCAGGACATGGAACTTTGAATGTTAAAACCAAGACAGTCCTGGGCAAACCAGGATGGTTGGTCACCCTACTTAGGACCAGTGCTATGTCCTTTTGATCTTCAACAGGTACAGCAAATTGACAGCCAAGCATGCTTTCCCTGTGCCCTACACCTATTTAAGCCCTTGCCCCGTTGCTGCTCAGAGCAGCAATTTTCAGCCTTGACTGCATATTATAATCAGCTGGAGAACTTTCAAGACTCCTGTTGCTGAGGGCACACCCTAGAATAATTATATCAGAATCTCTTGGAGTAGAACCAAGCATCCATATTTTTTAAAGCTTCCCAGATGATTTCCATATATAGCCAAGGTGAAAACCGCTGGCTTAGAGCAACAACAGTAATTAACTATTAATGTAAGGTACTGAGTTGACTCTAATTTGGAGGGACTGTCACTTTTTAATCTGAAAGTGTTAACACATATGCCTCAATATAAGGTCTGTCAATATTTTGGGAATTAGAGTCATTAAATCAAAAGTTAAAATTAAACTGAAATTAGAGGTAGAAACACTTTCTAGTATCTATATGCCCCCAGTTTTAGTCATTTTGTATATATTCCTTTTTTGCAGGCAGAATCAATGGAACAGGGTAGTCTTGGTTTGTAGGAGTTTACATCACATGAAAAGGATCTTAGATTTAAAATCAACCGGTAATACTTAAAACTAATGGTTCACTGCTGTTAGCAGCTGGTAGACCTCTGTGAAGCTGGCGTGAGTAATCTCTAATGATTTCCATCAATACACTTCCCTGTGGTATGTCTCAAGTTGTCTCCAGGGATGCTGTCACCATTTGGAAAGATTATTCATCCATCTGAATGGTTAGTATGCATGGAGCCACTTGCTAACATATGCAAGAAATAAAAAATCAGTTTAAAGCCGAAGTGCGGACTCACACAAAAATGTTAGCTTTGAAAGCACCTACGCAGGCATTGCACGTAAGCCCACTGAATATTCCTGGGACCTTCCATAAAGTCAGCCTTGTTAACATTTTTGTTTTTATTATCTAGCAATAGCCCAAAACAAATAAAGGCAAAGCAACTGCAGCCGTCTATAACTGCGAGTGTATCTGAGATGAGCTTGAGTCTGATTCAGAAGGTATTTAAAAATGTTTTTCTTGAGGATATTCTTTCACCAATGGGACTTAAATGGGAAAAAAAAAGTTGTGCTTGCCTTCTATGAAGAGGAAGAGCATGACTATGTGTGACAGGGATAATCCTTTGAAAATATTCAACCATTGCATTTAATCCTGGAACATCCTTAGTTTCTGGTTGCCCGTTGGTTTTGTGTAAACTAGTCTGGTGTACTCAAATCACACACCTGTGAAGGGGAAACCCTAAGGCCTCTTGCCCAAAGGAACGAGGACAGAGAGCATTTCTGAACAGACTGAGAGAAACAGGGAGAAAATCTGCCACTGCTGGTGACTGGATGTGTAGAAGAGAGACAGACGTGAGGCAAAGGAAGGGGTCCTGTGTCCTCATGACGCCCTCTGGCCAATATCCTGGAGGGAGGGGCGCAGGAACGAGTTAGGGTCTGGGTCTAGTCATAGCACTTCCTTTAGCATCCCGTAGTCACTGTCCGTCCCAGGGCCCAATTAGCCCCGTGAATGATGGATGATAGTGGGACAGTGCCAAGTGACTATTAAAAGTCTTGGGCTATATACTTTTTGGCTCATGTGAGCCGTTAGTTCTTGTAATAGAAGCCACATTGCTGATTATATTGGTTCATCAGAGTTGCATGCTGTGTGAGTCCCCATGGCCATCAGGGCATATTAAATCCAGAGCATGGGGGGCTGGGGGCCAGGGCCAATATGATGTAATACATGTAATATAATGTAAAGCTGTCCTGGCCCCTCTTCTGCATGGGATGTGCACCGCAGCAGCAGGACACCCTGACTAGGCAGATAAGGAACAACACATTGGAGATCAGCGGGCCCAGAGGACAGCAGTGGGGCCTGTGCACTAGAGCAAGGACACCTTCCCAGGAGGTCAAGTGTGCCGCTCTGCACACCCAGAGGTCATCTTTGGTAGAGCAGTGGAAGGAGGAGGAAATTTGAAAGGATGAGTAATTATCTGAAGGGAGACTGGGTTATGGGAATGACACTATCTAACCAGAAGAGGTAGAAATACATTCATGATCAAGTCAGTGCTTCTCACCACCACTTCCCCTCCTTCTGCCCCAAGCCCAGCCCAATAAGCACTCAGAGGGATAGGAGATCAGTCATAAGAAACAAAAACTACACCTTTAGCAGAGTCAGCAGAGAATGAATTCTCCACCTCTCACTACCTATGTGACTTTGGGCAAGTCATTCATGTATTAATATTTATTCACAAACATCCTGGTCTGGGTACCACAGTGGGAGACAGGAATAAAGTGAAAACAGAGTGTCTTCAGATAGGGCATTTGCTGTCCCCACTTCCCTCAGTTACCTTCTTCTCTTTCAAAACCTAGAGTCTGCAGGCAATAAATGTTACTTTTCTTACCCGTTCTCTGACTTAAAACAGTTGTTGCTTTTCTAAACTTTAAAATAGATATAGCAAAACTTACTTCATTGTTGTTGAGGATTAAATGAAAGAATGGACATGAATTATAGGTGGACATGAATTATAGATTATAGGTGGTTCTGATTGAATTTGCTTTTTCATCCAGAGGAAAAAAATTATTTGGAAAATAAACTCCGCTAACGTATGTTACCCAAATGTTAACATTTCCATTCCCCACGTGGCGCTTTCCCTGTGACGTGTCTGGGGAAGGGGAGTCGTCAGTGCCCTCGTCCTGCTCTGCGTCCTGGGCTTCTCCGAACCTCCACCTTCATCTTAGCCGTGAACCATCACTCATCTACCCTGTAAGCACTTGAGTCCTTGTTCCTTGGATCCTTCCCTCCAAGTGCCTCTAACCCAAAACTTACACAGTTTGCATAACTTATTGTAACACTGAAATAAGTAGAAAGACTGAGAAAGGAGGACATTTAAACATTTGATTAGATGCCTGTTTATGTTCACCCCTTCAAATGTGAGCATTGCTTCTCTGTCTTGAAATTCACCTTTATTTACTCTTTCTTGAAAAGAGAACCGTGATATACAAATTTTACCTGTAAGATTTCATATCCTCTTTAGAAATGTTTTAGCCTCTATTCAGAGAGGCTTTTTTCTAGGATCCATTTTACTCTCCCAATCAGGGAATCTAAGGCACTAAAATGTCCTAAAATACATTTCCCCAATTGTGGATTATTCAGCTTGTTTTAATAAAATGTGAAGAGGACTGGTCATGATAAATGCATAAGCACTTTAAGTCCAGCAGCACCTTCCAGGAAAAATTTTTATGTTCCAGGGTTAAGTTTTCTGCACTATTGTAATATGGACATATATACCCTTCATTCTTTCTTCAGGAACTCCTTCAGTTTCTCTCTTTAATTTTTGGAAAACATAAAGTATGTACATACACACAGGAATAGTTTCCTCTTGCTAATTCCTAGAAACAACACACACACACACACACACACACACACACACACACACACACACACTCACACTACGCAGACACACAGAGACCGTCTGTGGACAAACAGCGATGCTTAGAGAGAAATTTAATTTACAGATGTATGTAGAGATGCAAAAGACATTTACTTCCATGGTAGCAACAAGAAACAACAGGATGAGGGGGAAAAAAATCACAGTTTTCCACAGCACGACTGAAGAGCAGAGAGTGGCGGAAGTCTTAATGAATTCCAGAGGAGGAACTCTTCTTAGGCAAGGGAGACATATGGCAGTTTCAATACTTGGCGGCAATAGTCCCATGTGCCCTAACAAAAAACGAAAGCCAAACCAAATGCCCATTAGCAGAATATGTAAACATATCATGGTAAAATCATACCACGGAATATTGCTCAGTAAAAAAAACAAAGTACTAATACACATGACCATACGGATGAATCTCAAAACCACTATGCTACGTGGAAGAAGCTCGATGTAAAAGAGTGCACACTGTGTGGTGTCATTTTTTCTGAAATTCAAGAACAGACAAATCTTTATATTGTTAGAAACCAGAAAAGGGGTTGCCATGTGACCTAGCGATGGACTGGAAGGAGCCTGAGGGGACATTTGGGGGGGGTTGATAGAATTGTTTTATATTTTCTTTGGAGTGTCCTTGACACATGTATACATTTGTCAAAATATATCAAATTGTACTTATAATCTGTAAAATCTGTATATATATCTCTATATAAGCACACAGAAATAAAATGCATGCTTTGCATTTGTGCATTTCATTGTAAGAAAATATCCTCAATTTCTAAGAAGATATTTAAAAATTCACAAGTTTTCTTTAGCTTTACAAGATCCTCTAAATTAATTCAAGGAATGTATTCTCCATGGCACCTAGTGTAGTGTGGAGAAAGTCCTGTTATAAATATTTATTGGAGATCTGACATCCCATCATGGCATTTCTGACCCCACACCCTTATCCAGTGGACCTTTGTGATGGGGTCAATGGTGTCAGTTCTAGAACCACAGATGGGGAAAGTCTGCTGTCTGAGATGAAGCATGTCACTTACATGCAATAGTACCTGCAGGTACTTCCCTAGATGTCCATGTTTGCTTATGATAGCAGCCAAGGTTTAAAAAGTAGAAGATTATTCATCCAAGATTTTCACTACCCTAAAACTCAGCCAAGAGTTAACTTTCCCATAGCCCAGCTCCCTAACTAGGGAGACAAAGTCATCCTAAGATGAGATACACCAATGGCCCATGGACATCCCCTTGCTCTATAAAGACTCTAAATCTGACACAAATAATACAACTGGATAGAGCCATAGAGATTGGATGTTTCTTGACTAGCAAAATCAAAAGCTGATTCTTTTCCGCTGCAGCCTTCTAGAGGCGAGACCAGAAAACACTAAGGAGAAGAAGCCGGAAAAGAATTCTTCGGGGGCTTGTGTGCCTGCCTGCAACGTCAGTGAAGCTGGCTACAGTTGACAGGTACACTATTTCCTCTGCAAAAAGTAGCCCATAAATGTAATAAATCTCTTCTTAATCCAGTGACAAGGGGTTGAGAATGAACTTTGGTTTTCAGCCTCCAAAACAAAAGAAAAGTTCATGGAATTCCACATGGGCTGAGGGGAAAGGACAGCAGTCAGGTGAGAGGTGAGGAGACATTTGCTGGGAATGGTTTTTCTCACTTGTCTGAGAGATTTTCCAGACCTAAGTCTTTGTCTCATGCTCCAAACATCCAAATGCACAAATATGAACTGGAAATGCCACAACTTTTGTGCTAAGTTTGAGACCGACGTCAGTACATGGAGAAAAACGCAGCCGGGAGAAGCGCAGAGAAACAGGAACAGACCACTAGATTAGGTCCACCTTAGGGGCCACCCTTCTTCCGATCCTCCAATCATGTGAGCCAATAAGGTTGTTATTGTTTACACAAATCTGAGTTGGGTTTTTTCTAACTAGGGGCCTAAGAACTCCACCTGATATGGTGCCGAATATATATTTGTTGAAATTATGTATGACATTTTCCTGAAAATTCACGATTACTTTTGGAAAAGATTGATCATAATTGTCACATATGCTATAATGATGCTCTCCTATGTGTTCTGTGGAAAGGTGATTTTTAAGCCAACATCTTGAACAACAATAACCTTGTGCTCAGAGCGAGCACAAGAAAGAATTTGAGGGTTACTTCCTAAGTAGCTCGTATTGTATAAGACCTTGCTAATGAGTTTGCCAGAATTACCTAAAACTGTGCTAGTGATATCTAATCTTTAACTATAGTGTTCTTGGAAAGGCCTTGCATGTTACATAAACTGGTCAGTCACCAACTGGAATCATGTGGTCTCCCTTTGAGCAACAGTTGTTCCTACAAATCCTGTAAGGCTGAGGATGGCAGAGGGGATCAGGAAATCCCATCACCTTGGTGCATATGGAAGCTATCCCAGCACCCCAACTGCAGTGCCTGTTCTTCACAGCATGAGTTCACTTCCCTTAATCATACTTTATGCTCTCCAAAAATAATGTGGAGGAAGCATACATTATGTACTTAAAGACATACCATCTGTTTTACTTCTCTGCCAAGAGAGGAATTCCTTGTTAAAATGAAAGCCTCAGGTCATCATAGGAAGGAGAAAGCTAAGATAAATGTCTTTTCTTTTCTGTTTTTTTTTTTTTTTTGCTCCTCCAAACATATGTCTAAAATGTTTCCCATGGCCATACAATAAAACAGGTGGATACATTTAACTTTTACATACAGGCGATTAACTGAATGCAAACCCACAGCCTCAGATTCCAAACCATAAAGGTAGTTCTTCCGATGGAACAATAGAAACAAAAGCTGACATTTTGAAATTCCTGCCAATAGATCATGGGATCGTCTAGGGCAAAAAGTGAGTCTTACTCCTGTTCACATCTCCGAAGCCCAGCTCCGCCAGAAATGGAGCAGACACAGTGTTTGTCAAACGTATTAAAATACAAAGAACTATGTCTTTTTCTGTGAAATAATGTATTAGGCCAGTGGTCCCAACCACTACACATTAAAATCACCTAAGTCACTGCTAAAACATAAAGGTGGCTAAGATTCTCCCCAGACCAAGTACATCAGAACACAATCTGCACAGGTGAGTCTGACAAGGTAGCCATCTGTATATTGAGCTTATATGAAGGAAAATGTTTAAAAACTATGCTTATTGGATTAATAGTCTATCTCTGTCTTTGTTAGTGCTGCTATAACAAAATATCACAGACTGGGTAATTTAAAAACAATAGAAATGTACTTCTCAAAGTTCTGGAGGCTGGAAAGTCCAAGATCAAGGTGCCAGCAGTTTCCATGTCTGGTGAGGACCTGATCTTTGCTTTCAAGACGGTCCTTTGTGGCAGAATTCTATGAAGAGGAGGAACAGAACTCTGTGTCCTCACATGAAGGAGGGAAGGCAAACAGCTCCCTCACACCTCTTCTACAGGTGCTAATCACTTTGTCAAGGTCCTGTCCCTTAATACTATCGCACTGGTGATTAAGTGTTGACACATGAATTTTGAGGACACATTCAGACCACAGCATTTCCCCTTCTAGCCACGGTGTCCATGTCAAGGAAATTTTTTGGTTAAGTAATAGAACAAAATCTCATTTTAAACCAAAGTTGGATACCAGGAATAGAAGCTTGAGAAACGATCTTGAAGTTTAGGGATCTTAAAAAAAAATAAGTGTTCTCTAAATTAATTTCAGCAAAAATTTCAACAAAACTCAGGAATACTATGCAAATTAATTGATTAGCAACCCTCTCAGATTAGACCAAACCTCAGGTGGAGGATGCTTAATGAAAATACTTGGTTTCATGGGTTTTCCAGAATAGCGATGCTAACTCTTGGAGACCTCACTGGCCTTCAAATTGTTGAGGTTCATCCATCCTGAAAATTACACTATTTAATAAGACCTCTGAGAATAAATGCTGGCTTATTACAAGATACTAAACATATGTATTAATTGGATCATCTTGTCCTTTTACCTTAAAATAAACTTTAACTCCAGGTAGTTGTTGCTGTGCTCTGAGCCACACACCAACTGGATTGGAACTCACTTTTTAACAAGATCCCCAGTTGTGTGTGTGCACACCAAAGCCTGGGAAGCACTGTTCTAGACAAGGTAAATCCAGACCACTCACCATCTTAAGACCTCTGCAGCAACAACTCTGTGCACAAGGAGCAACTGTGGCCAGAGGAATTGCTCGGAGCTCAGCAAGAGTTGTGCTCAGATTGAGGCCCTTAACACAAGAAATCTTTGCCTTACATCATCTGCCTCTATTAGAGCAGGCTTTCTGGCAGAGGCTCGCAATCTCAAAAATATTTTATGTCCCTGTTTGGAGAAAAAGACATCTTTTTTCCACTTTGCCTTTGGCTCAGGAGTGATTACCCTGTGTTATGCTGCATAAAGTTCTAGCGTGACAGGTGGGACTGGGAGCATAGGCCCATACTCTCAGCTAGACCCCTGCTGAGTCCTCCTCCTCTGAGATGAGTAAAGGGAGATAGATACTCCCCCATATGAAGGCATGGGAGAAAGGCCAATGAAGGTGGGAGCAGAGATGCCAAGTGCTTAGCCTGGAAACATTTTCTCCTCTTTATTAATCTGTGGACTTGGCTCCTTCAGATAATCTTCTCCAGCACAGACAGCTCTATTTAGACACACAAATTTCCAAGGCTAGCAGGTTAATGAATCAATCTGTTCTTCCCTTCCCACCTCTGCAAGCCCACTCTATGAGAAAAATAAGAATTGTCTCCTCTGCATCCACCGTTTTCTAACCTACCCCACGAAAATCCCATTGCACAGCAGTTTTGAACAGCTCTCCAGTGTTTCCAAAGCCTATGCTTTGTTCAGCTTTAGAATATCACCTGCCACATGGTATTATTTCTTTGTATTTTATAAGAATGAACAACCTTGAGCTAGGTATATGAATATAATATTAGGAAATTTTTATAATCAAAAATAGAAGACAAATTTATCCCTGAAATATACACAGCAGAGTTTGAGTCTTAATTTTTTCTGCATATCTAGTTGTCCACATATTTGTGAGAATACTCCATTCATGGTGCAATATAGAACAAAGGCAATTTGTCAACATGCTTAAATCTATTACATATGGGTGCCCCATCACTTCCCAAAAAAGAATAGGTCTTTATGTTATTAAGTTAGAACCTTCATAGCTATAATATTTTTGGTTCTGAATATTAGTTAATACATTTCTTCCTTTTCTGTACCCAATATCTACCAGTTAGTATTTTGGAAGACTTTAAATGAGTTGACATCATGTCATGTTCCTATATTGTTCCTGATACACAGTTAGAGATCAATAAATGTTACCCTCCCACCAAACAGAAGATTGAGGAGAACTTCAGGGAGAAAGAAGCATTTTAGTAGATACTTAAAGGAAAGAAGGGTTTGCATAGTTGGAGAAGTCAGAGATGGAGGGGATTCCATGGCGAGACAAGAACAAGCAAATTCAAATGATATGGAAGTAAGCAGAGACCAACAGGAAGCATCACGTGGCCAAATGCATTTGGAAGTAGAGTGAGAAAAAAACTCTGACAAGACAGGCTGTAGGTAATTTGTGAAGAAAATATCTCTTGCAATAAAGCAATCTTGAATCAAAACATGTTAGAATATTTTTTACATTCTAATAACATATGTAATATTCCATGTCTTTTTCAATGCTATGAAAATTTGTATTTGGAGATTTCTATTTGCCTAAGAAAATGGAGAACCATTCTTTAAGGATTGAGAAAGTCTACTCTGCAACAAATCAAGAGACGGCCTTTTCAGGTCACTGTCCCATGAGCTTACGTCTGAAAAACTCCAGCAATTATCATCATTTCATCCTATGGCTGTATTTTCTTTTTTTTTACAAAGCTTGCTGCTGTTGACGATAGCTGATTTTAAAACAAACATGAGACAGAAGGAGTACTGAACTAGCACAGAGCAGGACCTAGCAGATAGCAAGTGTTCAGTAATTTGTTTCATTTGCCATAGAATTAATTGATTTTAATCCTACTCTTGCAGTTTTGGCCCATTCCTGTTACTAATTTTCTGAGTGCCTTTGGGCAAGTCTTATAAAAAATTCTCCAAGGCCACTTTTTTCCTTTTGGAGAAAAAAAATACTGGTATTATAATCCTTACTTCATAAAGATGCTGAGAGAATAATACTAGATGGAATATATGAAAGGGCCAAGCCCAATCTCTGGCCACAGAGGGCAGGCAGACAGTAAAAGGTGGTTGGTTGGCCCACGAACACTATGATCCACGATTCCAGGGTCAGGCAATACTGTGGATTGAGCTCCTACCTGAGCCACTGCACTAAATCCCAACCATATAGTCTTTAAGGATTCTGTCAAAATAATAACTTTTCTTTTAATCATGTTCTCTCTTTTTTCTTTGGAGTTTGGTGATGTATGTCCTTTATAAATCCATTCTTTTTGACACAGATCAGAAAAAGGAAATGAGGTAAAAATAACAAATTTATACAAACACCCCTTCATTCTGTTGGGAAAATTTGTGCTTCGGCACCTACTTCTCAACTGTGGAATGGAGAATACAATCAGGTGGGTGCCCAAGCACCCTTCCCACGCTAATCCTCTGAACCACATTTTATGGTGAACAAGATATGTACAGTTGTGCCTTGAACAGCACGGTTTTGAATTGTGTGGGCCCCCTTATACATGGATGTTCTTCCACCTCTGCTGCCCCTGAGACAGCAGGACTAACCCTTCCTCTTCCTCTTCCTCCTCCTCCTCCTCCTCAGCCTACTCAACATGATGATGAAGACCTTTAATTTATGATGATCCACTTCCACTTAATGAGTAGTAAATATGTTTTCTCTTCCTTATGATTTTCTTAATAATATTTTCTTTTCTCTGCCTTACTTTATTAAAAGAATACAGTATATAATACATATACAAAACACGTGTTTATTGGCTGTTTATGTTATTGGTAAGGTTTCCAGTCAACAATAAGCTTTAGTTAAGTTTTTGAGGAGTCCAAAGCTATACAACTTTCAACTGTGTGGGAGGTCAGCTCCCCTTACCCTGGAGTTGTTCAAGGGTCAATTACACATGGAGCTGGAGAGACGCATTCATGACTTTTTCTGCCTCAGATTATATGTATTTTTTAAAATTACTTTGGTGTTGAAAATATACTTTATTTTTTTACTTTAACTTTATGGTTTTCATCTTCTTACAAAAACCCTGTGAGGAGAGATTTGCAATCTCCACTTGTTTTAGATCAAGAAAGTGTGACTCAGAGAGGTTAAAGTCACACAGGAAATGAGTAACAGTGCAGGAACAGGGATGCAGATAATTCTGACCAAAATTCTTTCTTCTCTACCAGGTGTTCCCGGAACTCAACATTCTGGAAGCATTTGTTCAGGAACCTTGTATAGTTTCAAAAAGTTGCTTTGGATGAGGAAACTGAATTCTCAGGTCTGTTTTTCGTTTGTTTATATATTTTTTCTCTCTCTCTTCCCTCCTGTCTAGATGATAGCTATACTTTCCCTTTGCTGTCAATATGCCTACCTATAAGTCTCCTCTCTCTAATCTTCTTTTTAAACTAATATGACTTTAAAAACTGCAAAACAGAGGTTGTCAAAAAATGTGCAAAGAGTGATGGATCTCAGAGGAAAGGGCCCCCGGGTTTCTCTTGGAGTAAAGCGCACAGACATGGGCTTCCTCAGACCTTTTCATTTCTTGGTGCTCAGAATAGATTAGACTAACAGACGGAAGAGTTCCTGCTGGATATGGGTTTTTTTGCAAATTCATTGGTCCCAAGGTTGTTGTTTTGTTTATTGTGTTACTGCCTTTCCTCCTCTGGCAACACTAGACTGTGAGCTATGCATGGAGTGTGTGTACCAGTCACATCTTTATCTCTCATGCCCAGCAGCGAGACATAGCAGCTGTTCATTCTTTCATTCGTTTGTTCATTCAATGTATATATTTTGAGAGTCTGCTATACACCAAGCACAATGATAGACATTGGAGATGCATAGATTAAAGAAACTCAGATCTTGACCTCACGTTGCTGACAATTTAGAAGGGCCACGGAGAGGAAAACACAAAACTAGCATGCCATGGACTCAGTACCATGGTCCACATGTATCCAAAGGATACCTGGAGCCCAGAGGGAGGCCTGCTCCAAGGGAGTCTTAATTCTTTCTTGTATCAGTCATTAGATGGTTTCCAGGAACACAATGTCAAGGAAGATATTCTAAGCAGAAGGAACATCCAGTACAAAGGGAGGAGGCAGCAGGGAATGAGGCTGGCATGATTGGGAATTGCAATTCAGCTGCTATTGCTGGAGTATAAACCCACAGTGTGCCAGCAACCTGAAATTAAAAGCCCCAATTTGCAATGTTTTCTGATATCCAAGGTGCAAATCCTCCCACCGTAGCCAATTTCAAGCTCCTAATTGTTTGACTACTGCCTCGCAGAATTCCTAAATTAGATACAATCACTTCTCAAGAGTGGCTCCTCCATGTGACTAAAAAGAAGCACTCTCTCAATGAGAGTAAAATAACTTTGTCCCAAACTGGGTATCCTACATTCTGCGGGAAGTAGTGACCTACCCCAGTTTATACTCCCCCTTTGGGACCTTTTGTGTATATTGTCACACCTACTTCAGGACAACCCAACAAAGAACTTGGCCCTTGACTTTTTTTTACCCCGAACAACATATAGTGTTTGTAAACATAGAGATTTGTATTGAAAATTTGGAGTTTAAGTCTCAATTAGCTTGATTTAATTATTTCACAAGGCATACATATATCAAAACATCACAGGTACCCCACATATCTATATTTAGCTATCTATATCCATCTATATTACATATACACACAATTATTATACATTTAAAAAACAGTACAGGGCAGGGGATAGCAAATGAGAGAGTGAACAGGTACGTAAGACTGTACAGGCTTTATTATTTGCTAAATTTATTGCCCACTGCTGGGTTTCTAGAGAGAGTCATACAAGGGAAGACCATTGTTAACTTAGCCAGTGCCTGTCCCATTAATAAACAAAAAGAGGGTTTCTATTTTGTTTTGTTTTTGTCTTCTTGTTTCATTTTGTTCTAGATACCTCTGGTAGGTAGCCTAAGAGAAAACACTAATTTGAAGCCAATATTTTCATAAATCTTTTGCAAGGTAGAACTGTTAATAGTTCTTTATTCAGTAAGCTACAATTTCCCGCTCTGGAAAATCCCTTTCTGTGTAATACAAAAGTGTCCTATCTCTCCTGGAGAGCAGCAGTGCGGCCAACAGTTATACAGAGGGTCTTACTACATTACAAAACAGTTCTGACCACAAAGAAATGACAAATGCATGAGGTGATGGATGCAAAAGATACAAAAGAGTATCTTTAAACAACTTGAACATTCTGAGCACTACCAATGCCAAGGGACATTTCTATTTTGCTTACAAAGAGATGGGACTTGATTGGAGGAAAAGGGTTCTGCAGCAGCAAGAACTTAGTTCGAAACTCCCCACAGCAGTGCTCCATGAGGTGCTTCCGCAGCCTTACACGATGAACCGCTGACTGGGGCTAGCAGAATGGATTGGCTTCTCCAGGACTTTTCACACTTATCAACCCCAGAGGGTAAGATGAATTCCAAACACAATGACAGGAGTGGCTGGGGAGTTTCCTGGGACATGTGGCTCAGCACTGTACCGTTTAATTCCTGGTGACTTATGGAGCTATGTGGGCGAGGGGAGAAACAGACATTGCGCTGGGTATACTTTGGGGTTGTCCCATATGGGCCGTGCCTGGTGCTGACACCCATGGGGGGCGGGCTGCGTGCACACAAATTGGTACACTCACCCACTACCCACCCACCTACCCACACTCACACGCTCTTACAGAGCACGTTGAAAAATAACACTCTGGGTTTCATAACTCGCTTTACTTGGCCACAGGAGCCCTAGAGCAGAGCCAGGACTGCGCAGTTCAGACGGCTTTTCCTTCAGCTGGAGAAGCAATCCCTTCTAAATTAAATGCCAGGTGTGAAACAGGTTTCCGTCTTTATGCTCCTCTGCTGCGAATAAACAGACATTCCTGTGCAAGCGCGAGGTAATCCATGCATAATTCACCCTGGGGCTCCACTTTCCAGATGTGCAGCCACTAGTGGGTTCCCTTGGCTGCCCGGCTTTGTCTCTTTGAGATGCTCTATCGCCTGCAGCCGGATCCGACTCCGCCAGCCCTCCTAGGCCTCCCTAGCTGTCACTGCACGGGGCTGTCTCACATTCCTCTGGCCCTGCTGCCCCCCAACCATCACCCCCCTGTGCTGCTCTCTGGGACCCTCTGCTTTGTGGCTCATGTTGATTTTTCATACTTCATGTTTTCTACTTCAAAGCTGAAAGTGAACGTACCTTTATAAAGCAGATATTTCTTGTTCAATGTGAAGGATTTAAGGTTTCCTCTTGCTTGCCTGTGGAAGGCCTTCTTCCAAGACTGAGAAGAAACTTCAGGAGTTTCTAAGATTGCTGTTTACTTTTACCATGAGGGAAAGGAGCTATAGAACTGTTCCTGCCCGCTGCCCCCTCCCTATTTTGTGTGCCTACTGTGTGCCAAGCACAGCTAAGCACTTTACACAGGTCACTTACACATACTCTTTCAGAAGACAAACATCAAATGCGTATTCATTGCTGTTGAACATCCTAGTCATCTCTTTAGTGAACATGGTCAGGAAGGGTGCATCGGGAACTTTGCTGAAAGTGACATGGGGTTTATATTAGCTGCCCCTGTGTTCTCTAGCTGTGAGTCCTTAGAAAGTTACCTACCTATGTTTCTTTTTCTTCACCTGTAACATAGTGTTGCAAAGGCTGCTATAAAGGTCAAAACCAATACATGTAAAGTACTTAATAATAAATGCTTTATAAATATTTAATATTCCCTATTGCTATGTTGTCCTGTTTAGTTGGCATTGAAGGTTGCCATTTGTATCTTCATTTTTAGCTACAAAACATTGAAGCCTGGACTCACACCATCTTGCAGCTAGGAGCCCAGAAGCCCAGCTAAATTCATAGGCAGTATGTCTCAATTCAAATCCTGTGGACTTCATCCTAGTCAGCAAAATCCTTCTCTATCACTTTATCTCCTGAAACTTAACTTTGGAATCCTAGATTTCCAAGTTGGCAAGTAAAGCAACGACAACAAAAGTTATATTCAGAATATAATTTTTACCACGAAAACATCGTCTCATTAAAATGGGCGTGTATTTATTCTTCCAGTGTCTTGGCAATTTAAAGGATGTTTTGTTTGGATGAAACATTGCCATGCCTTTCCAAAGCAAGGTCAATCCTGGTAAAATTAAATTGTCTGCCTGGCCACATTATTCTTTATCCCACCTGGATATCACAGGTGCCCTTTCAAAAGGACACTAGCCCAGTGTAATTGTTCAGTTCATCCTTCCCGGTAATATTAATAGGTGTCTATTTGACATTGCTCTCTGGGTGACCATTTCTAATCTTTAACGTCTCTTCTCCTAACAGCCAACAATGACCTTTGCATGCCTAATGCTATACCATTTGTTTCAGATTTACCCTTTGATTTTTCTAGCAACAGTACATGAAAAGATTTTGCATACAGAATATCTGCTGAAAACGAACAGGGCCACTTACTATCACACCCCTCAGACTGGTTTCACTTTAAATTGGAGATCCTGAGCTTCATGTCATATGCAACACTCCCCAGGCTATTTATGCTACATAAATTTACTCTGTCAGCAATACGTCACTGTATGCAAAAAAAAAAAAAAAAAAAAAGTTTATGAGTCTCTGAAAGGAAATGCACAACAATTCTACTATGTTTAGTTTATTTTCATTCTATTAATTAGAAAGGAGGTTTTGGAGACTTTCAGTGCCCTGCCTAACGTCCCACAGCTACCATGTGGCAGAGGAGACCCCATCGGTCTGGCTCCTGTTCCACTCCTTCCCTTCATGTGAGTATTATTTACTAAGGTCATGGGCTTAATGTAGGTTTCTTCATTTTAGAAGATGACCCAGTGTTTGATTTTGTGAATAAGCAAAGTATGAATAAGAATTCTAAAATCTATCAGGAATGGAGCAAGGAAGGCCCTGTTCTCTTTTATTTTTCAGATGGTGAGAAAGTCTCACTCCTGCTGCAGAGAACAGGGATAGGTAGAACTTGTTTATAGCCTCTTGTTCTTTTCCTAATATAGTGCTCACTGTGCTAACAAGCAAACACTGTCTCAATAAAATCAAATGAGGCGAATACGCTACACCACGCAGGGAAGGCCCCTGGCCTCTGGGCATGCAAAAAGAAAGAAAAAGCCTAAAATTTGGAGCTAGATGAACTACCCCCTATATGATTCCTAAAAATCAGTGAACCCCTGAGTTTCCCAATTACTTCATGTACAAAATGTGAGTAATAGTACTTACCTCCAGGAATTGATAGAGAAATTAAGTGAAATAATATATAAAGTGCCTGGAATAAAGTAGTCACTCAGAAATTTTAACTTCTTGCCCCTGTGGCCTCCCTAGAAAAGCAAAGATGCTGTCTGCAGTGGAGTGGGTTTGGCCTTCTGATCCGGCACTAGACCACCGTCTTGCCGTCAGCCATTACCATTTGTCAACAGTGCTGTTTTGTCTGCCCAGAAGACTCTTCTCAATGCTCCTCCCCATTCTAACCTTTTGATATGACCAGGATATTCTTGCTGATTGTCCCAAAGATGGGCATTCACTCAAATCAGCACATTCCGCAGGATTTGGAACTTGGGGTGGGAAGGAGCAGATCACAGACTGTCGCTGGTGGTGGAGCTGGCAGGCAAGAGAAGGAGCTGAAGCCACTACCATGTCTTCTCCTTTGTGGAGAAAGCTGATCTGAGACGTGAAGAAAACAGTAGCCTGGTAGAGAGAGTCCCTGAGGCCAACTGCCCTCTGCCCTTTCTTGTTTTCCAGAACATTCCAACACCTCACAGTCCCCACCCCCCAAATCCTTGCATATTCTAGCTCAAATATGGTTGCTTTTAACATGCAACCAAAGAAATCTTAAAATAGTATTTTCTCAAATCACTTAGGTTGGGCATTAGTCTCATTTATTGAATGGAGACCCAAGCCTAGAGGGGTGGGATGTTGATGCAGGCAAGAAGCCAATCAGAGGCAGCACTGGAACTCCTACACAAGCCTCTTCAAAACCAAAGCCCAGGCTGCCTCCACGCATGCTCAGGAACCCTACTGTTCACCAAGAGATCCCAGGCCAGGCCACCGTTCTTTCAGTACTCCTGGTCCTCGGGGGCTCTACCCTGTTACAAGTCTTATCTTTCCACACCTGCTGACTACTCTGGCTCTGCTGACAGGGCCAGCCCCATACCCAGCACCAGCCCCTCTCTAACTGCCGCTGCTCTGTGCCAACGTTGGAGTCTATCGAAGCTCATCTCTGCTCTGACAGTGCAAGAGGACCTTTTCATTCTGTTCATCCTGAGTCCAGGAGCTTCTTGGGGGCAGGCATGGTCTCTTACTCATTTTTGCTTCTCTGGGGTCCAGCATATGTATCAATTTTTACGCAAACACTTCTGTTGAATGAAAGAATACAAAACTGACAAATGATGGACTGTGTGATAAAAGCAGGGGAAAGGATGGCTCCTCAGTTCCGGGTAGTAAGGAGTGGTTGCTAGGGACACTGTCTGCCCATGTGACAGAGCCCACTGCCTGGGTCCTTTCTCTCGTGCACCTCCCCATTCTCAACCTCTTCAGCCTAACATTTCAATAACTTCTAACTGTCAGAAGAGGCAAGACTTCATCTCAAATTCAAATTCTTCTGCTCCCACAAGAAAAGCCTGCTGTGACATTTTATTCTTTATTTCTTCCCTGCACTAGTACATGTGGGACAAGGAGTGTGAAATAAGAACAGACTGAGAGACAACCAAAGTTAATGTAGGGTTCCTGTATTGAAAAAACCAAGTAAAAGGCATATAAAGGCATATGTGTTGAGTGCACACTGTATACAAGTTCTCCTGATAATGATACCATCTAAAAGACAGTTTATGATCTCCATGTGAAAGTTCTTGAGCATCACATACTAAGGCACTCTGGTGATAAGCAGAGGTCCCCTGCTCCTTACAAGCCACTTGCCTCACAGAGGAGTCAGAACTAAAGCCACTGCCTTCAGTTCATGCTTTATGATGGACTTTGCCTTGTGCTGATCTGAGGGGGGTTCGCCAGCTAACGGTGCAGGAGAAGGATGCAGCTTGGAATGGTGGCACCTTGTAGAGAAAGGTGTCCTTCCTCTGTACTCATCGACTTTACCTTTCTCATGATCTCCTGGTGCTTGCTGGAGTGCATCTCCAGGAACATTCTCTTTATTGCAAGTACAGCTAATTCATTGCCTGGATATTAACATTGCCCTCGACACAAAATTTCAAGGGGAGAAAACTAAGAAGGTGGATGGGGGAAGGGATGACATGACAAACTACACGTAGCTGGATTCTTGTTGAAAAGGTGCCCCTGGAGGTAAATTTCAGATAGAAATCTATATAGTCTGGCATCAATGTGAACATATATCATTTTGTAATTAATTTGCAGAGTTGAGAAGAAACATTAACTATTGATTCCAATTAGCTTGGGGGTCTAAATTAATTGTTTTCTTTCTTGAAAATTCCTCAGCTAATGGCGAGGGGGGTGGCGGGAAGAGCAATGCTCAGAACCCACAGTATGGAATTATAGTGGTAGCTCAGAAGATTCCTTTAACTTATTTTGCAATTGTTTTTTCTGATTGCCAACTCAATCTTATTTCTTCATGAAGTGCAAAAGTTTCAGAGACCTCAGGCCATGTTGCAGCCATAATCCCAGCCAAAGGCCAACATTTTCAAAGTCATGTAGAACTTATTGGATCTTCTTTATAGAAAATTAGCATATGAAGTTTAGGATTGTTGCAGTTAGATGTTTATGAAACACCCTTTTTTACTTCATAGGCCCTGAAAAGTATCATATTTGGGAGAAGACCTAGGTATCTGGTCTCTTCAGGACTGGTGTCCTTAATTTGTCCCCTTGGTCCCAAGTATGAAGTTCACCCTACCCTCTGAAGCCCCTACAGTCTCATTCACCCCTCTTACAGCTGCTCCTTAAGCCCACAGACCCTGATGTTTACCTCAGTGAGCCTCTTCCTAAGGGCTTTATTTATGGTTTACAAAGGCATGAATTCTTCTCTCCTTTTTACCAGTGAGGAATATTTTCCAGTTATTTGTTGTTAAGATAATAAATTGACAGAAGACATAGAAAATGGTCAGATACTGATACTTATCATTTACAAGTACTTAGCTTGGTTGAGGGAGAAATGGATTTCCCCAGAGCTTCTAAAACTGACCTTTTTACATTAAGAGCCAAGCCCAGCAAACTGGAACAAAGGGGTTTGTTATACAACGAATCAGAGGAATGATATGTTACAGAAATTCCTCTACATTGGGAAAAACCCTTCATGGAACTCTGTGGGAGACCCGGAGTCAGGGGGAGCTGGAGGAGGGCAATGGTTCCAAACTGAGTGTGCTGGTTTACCCTTTGGTATTCAAGAGCAGCAGGGAAGGGCCCTGCTTCTTTGGGCATGGGCTACCAGTGGAGGCAGAGAAACTTCCAAAGAAGGCACAGTTCCACCTCCAACAGGGTGCCCAGTGGAAATGTGGCAATGTCTAAGGAGGCTTCTTGGGCTAGTTGGCTTGAGGCGGCAACACAAGGTCCTGCTTGTTTCTCTGTAATACAGAAATAGTCACCCAGAGTTATTGGGACCCCAATAAAGGCACAGAAGAGCTAAGACTGGGAGGGAACTGGAGCTGGCATGGGTGACCTGCGAGCACGGGGACCTTGCAACCAGAGGTGCCAGCAAGAACAGCCGTCGTGGGTAGGGGTTGCCTACGCAACGCCCAACTACACAGCGGCAGATAGAACCAGGATAAAGGTTGAGAGCCAGGAGTGAAAAGAGCATAACACACACACTCTCTTTCATGATGTTCAGGAACTTAGGGATAACACCAAGGAAAAGTGCAGGAAAACGAAAGAATCCCTTGAAGATGGAATATTTATTGCAAGCAACCAAAACTAGACCTGGACAGAGGCTAAGGTAATGATTTAAATATTCTGAATCAGCTCATCAGACAGAATAAAGATAGATAGCTCTTAATTCTGGATAGATCAAATCATCTTGCTGAAGAACAGATATGCCCAGGGCTTGAGGGGAAGATCACACTCAGGCACAGGAGGATTTACCAGGAAGCTAATGAAGCTTAACCCTAAGGCCCTCTGCCTCATTCTGTGCCTGTCATTTTGTATTTTTCTCCAAAGGGGTCTCACAAAATCAAGATCAGCCTCTAAGCTCAGATGTAGATATTAGAGATCTTTTTTAAAAAACATCTGAGTTTCAGTGTGTAAATTGGGGCTTCCATTTCCTATCTATGAGACATTATTGAGAATTTCAGGCTGTCTTGGTTCCCATACCTTGAACTTCATCAGAGACTTTTATTTGTCTATGTCTGTGCCTTGCATGATGCACAAATCTCAGTACATAGCAGAAGCTCAAATGAGTTCTAAATGACGAAGCCAGGAGACAGCAGTCAGCAATGGTTTCTTGGAAGAGAAAGGCTTAAATCAGCTTTGATGTTGACATTCAGAGCCCTGAGACGTAGTAAAACACACCAGGTAGACGAACAAGCAAGCTGAAGGAAGGTCATGGGTAGAAAGCAACTGGCCAGAATGGAAGGTTTAGGACGCTAAAGCAGTGTAGTCTACATCAGTAGTCCCTGAATAAATAACCTCGAATCACAAGATGTGCTCTCAAGATATATCATATTCTGGAGCTTAATGTGGTCAGAAAGGAGATTGATTCAAAGATTGACCTACACTATACATAATTTTTAATATCCATTGAAATAGGGAGTTAAGATAATATGACAGAGAAGCCTTAAAATTTCCCTCTAGGTCTCTCTTTATGTGAGTCACTTAGCTTTCAAGAATTTTATTCAACATTTTTTCCTGTAAAAGCAAAATTCAAAGAACAAGGCAGGTGCAGTGGCTCATGCTTATAATCCCAGCACTTTGGAAGGCTGAGGTGGGAGGATCACTTGAGGCCAGGAGTTCAAGACCAGCCTGAACAAGATAGACAGGCTCCATCTCTACAAAAAATTAAAAAATTAGCTCACCATGGTGGCATGCACCTATATATAGTCCCAGCCATTGGGAGGCTGAGGCAGGAGGATTGCTTGAGGCTCAAGGAGTTCCAGGCTGCAGTGAGCTATGATCATGCCACTGCACACCAGCCTGGGCTACAGAGCAAGACCCTATCTTAAAAGAAAAAAGAAGAAATGAAGAGCTACCAGAAATTTTTTTTAAAAGTGGACTTTGTTTTATTAAGGAAAAAAAATGTGATGGGCACAAAGGCAATATTCAGGTGATAGCTTTATGTTTCCTTTGAAATTATAAAATAACTGAAATTTAAAAGGACATTGTATATTTAAGTATATTAAATCATTTAAATTTGCTAAGAGACAGTGTGCTGGGGGTGGTTGTCAACAGATATGAGAGGGGTCCTCTGTGTCACTGGTCAAGGCAAACCAAGACCCCATGGATGCAGAGTCAAGCCACAAGCCAGGGGCTTCCCCCAGAGCAAAAGCCCAGCCGCCCCTCACACACATGCCCCTCTTCACAGCCACATGATGTAAATGTATTTGGTCCCATCACCCAAGGAAACAAAAATAAAAAGGAAGGACTGTTCTTTAGGCAGATTTTCTCAAAAAGGAGCAGGGACTGAACCTCTTGCTCAAACTCTTGAACTTACCCTAGGCTAACAACTTAGTTCTGCGTAAATCCTGGGAGATTTGAAAGGCATCTTTCATGCCTGGCAGCAGCGTGTATTTCAGATTACAGTTGGTACTGGAATAAAAAAATGTTCCCAGCAGTGCAAATGTTGAAAAGTGTGTGTGATTTGTGCTTAAAGTCTACATGCCATATCTAAGATAAATATCATATTTTTGTTCTAAGGGACTCAGGGCAATCAATTTTTACTCTAGAAGAAAAACCTTGATACTTTGCTCTATTTCTAATATTACTAAACACTTGACATGACACAATTAGGGGATAAAAAAACGTGGACTCTGAAAACTCTGAGATAAACCAAAAATAAAAGAGTCACCCTGACTGACTCTCTTCCTCCAAATAATAAACCCTAGAGTATTTCCCATTAAACCAAATACAATCATCACATTGCTGTTTATCCACTATGAACAGATGAATATAAATTCAATAACTCTGGGAATTTAATTTTTTAAAATATACTTTTTTTAAGTTGGTGATGGATGATTTCAGCCTTTTCAAAGTCTTTCTTGCCCTCACTGATTTCTTAATGTTTCTATCTCTCAGGCTTCCTTTTTCAGTTATTCCTGAAGGTTCCACTGAGATAAAGCCCACCCAAGTCTAATTTGTAATAATGAATCCTCTTCCCTATCAGAATATAATTGGGTACATGTGATTTGTAAAATGTAAGCAAGCCTAAATGCTCATTTAATCAGGATGTACATTCTCACTATTAAGGAATAACATGTAAAAACAATATCTACAAAGTCCTCCAAGTAAATATTGTCCTATGCTAGCTCCAGGCTTATGAACTTTCTTTAAGGTGATAAAGAATATCATTACCTGACAAGCCCAGAAAATGAATAAACAGGGAGAACATCCTGAGCTTACAGGTACAGCAGGTGCAACCTATAGAGGTCCATGAGATTGTTATTTGTTCCTAAGCTCAATAGCACCGATAAGGCCAGTAAAATGCTTCCGACACATAAAAGTCAATTATGAACCCAGGTTCCAGTCAAACTTCCAGACAGAAATTATTAATAACTTTTCAGGTTAATATGGTATGTCCCTAGTTTTGTTACTGATACAAAAAATAAAAGTATTTAAGTATTAACATGTGTTATTACACATATATAAATAAATTATTTTAAAACCACAATATCAAATAAATGATACAAAAATCAGGAGATTTTTTAGCAACTTTTGTGGCCAAATCCATATCTCGATAGCAGGACATTGACTATGAGACAGGATGATTGTAGAAGCAAAAAGTGATACTTGTACTACTGCCAATGTGACCAAGAAGTTAATAAACCATGGATAGACCTTAGGCTGTGTACCTGAGAGAAACCAAACATGGCAGAGTCACTCTGACTCGGTCTGAACTCCAAATAATAAGACCTTCACTGTGGCCCATAAATCTGAACTCATTTACAAAAGCATTTTCATTCCTGATATTTACTCTGCTGATCTCCAAAGAGATGTCTTGACATTTGCAAATATAACAGTGTGAGAAAACTATTGTTTCTGACTTGAACAGACAGATATTACTTGGCAGCCTTGGTATTTTTTTTTTTACTTTAATCTCTGACTGTGTTTTTTAATTTGATAAGCCAGTCCTTCTGAGGTCTGACTTCCTTACCTTTATTTCCTTTATAAATGTTTCAGTCGCTGAGTCTTCCTTTAACAATCCACAATTACGAGCTCAAGTATTTCTTGAATGACCGTTTAAATGGATACCCATCAATTATCCACTGCTTAAAATGGTTACTAAAATAATTTCAGATTAGATTATTTTTCATAACAGAAAATCTTTATTTTCCTACTTAAATCATAATGCATGTGAATTTTTAAATTAGAGAATGCTAAATTACATTAGGAAATAAACCCATAAACCACCAACCAGGAAAAAAAAAATCACTCATATGTAATCAGTGTGTGTATGTATTTAGCAAATCTATATTGTACTTTTGTGCTATATTAAAATTTTTACCCTAATATGTTAGGGTGTTATTAATTATCATGCATCTGAAACTGTGTTCCCACTCTTTCTCATGTTTAAGCTAAATTTCTGAAAATAGAATTGAGAAAGTAGTCACAGAGTTAAAACATTTGAAATATAGTGTCAAATTGTTCTGCATAAAGGTTGTACCAATTTATACAATTTATGAAATACTATGTTTCCCCTACCTCTGCCATCATGGTATTAGAAATATCTTTTCCCCAGCAATCTGGAATCTGTCTAAATGAATTAACTATGATGTGAACTTCTTAATGCTGGTATTTGACCATATTGGAAAAAAATAAAAATATATTTAAGTTTGGTTTATTTCATGTCTATTATCAACATTTATTATAAATAAATTCTCATACATTGGTTCTGTTAGCACTCAAAAATCTTGACTGCTTAATATTCAAAATTCCATAATTTTAAACATAATTACCCAAAAAAGTTATAGCTACTAATAAGAACATTAAGTCACTGTGACTATCATTTAAGGAAACAATTATCTTTGGAAATAGAAGTTTTAATCAAAAACACATATGTGAATTTGCTAGTTTTTCTTTCCTACTATGTCCCCTGATTGCCACTTGAATTTTAGCTCTGACATATATTACGCCATATATATATTACATGCATAAATATACAAATCATAGTCATGGTAATACCAAGTCAATCCTGAATTTTGATTCTCTAGGGATTCAGCTTTGTAGTTGGCGTCCATATTTGTGCTAAAGGTCATGAGAGTTATGGGATCGAGTAATAAATATTAACTCAATTTCCTAGTTGCCTCTCTTATACTAAAGACCTGTTGATAACTGGGCAAAATAGAGGCACCCTGGAGCTCTAATATTTCAGTAAGTCATGGTCCCTGCTCACTCATCCTACACCAACAGGCACAAAACACTTTAAAACGAACCAGATGTGGAGTGCACAGCTGGGGGCCAAGGGTAGAGACTGCACATGCTGGAGGGAGTGCCTCACAGCATTAGAAGTGGCCAATTAATTTCCTCCCTACACTATGCAAAATACTATGAAATACCAGGGAACTGGTTGGTTTTCTTTCCCTGTAATCCTATGTCCACACATTTCATGAAATACAACTTTAATAAAAAACATGACAATGTGACAGCTGAGGTCAGTGAGGTCATCCACGTGGTACCTGGGTCATGCAGAATCCACGCTGGGAATTAATGTGGCCCGTGCAGTGGAATGGTGTGTGTTAGTGAGCACCCGAGGAAGCACAGGAGGATGAAGAGCTCAGAGTGTCCTTGTTTACACACTGGCACTTTATTTTTTCCAAAGTCCCCCTAAGTGTTTTTCTAAAAATGCAAATGAAGTCGCAAATCACAATGTGACAAGAACCACAGAGCTATTCTGAGAGCGTAGAATAAAATAGTCAGACTTGACTTATAGATGCCTTGCGCTGATTAATTAGCAGAAAAACAAATAAAACCTGATAATTGAGCAAAACATAGGCTGCAATTTTAATGAACAGAGGGCATTCCCGTTCTGAAAGAAAAATAGGGACTTATGCTCCTAAGTGATAGAATTTTTGAAAAATTTTTACTTCTATTCATTTTTTAAAAATCTTTTCCCTTTTATTTGTCTCCATTTTATTTTTACTATATGCAGGTTCTTGTTAGGAATAAATTCTTTCCTTTTAGGTTTGGCAGAACTCTTTGCTTTCTGGAAGGGATCAGCAAATATTGCTTCTTGCTTTTTGTTGTTGTTGTTTTTGGTGCATCTTTTTATTTTCCCAGATTTATTGCACTATGATTGAAAAATAAAAAACTATAAATATTTAAGGTGTACAGCATGGTGTTTTGATACAAGTATACCTTGTGTAATGATAGCAACAAACTAATTAGCATATCATTACCTGACATACCTTCTGTGTGTATGGGGGAGTGAGAACACTTAAGATCTACTTCCATTAGCAAATTTCAAGTATTTGCAACAATATGGATGAACGTGAATGCTAACGTGGATGAATGCTAAGCGAAATAAGCCAGACACAGAAAGACGATTAAGCATGATATCACTTATATGTGGAACCTAAAAAAGTCAAACTTAAATAAACAGTGTGGAACAGTCATTGCCAGGGGCCGAGGGGCAGGGGAAATGGAGAGATTTTGGGTACAGACTTTCATTTATAAGATGAATAAATTCTAGAGATCTAATGTAAAGCATGGTAACTACAGTCAATAATAATGTATTCTATACTTCTTGCTTTCATAGTGTCCATCCCTGCTTCCTATCCACAGGGTCAAAGAATCTCTTGAATAGTGTGTGTGCGCGCACACACACACACACACACACACACACACCACTTGGTCCCTTATCTTTACTGGATATTGACTTGGAAAACATTAAACAGGTTGTTCACTCTTATGAGGATAAATGAAGATTTAAAAAATTGCATTGACTAACCTAAGGGTGTATGAAAGGTAGGCTGTTAAGCCTGACACCCAAGATGCTTCATGATGGAGCCCCAGACGTTTCCAGACTTGACCCTCATCACCCGGTGGATCCTGCACCTCCATCGTCCACACCCATGGATCCCCAGACACTCCTTTCCCTCTTGTGATGCAGTCAGTCTGGAAAGCCCTGATTCTTTCTGCCAAAACCCTGCTATGAAGCTCGCCCTTCTCAGGAGCCCCAGACTTACACCACCAACTGCACACCTCCTGGTGTCAAGGCACTTCATCCTTGACGGAGATCATGACCTGTCCCCCAGCTGTGAAAGAACTCATCCCTTTTGTGGTTCCTTATATTAGTACCCCAGGGCCTAGTCCTGCCTCTCTCTACAGGTGCACTCCCTGCCCTTGGCCAGCCATTCTACCCTGCAGGCCTGCCAACATTCTGGATGCTCTCGGAATAGGCCCCCTTGTTAGAGACATCTACATGTCTGCCAAGGAGTTTGCCGCTCCCCAAAGTCCATGTGATAGGGAACAGATGGTTACCCATCCCACTCACTACCAAGACTTCCTCGGCCTGCTCTTGGTCAGTTGGCTGAGCTTCCAACTCATCTAGGACACAGCAGGCCTTTGTTTGCTTATCTATTACTCTCTAGAAAGTGATCTCTACAGGAATAGGCCATGTCTTATTCATGTTTATACTTCCAGCACCAAACCCAATGCTGTCCCTTAGAAGATGATCCAAAAGAATCCCCGCAGTCTTTCTTTAACCCTGTAACCTAAATTAATTTTTCCCTTCACTAGTTTCCAAGAGCTGCCTAATATTGTGTATATGTTGGTAAAAGGAACAGCAAACTCACTCTTATAAAGCTTAGCATATAATGCCTTGCATCTGGTGAGTGCTCACCTGGAAAATGATAGATTAAAATAACTAACACTAAATAAAACCATGGTTTTGCATATTAAAGGGGATAAAAGGTGAGAGAAAACATCTTGTAAAAGGTATTGAAAACATTGATTAAATACATAATTATTAAATAATTGGTTAATAATTATTATTGTTAATTATTAAGTAAAATGCTTTATAAATTATTATTGGGTGTTACTCCTGTGCTCTCAGGAGTTATTTGGAAAATATTTTTTTCCAAACAGAAAAACTAAAGCTACATATCATTATTTATTCACTTCAAAGTTTTTAATTTTTATTTATTTATTTTCTTATGATTCTGTTAAGTGCCAGGTTCTCTGCCAGACACTGGTAAACAGCAGTGAATGATCCAGACCCAGCCCTGCAGCATGTAGATAGATTAATATAGACAGAAAAAGCAGCCTGATCCTAGCCTTGGGTGGGCAGTGAAGGCATCATCCTAGTAGAAGTGACATTAAGGTAAAACCTTGTGGTATAACTAGATGAAAATCTGGCATTTGAAAAGATAAAACACAGAAAAGAAAAAGAAAAGCCTACTTTGAGGAAGTCCAAATCTCCAAGGTAGCTGGGCCAACCTGTGTGACCATATAGTGCTAAAAGCAAGTTGACCCAGAGCAAATAGGCAACAACAAATCCCATACGCATCTACTTGACTCCAGGTTTCCTTCAGGTGTGCTGTGGTACCACAAATACCTTTATACTTAGAACAAATTAAAGAAAAATATCACCTTAAGAAGTGAACTCTTTAATAGGATACTATTAACATTTACATCTTTTAGAGCTAAAACAACAATAAATATTTTTTGCATGCATTATTTCACCTGAATGTTACAGTTCTATCAGATCCTTTTTAAAAATACCCTTGTCTGAGACTATACAGATAAATACAGACACGGACCAAGCAGAATCAGGCCAACGACTTTAGTCTGCACACTATACCACCTCCTTCTAGGGAATGGGAACTGAGACTTGTTCCCATTCATCAAATGCACACTCAAGAATCAATAGTGTTTAAAAACAAAAAAAAGTCAGGATGTTTAAATACACATTTCATATTTAAATAAGATATTAAAACAAGGCCTTAAATTTTTGATATTTAACATTTATAATTGGTTAACTTGATTTACATATTGGTTTAATCTCAACTATGTTTGCAGTAAATAAGTCAAACTAGGAAAACATACCACCTGGATGCAATTAAAGTTTGAGAACTTTATCTCAAAAGCAAAGAGTACAAAGCAAAGAGGACTCAGGCTATTCAAAACAGGAGAGAGTGTTAACACAGGTAATTATATGTCCAGGGACAAGAGGAAAATGTTGGAAAGGAAGACTCCCCTTCATTTTCTAGAAGATTCCATAGACTCTAAGCAAAGATGAAGGGATATATGCTCTCTATGTATTAATATTTTTAAATTTAGCATTTACTTTTGGTTCCAGGTATAATCTGGGAGTGATAAACACATTCTGCAAGCTTTCTGAGATTTCATTTATCTATTTGTAAACACTCTTAAGTCATAAAAGAGCATCTTTTTAAAAGACCGGACAACACTTCTTTCCAAGATTGTGGCAAATTACAAAAATGAAACCCATTGTTTCTTCCTCAGAATATGTTTCTCCTCGTGATTGGGCGACAAACACGGTAGCCCCACATTTGCTGTCACACAGACCCTGGTGGGTCATGAGTGGTTCCTATTTTCTTCCTTCCCCCCCTCCTCACTTGGCTGCCACGTCTGGCAAAGAGACATAACTTTGCAAGTCTCCAACATCTGCCAGCCACACCACTGCTTGCATCTCTGGAGGAGGAGATCCGGCCATCTTTCCTCCTCCATTCCTCTGCATCTCAGGAGCAAGGGGATCCCCTAAACACCTCGGGCTCTCTCCATCCCATTGTTACGCCTTGGTGGGCAGGTGGAGTGACTCTCTTGGTTAGTATCTGTGGGAAGACTTACCAGGCTTGCAGGGTTCAGTCCAGACCTCCTCTCTTGTGGAAGCACTTGACTCTTCAGGGAGCCTCTGCAGCGTGCTCTGCCTCTGCAGGGGGTGCCTGTCTGGTCCAGCACTGTGGAGACAAAGTTACGACCCTCTAATTCCGGTTGCTACCAGCCACCCACCAGCCTCTCCCACAAAGCTATGTTCTCTAATTCAGTTATTACTAGAGAGAAAGCTGACTTTTTAAAAAAAATCTCCAACATGCTGTCTTGGTTTTATTTTTTTTTCAATTTGTGTTGAACTCAAACATAAAGGTGGGATTTTATTTATTGGGTACCCTCTCAGAAATCCCAAACATCACTTCTCTTAGCAAAAGTATTCAATCTCCTTAAACTCTAACAACCTGAGAAGCACTAGTGTTATTAAAGAATGTACTCTTTGAGGTCAGTCAGACCAGGGTTCAAGTGGAAGCTCAATGACTTTGGACAAGTGGCTTGGCCTAGGTCTCAGATTGCCATCTCTAAAATAAAATAATACCCACCACATAAAATGTAATGCAATAAAAGTTGCACTGTATTTAGCACAGTTCCTAGAATATAACAAATACTCTTTAAACAATAGCTAATAAATTAAAAATCAGCTTTTTGGTTTGATATTTACTATCTTCCAAAATATTCTCTTAATCTGTATATCCAGCCTCCTACCCCACTATTCTTTTACCAAGGTCATTCATTTAGGAACTATTTATTTAGGAACTATTTATTGAATACCTACTACATGTTCTGTGTTCCAATAAAACCTTGGGAATATTAAAGTAAATCAGACACAATCCCTGCTCTGAAATGGTTTTTTGTTTGGTAAAGACATATATATATACATTTAAATATATAAATATATATAAATAAATGTGTTAGATCAAGCATTATATACTTTATAAATACATATATATATGTGTATGTGCCTATATATTATATATGTAAATGGAGCATCAATTTTATATTCAGAGTAGAGATCAAAGGGGAGAGCCCAATTAACCCAGGAGAAGGAAAAAGCAGAGGATGTGATACCTAAATGGCATCTTGAAGATGCATATGCATTCTTTAGATATGCAAAGACATTCTAACAAAAAGCAGAATAAGCAGGCATGGGAACACATACAGCTTGATAGTTTAAAGAAATATATGAGTAGTTCGTATTCTCAAATCTTAATGTGCAAAAGCATCTCCTGTGGAACTTGCTAGAAATGCAGGTTCCCAACACACACGCTCACAAATTCTGACACATCCTAGGTCTAGGAGAGGGCCTGGACATCACTATTATTAGGTATAGTTTACATGCAATAAAATGCACACATTCTCAGTGTACCATTCAATGAGTTTTGGAAAATATAAACACATGTGGAGCCACCACTCACTCAAGCTATAGAATATTTCTATCACCCCAGAAAGTTCCTGAAGGGCACCTATGTTTTTAACAGCCACTACATAGATGACACTAGAGCCTAAGACCACGAAGTTTATAGAGAAATATAACGTTGGAGGGTTCACAGAGGCCAGATATTGGGGACTTTGCAGGCTCAGCTGAGGAATGTAGAAATCCCTCCATTGGAGTCCAGTGGAGATTGCTTTCTAATTGTATCTCAAGCTACTCTGCTTCAACATTTATGCTCATGGTGTTTCCTCTACCTGAAACACTCTCCTCCACCCATTCCTGTCTATATGCAAACATGCTACCTATGCACAAGAGCTTGTATCAAATGACAACTTTTGACTATAAAGAAAAATAGGGGCCGGGCACAGTGGTTCATGCCTGAAATCCCAGCACTTTGGGAGATCAGGCAAGAGGATTGCTTGAGCCCAGGAATTTGAGACAAGCCTAAGCAAATTAGAGAAAACCCCATCCCTAAAAAAAAAAAAAAAAATTAAAAAGAAAATTTATCAGGATGTGGTGGCGTGTGCCTGTAGCTCCAGCTACTCAAGAGGCTGAGGCAGGAGGATCACTTGAGCCCAGGAGTTGGAGGTTGCAGTGAGCTATGATCACATCACTATACTCCAGCGTGGGTGACAGAGCAAGACGCTGTCTCTAAAAAAATAATAATAAAATAAAAAAATTTTAAAGAAAGAAAAATCAGGAGGTACTATGAAGAAATGATTCACAAGAAAAAATATATGTATAATTGGGCCCTTTATTCTATGAAAAGATGCTCCACATCACTCATAAGAAGAGAAATACAAATTAAAACTATGTTGAGATACCATTTCATACCTAATAGATGAAATCATCACAAATTTAGGAATTTGGCAACATACTTTGGGGCACGTCTGTGGGGAAACAGGAACTCTCATGCTCTCTTTTGCTAATGGGAATGCAAAACTGGACAACTCCTATGGACAGGAATTGGGTAATGTCTAGCAAAATTAGGTTACCAAAATTGTATAGACATGTACACTTTGACCCAGCCATCCCCGTTCTGGGAGTATATCCCAAAAATATGAAAAGAAATATGCACATGGGTATTTAGTGCTACATATTGATAAAAGACTGGAACCTTCTCCAACGTTCAAGCAATAGGAGGCAATGAAACCATGGCACAATCATACACGGTGCACTATGACATCACGAAAAGGAATGAGGACTGTCTCTACACCCTGGTAGGAAATAACCTCGGGAATACATTGTTAAATGGAAAAAAAAGTGATAGTGTGAAAATATTCAATCTAAGAAAGAAAACAATAAAAATAAGTGCATGGACATTTTCCTATATTAATATAGCTCATAAATTATATTTTCCTATAGTAAAACTAAAATACATACACATTTTTCTTATATTAACATAAAACATATTTTCTTATATTAAACATAAAATAATGAAAGGATAAAAAGTTAACAAATTACTACTTTGGGGAAGGCATAGAAGCAGATGAAGGGAACAGGGAGAGAAGCTGTGCTTTGTTTTGTACTTTGTTTTATAAATTTGACTTTGGAATCACTTAATATTTTATATAATGATAAAAATGAAAGGCAAAATTATGTATCAACTTGGTGGTATAATTGCCCAGAGAGAAGTCTGATTATTTGACTATTCATCACTGGTGGGATAGTCCCTAAGAACTAGAAAAAAAAAAATGTAACCTGTTTTCAGAAAACGGTGGTGGTAGTATATATATTGTAATTTTGAGACTGTTGTGTGTAGGATAAAACTGACGAGATACTATGCTGGTTTCTCTGATAACAAAGATTTTTACTTTAGCCAAACCTTGGCATATTTATAAAGTTAAGAAAAGCATTTATGGCTCTGGATTTGGATTGAAGGTATCAGTATGAATTCACGAAGTATCCTATCTTAAAAACATTTTCTAGCTCAATTTATTGATAAGGCATAGAAAACCATGATCAACTGAGTAGCAAAGATCACCCTTAGCTTTTCAAATAGGGGCTTTAAATAAGAAACCAGGACTCCTTGGATAATCATCTAAGAATGACAAACTCTAAGACACATATACACACATACAATGTGAGGATGAAAACAGGGACATAAATACACATATAAGAGATATTTGTAAAATACCAGGAGAGAATATTCTTTCTTAACAATAATATTTTGAGAAATTATAATTTACCCAAAGTGACTCAAGTTTAGGAAAAGTCCAATGTGCTATCCACTGTGCCACAGAGCCACCTCAAAGTGACTCAAGTTTAAAAAATAAAGTTGAGTAGATTAAAAAATACATTTTACGTAGTCAAAACCCAACTATTTAATTCAAAACCATAAGGATATACCTTAAACACATTTTATTAACCTACACATGGTGAAGACTGTGGATGATTTTTATATGTTTCTTCTTGCTCAAAAGCATTTTTCTAATTCTTAAATATATACATATATTATATACATAGTCAAAAATAAGTAAACAATTAATATCTATTTTTCTAGCCTGGCCAACATAGGCAGACCCCATCACTAGAATAATTATTTTAAAAAAATAGCTGGATGCGGTGGGGCATGCCTAGAGTCCTGGCTACTTGGGAGGCTGAGGCAGGAGGCTTGCTTGAGCCCAGGAGTTTGAGGTTGCAGCAGTGAGCTTTGATTGCTGCTACATTCCAGCCTGAGCAGCACAGAGAGACCCTGTCTCTAAAATAATAATACTAACAGCAAAACTATTTTAGCAATTTTGAAATATATAGTACATTATTATGAAGTATGGTCATCATGCAAATAAAAGTAAATAAGAATTTTTAAAAAGTAAACCAAAATAATTTTTAAAGGCCCATCTTTAGATTGAATTTCACTTCTTATCTTTTTTTAGCTTATATTGATGGTAATTCTAAGGTTCTCTACTCACAATAGCCTATGTCTGAGAAAGACATGGTCTGCTCCTCCTGGAGCCTCAAGTACATTTAAGGTACTGTCTGACAAGATTGCCCTACTTCACCCAGACGACCCGATTCTCAGGTGGTCTTAGGTACGTTGCCGTGGCCTCCCCTTGCTGGTCTCCCTCCTGCCGTCACTCCTACCAGGGCATTCTGCTCTCCCTAAGTTGGAGAAGGAGGCAAACACTCCCGCCTCTGCTCTTCCTTAGCAGAGGGATCCTAGCACAGTTGCTCACTTATCCAAACCTCAATTTATTCATTTTCAAAAAGAGACAGCAACCTATCATAAAGGTTAAAGTTGGGATTTTCTGTAAAGCAACTAGCTCCCTCCCTGGCCCCAAACAGATACTGAATAAAATGTAGTTAATTTCATCCTTGGCTTCTAAGGGGCACAGCAGAACCCTTAGCACAGCCACTCTGCCTGGTCTGCAGCTGACCCAAGTGTCAGAGATTAAAGCAAAAGCCACTGAGAAATATCAAAGCTGGAGGGGACATATCTCTTCTTACCACAATGGTGGAACTTCTTTCACACCTTTGTGGGCCAGCAATGCGTGAAGCACTACCCAGTTCGAGTGAGTGTTGAGTGTGTGTGTGTGCGTGTATGCACATTTATGCACAAGCATTGAGATCTCCTTTGTCTAAAGCTGTTCCTACTTCCCTCATCTTTTCCCCTGGATAGGGGAAAAAAATTGAAGGCCAATGATAGACCACCCACATTAGAAACATTTGACCCCATCACAATATCAACACCACCACCACCGACAACAAAAAAAAATCCAGGAAAGGCCAGACCACTGCCTGCCATCTCTCTGGAGCCTCAGTCAAGCTGTGTGTGATAAGACAGGGATAAAAAATTGACAGCGCACTACCTAGCAGTGATTGCTCAGAGAAAACATCCCTTTCATAATAATCTTATTAGAGGAAGAAAGTATTTTTTGTTTCTCCTTTGTGAGGAGCAATTTATTTTTATGGGTAGTAAAAGGAAATAAATTTTCCTAAAATGGTTCCTTGGTGGATCAGGGTCCACGCAACTCATTCTGCGTTTATAGATAAGCAAAAGGTCAATTGAATGTTATGTCGTTTATGGTGTGTGCACTTAGACGCCGCCCAGAGCAGCTGGGGAGGGAGCTGGCTGTCTAATTCGTCTGTTCTCACAGCTACCTTTCCAGACTGGATTGAGGAGAGATTTTTGTGCCAGAGGCTGTCAGGGAAAACACCTATCAATCATCTGTCATGAGGCATTTGTTTTGCTGGTGGGATTTAATACACTGTAGGAGATTAGAATGTGTTGCTTTTGTCACTGTGAAAAACATACAGATAATTTTTCAAGCACCCATTTGACAGTTTCTAAAGGAGTGGCCATGTGTCTCTGAACGATGGCTTACTCCTATGTTCCTGAGGCCATTTCAACAATGCATTAAAGACAGCACATTAAAATATAAAAGCAGGAACTTGTTTGGAGATAGTGAACAAGATTGGGGTCTAGCACCCACTCTGGGAGAGGAACTGACATTGTCAGACTCAATTCCTCTCCAGACACCCACAGAGTAGAGTCGCCATCAACTCTGCCTGGGAGTGCCTTTGCTTTCCTAACCACATCTCTCATTTATTCGACAAATATTTAATTAGCAGACACCATGCACAAGACTCTACATGCCAGACCCAGAGAGGAACCTGCCCTTAAAATGTTTAATTTCTAATAGAGACAGGAAGGAGGATTAACTCAATCAGCCCGAATATCTTTGGTACGCTCACTCTCTAGCTGTGGAGAGTCCAAAGAAAAGAAACAAGAAAGGTCATTAATATTGAATGAGCACCATGACGGCCCGGGCAATACACAGGATTACACATCTGCACAAGATTTTTTCATTTTATCTTTGTAAATACTATCTCCATTTTTTCAGGTAAGAAAACCAAGACTCAAAGAGATCATGGCAATCAGAGGTGATATCAAAATCCAAATCCAGATCAACCCAATTCCAAATTCAGGGGTATTTTCCCTCCCCCTGCCCATTTAAAAGCAAAGTGGGAAAAAAAGAAAAGAAAAAAAGGATGATCACAGGGCAAAAGTTGATGCATTATAATAGAAGGCAAAGAGAATCCAGAAATAAAACTATGTAACTATGACCAACTGATCTTCGAAAAGCAGACCAAAACATATATTGGAGAAAGGACACCCTGGTCCACAATAGGGGGAAATTGGATAGCCACATGCAGAAGAATGAAACAGGAACCCTGTCTCTCTCCATATACAAAAATTAATTCAAGATGGATTAAAGACTTAAATATAAGGCATGAAACCATAAAAATTCTAGAAGAAAAACATAGGAAAACCTCTTCTAGATATAGGCCAAGGCACAGAATTTATGACTAAGACCTGAAAGGCAAATAAAGCAACAGCAAAAATAAATAAATGGGACTTACTTAAATTAAAAATCTTCTGTACAGCAAAGGAAATAGAGTTAACAGGCAACATACAGGCCAGGGAAGAAAATATTCGCAAACTATACACTGACAAAAGACAAATATCCAGAATCTACAAATAACTCAAATCAGCAAGAAAAAAACAACTCCACCAAAAAGTGGGCAAAAGACATGAACAGAATCTTTTCAAAAGAAGCCAAACGGCCAAAAAACATACAAAAAAAAAGTTCAATATCACTGATCATGAGGGAAATGCAAATTAAAATCACAATGAGAGAGCACTTTACCCCTATCAGAATGGCCATGATTAAAAAGTCAAAAAACAACAGATCCTGGCATGCATGCAGAGAGAAAGCAATGCTTATATATTGTTGGTGGGATTGCAAATTAGTACAACCTGTATGGAAAACAGTATGGAGATTCCTCAAAGACCTAAAAGTAGACTTAGATCCAGCAATCTCCTTACTGGGTATCTACCCAAAGGAAAATGAATCATTTTATCAAAAAGACACCTACACGTGCGTGTTTACTGCAGCACAATTCACAATTGCAAAGATACAGAATCAACCTAAGTGCTCATCAATTAACTAGTGGATAAAGAAAATGGTGGTATTTGTATACCATGGAGTACTACTCGGCCATAAAAAGGAGTGAACTAATACCATTTGCAGGAACTTAGGTGGAAGTGGAGATCATTATCCTAAGTGAAGTATCTCAGGAATGGAAAAATGAACACCACATGTTCTCGCTAATAAGCGGGAGCTAAACAATGGATACACGTGGGCACAAAGAAACATAAAGGGCACTGGAAACTAAGAAGGGGGGAGGAGAAGGGAGTTCAGGTTAAAAACTTACCTATTGGGTACGGTGAACACTGTCCTGTGATGGACACCCTGAAAGCCCTGACTTTAGCTTTTTACAGTGCATCTATGTACCAAAAGCATGTACACCCCCTTAATATTTTGAAATAAAAAAATAAATTTCAGGCAGGGTGCGGTGGCTCACGCCTGTAATCCTAGCACTCTGGGAGGCCGAGGCGGGCGGATTGTTTGAGCTCAGGAGTTCGAAACCAGCCTGAGCAAGAGCGAGACCCCGTCTCTACTAAAAATAGAAAGAAATTAATCGGCCAACTAAAAATATATAGAAAAAATTAGCCGGGCATGGTGGCGCATGCCTGTAGTCCCAGCTACTGGGGAGGCTGAAGCAGGATTGCTTGAGCCCAGGATTTTGAGGTTGCTGTGAGCTAGGCTGACGCCACGGCACTCACTCTAGCCCGGGCAAAAGAGTGAGACTCTGTCTCAAAAATTAAATAAATACATTTCAAAAGAAAAGCACAGAGTTTCTATAGGGTGAGAGTGAGTGAGATGGAGTGGGAGGTAGGAGTGGGCAGAGAGAGCTTGTCAGAGGAAGCAGCAGGTAAACTGAGTTGCTGAAGAGGAACAGGACATAAAAGCAAACACAGGTAGGCTCAGAAGACAAGGGAGATGTGAAGCTGCTCTGGCAGATGACAGTGACCCTCTCTGCGCCCAGCCAGTGTTCTTTTCATGTGGTGAAGAAAGTAGTGAGAATGACACTTCTCTTCCTCCACAGAGCCAGCCCAGCCTCAGGGAAGAACACAGGGGTGGCGGGTACCCCAGGACAGAAGGTCATAGGTGTCAGCGCTGCCAATCCTTTCTCCACGTCCCTGTGGTTGTTGCTTCCCCTCTGGGGTCTCCTTCCCTGCTCCTCCTACCTCTGTCCCTGCCACCCCCGGCCCAGCCCTCTGCCTCTCTGCCCTTCACATTGACCTGCTCCTGCATCAAGCTCCTCCCAGGTGATGTCGCAAACTCTCTTCAGGCCTGACCTTCTGGCTTTTGACCTTCTGAAATGTCAGTTCTGACTTTGAGTCACCCCTGAGTCCTCCTGCCCCATTCCCATTTCCCCAGCTTAGATCAAGTCTAAATTCCATGCAACCTGGACTGCAGTGGTTTCTTACTATTTAATAGCTTCTCCTTCTGGTTCATTCTTTGAGCCCACGCAAAGGTGTTGAAACTGTGCCGACACACATCTCCCTAACTCTTCTATAAGCTCTTCTAGACAGAGACCCTGTGTGGTTCACCTGGTTCACCTTTGCATTCTAGGCATCTAGCATTCTCTAAGTTCTCGGTGATGCTAGTGGCATGGACAATTTGTCCCATGCTCCCCAATCTGTTTTGCACAGCACTACAAATTCATTTTGCTCACACCCTCCTAGAAAATGCAATGGCTACCCATTACAGAGAGAATAAAGCTTCAGTTCCAAAGTCTTTCATTTGAAGACACTCACACCTAGCCCTGGTTAACCCTTTCTGTCCTGTCTCCTATCATTCTCCAAGAGTAACTCATCATTCCAGCGAATTCTGCGCCACTCCCCTGCCCCATCATCCCTGTGCTTTCTTGCCTGCCTTCACTGTACCCTCTCCTCCTCCATTCCTAATTAAATCCTACTCATCTTACAAAGTAAAAATTAAAGCCCATCTCCTTCACAAGTCTTTCTAGATTTTCCTCGCCTTAGGTCATTGCTCCCTGTCCTATACCCTATTGCCACTGAAGGTCTAAAACACTCAAACATCTTTCACCAGCTGCCTTTTCACATGAGACATCCTTTCTGGCACTCGTGCTTTTCTCTCTCACTAGACTTTAAACACTGTGAGGACCAGGCCCCTGGCCCATATGATATTTGCATTTCCAATGTGCTCCGCACATACTAGATGCTGAATAAAGCTGTTATTCTAGTATCACCTTCCAGGACTTACAAAAGAGAATTCTTCAAAATGCACCCTTTCTTTTTTGCATGAGTCAGAGTCTGAGCATTGTTCACCAGGCACGCACAATACAAGTCACCTCAGACCCTGCACGCCACGCCTTCGTGAGGCTTCTTCCAAGGTGGCCTTGTCTGCAGGGAACACACCTGCTCTGACTAGCAAATTTGCTGGTGTATGACATTGCAATGACGGGGTCAGTTAGGGACTGCGATTCAATTACAGTGTTTGATACCTGTAATGGGAGCCACTTGTTCTTTTTGAGCAAATTTGAAAAGTAGCTTTGTTGTCATCAGAAGGAGCTGCTGAGTCAGCCGTTGGCCCACTTTCCATTTATGTCATTCCACTTCATACTAAAACTCATTTTATACTTTTGATACATGATGGCCCAGATTGTAAGTGGTTTATGCTAGAACATGCCGCCTGATGGATGGTACACTGACTTTCTCAGCTTAATTAAATATCTACCTGGAGGGATTATAGCCAAGCAGCGGCTGAAGCTTGAAATCCTACCCACCTGCTTCTACATACTTTGTGCACCTGAATGGCCAGGCTGAAATGCCCCAAAGAAAGAAGGCTGTTGTTGTAAAAAAGAGGTTGCATTACCTGCCCATCCAGGAGGATGGATTTTCATCACGCTGAAAATCTTAAACTGAGCAAGACCTTGGGATTCCTGCAAGGGGAGAAAGGTGAATGGGAAGTTCTACTGACTTTGCAAACTAATCTCTGCCCTGAACACTGATATGAGAGCAAATGCTCCTCTTCTTAGCTGTCTTAAAAAGAAATCCAGGAATTATGAAAGAGGGTGGAATTTCAATCTCAGCCTCTTTTAACTCTTTAGGCACCTGCACAGTTCCCCCAAGACAATAACCTTGTGTTTTAGAGCCTCATATTGGTATCAGTTTGCTCTTTAATCAAAGATTTCCAGATGCATATAAATCGTTGACTAATACTAGTAAGTTAGTCATGCTCTATCCCTATTTCCCACTTTTCTTTAGCAGCGAGAAGACAGCAGAGGGAGGAAATAGCTGAACATCCAGGGATCCATGACACCTGTGGTCTTCCAAACTGCGTACTGGAAGTCTCTCTTTTACAGCCTGCTTTACCTTGATGTATCCTTGCAATTCGATCCTAATCTCAAAAAAAAGAAAAAATACCCCAAAGGAATCTGCACACAAAAAGCTCATCATCTCTCAGTTGGAGAAGAATATGAGATTTCTGGGAGTGCATTTTCAAACACATATATCATTCTTTTCTCTGTGCCCCAGACCACTTAGTATATTGTGTAATTGTGGCTTAATCTCTCTGAGTCCAAAAATGCCTTGAGTTCAAAGAATTGATCTAAAAAAGTATGGTTAAATCCATTGTAGCCTTGGTTTAACCTAGCGCTTGACACACAGGCCCTCAGTACGTATTTTTTGAAAAAAATGAATGGATTAATTTTTATAACTGGGTTGGACAGAAGATAATTAGGGCTCAAGACTTAAGGTTGTTTATAATACTTGCAATTTTGTAATGCTGAAGCACTGAAGATATTAGCTTTGAGGAACACATCAAAGCATTTAAAAGCTTTCTCCAAATTTCTCTTATGATAAGAATCATTTAGGATTTAGAGCATATATTATATTAGACATACGAAATTGTTGTTTCCATAGGTGGAAACCAGTTACGTGTTGGGTTGGCAATTTCATATGGTTGAATGCATATAATCGAAAAGGTGCATTTTCAGCTTTCCAGGACTCTCCCTCTCTGGAGACTTCGAGATAGTGAATCTGGTTTGCGGCTCAGGAATGGATTCTTACGTACAGCAGAGTTTGGTAAACATCAGATTAGAATACGTGTAAGAGTTGATTTTTATGTTTAATGCAGTTGGATTTCTAAGAGGTAAAATGTTTAAGTCACTGTTTTATTAACATAAGAATGACCAACATCTTTCCCCAGGAGTAACTGAATGCTGCCAGGATATGGCAAATTCCAATCTGATCACCGGTTGATGAATTTGGGCAGCTTGTGTGGACTCTCTGAACCTCAGAACCTTTCCTGCAGAATTGGGACCAGAGAACCCACCTCTGAGGATAGTGAGGATACAGGATGTGGAATGTGGGCCCTGTGCCTGACATGCAGTGAGTGCTTTTAAGCATCTATAGACGGGGCCTTGGGGCCTGGGCTACCCATTCTCACTAGGCCCCTGTATCTCTTTGATCCAAGGTCGCTCCCACACACCCGCCAGAAGCTCACAGGAAGGGCCTTGTCTCTACCCCACCCATTCACTTCCCCTCCCCGTGGTCCCCCAACCCCACCCAGCCCTTTCTTGGGGCGGATGCCCTCAGAGCCTGTCCTGTGGCTCCCATTGTCCAGCTGTGCCCGCTGCTGCCCTCAGACTCTTTGTCTGCTGATATGGTGGAGATGCTCTTTGTGTCTTCATTTGTCTGTTTTCATCTTGGCATTCATTCGAGGGCATGGCTTTTGTCTTTCCCTCTCTGGCTTCCTGCCCCACAGTCTCAGGTGATGGGCGGCCATCCCACTTGGATCCACTGGACTTGCTGTCTACATCTGCCTCTTGCCTGATTCTCCTTCTCCTGGTTCGTGAAGGGGCATCTTCCATGGGCTATGACTTTCCAAACAGGTGGCCCTGTGGGAAGTGTGTGCCTGTCCTTTGGATACCAACCCCTGGCAGCTCTCTGAACTTAAGCGGGAGAGGGGAGAGAGAAAGGCAAACCTGCAGGTGGCGACATAGCAGGTGGGCCTTAAAAGAGGAACCCGTTAGTAGGAGAATCTCTTTGAGGACTACTAGAGCTAGCCTCCTCACTTAAGACAATCCCTCCCCAAGGATCAGGAAGAGATAGCTAGAGCCATCCCCAGCCCTGGTCCCTACCTACATGGCTCCCTCCCAAAGATCAACACCCATGGACATTGGTAGAAGACAAGAGCAGTAGATTTATACTGCTTGGGTTCATATGCTAGCACCCCCATATACCAGCTGTGTGAGCAAAGGCATGTTAGTGCACATCACCAGGCCTCGGTTTCTTCATCTGAAAGACGGGGATAATACCTGTCCTCATCTTGCAAGATTACTGTAGATGTTAAAAGATGTAATAAACATAAGCTACTTGGAACATGCCTGGTATACAGGAAACACTCAAGAAACGTTAATCTTTATTATCATTTTCATCACTCAAATCTCTCTAGTCACCAATGGATCTTTCCTTTCATATTTTTATAAAACCAAATCATAAAGACTTGAAAAAAAAAATTTGCAATAAAATCTCAGGATTTTTCTGGGTGACAACACTATGGAAGGTCAGATGTGGAACCCTAGTGAGAGCTAGGGGACTAGACTAATTCATTGCTTTGATCCTCTCACCCCAGTCATAGGGCATAATAATAACCTATTGTGAAGGGCTATGAAATAATATTGGAAAACCCTAGCCCCAAGAAGGTGACAAAACCATGTTAATACTTTCTCTGCTCCTTCCCCAACATGGCATGTTCTCCGTGAAGGCCCACATGGCATCATCCCTCTCTCCGGCACTCTTAAAACCTTCTTGCTACAATCACCAGGGAGTGTCCCTTGGTGTCCTCTCTGCTCCTGCTCTGCTGGCCTTGGCCCAGTTTTGCTGTTTGTCTTCATGACACCTGCCACTCCTCTGGCCTGCAGCAGCATGGCCTTCATAACAGCTGGAGCCCTGAAGCTGCTATCACTTGGTTGGCAAAAGGTCTTCTCTCCACCACTGAAGTTCTCATAGCTTTCTCTACCAAGGTGACCATACACTTGGTGCTTCCTATGCCAATCCCCAAATCCATCTTTATGAAGTGTGTTTTCCTAGTATCTTACAGTCTCTCCTCTCCTGGGGCTCAGCCTACATGCCTTAGAGCAGGGAAACCAAACCTCTGGTCTGGTGGCTCTCAGCATGGCAGGACAACACGTCCTCAACTGTGCCTTCAACTGCTATAGCACAAGTTCCCCTGGGCATTCAGGGTGATTTCTGTGAGGTTGAGGGCAGCCTGTTCTTATTTATTAGTTCAAGATTCTCAATGGAAGGGCCAGTCTCTAGTTCCAACATCCACATTTATTTTTCTTTCCAGGAGGCTGCTAGTAGCAGCCTAGCTGTGACAGCATTGCCTAAGTCTGAAGTCCCCAACCCCTGGGCTGTGGACAGGTACCAGTTTGTGGCCTGTTAGGAACCAGGCCACACAGCAGGAGGTGAGTGGCCAGTGGGTGAGTGAGCAAAGCTTTATGTGTATTTACAGTCCCTCCCCAGCGCCAGCCATCTCCACTCACTCCCCAACCCCCATCTATGGAAAAATTGTCTTCCATGAAACCAGTCCCTGGTGCCAAAAAGTTTGGGGACCGCTGGCCTAGGTGACACCCAAGGAGTTTGCTACCTTAAGATGGGGCAATTAAATTTAATATTAAGGTCTATATTTGTAACTCAAAGAAGCTGTACAATTATAGTACTATTTCTAAATGAAAACAATTTTCTTTCAAATTACATATTTCCCCTTGTCCTTGCCAGGTGTGCAAGTCTGTGATAACCAAATCTATGTCACACATCTACCTTTACTGATGGCTCAATAATAATTTTGGAAAAGGCCATGAAGTTTGGGCTCAAATGAACCAGGGTCCAAATCTTATATGTAAGATTTTTAGGAAGTCCCTTGATTTCTTGAGCCTTTGTTTTCTTTTCTATAAAATGGGGAAATAGTATCTTTTGCCTTGGATTGTGGTGAGGATGATTAAGGGAGACAATGCTTTTTTTTTTTAGACAGTCTCACTCTGTTGCCCTGGCTAGAGGGAGTGCCGTGGCGTCAGCCTAGCTCACAGCAACCTCAAACTCCTGGGCTCAAGCGATCCTCCTGCCTCAGCCTCCC